>NW_026893616.1:0-358841 GCF_032452875.1 Bos javanicus
CACGTGACTGATCATGCACTGATCACGTGACTGATCATGCACTGATCACGTGGCTATCATGCACTGATCACGTGACTGATCATGCACTGATCACGTGTCTGATCATGCACTGATCACGTGGCTGATCATACACTGATCACGTAACTGATCATGCACTGATCACGTGGCTATCATGCACTGATCACGTGGCTGAACATGCACTGTTCACGTGGCTGATCACACACCTGTCACGTGACTGATCATGCACTGATCACGTGGCACTCATGCACTGATCACGTGGCTGATCATACACTGATCACGTAACTGATCATGCACTGATCACGTGGCTATCATGCACTTCTCACGTGGCTGGTCATGGAATGATCACGTAGCTACCATATACTGGTCACGTGACTGATCATGCACAGATCACGTAAATGATCATGCACTGATCACGTGACTGATCATGCACTGATCACGTGACTGATCATGCACTGATCACGTGGCTATCATGCACTGATCACGTGGCTGATCATGCACTGATCACGTAACTCATCATGCACACATCACGTGACTATCATGCACTGATCACGTGGCTGATCATGCATGATCACGTGGCTATCATATACTGGTCACGTGACTGATCATGCACAGATCACGTGGCTGATCATGCACTGATCACGTGACTGATCATGCACTGATCACGTGACTGATCATGCACTGATCACGTGGCTATCATGCACTGCTCACGTGGCTGATCATGCAATGATCACGTAGCAACCATGTACTGGTCACGTGACTGATCATGCACTGATCACGTAATTGATCATGCACTGATCACGTGGCTGATCATGCACTGATCACGTGGCTGATCACACATGTATCACGTGACTGATCATGCACTGATCACGTGGCTATCATGCACTGATCACGTGGCACATGCACTGATCACGTGGATGATCATGCACTGATCACGTGGCTGATCATGCACTGATCACGTGACTGATCATGCACTGATCACGTGGCTATCATGCACTGATCACGTGGCTGATCATGCACTGATCACGTGGCTGATCATGCACTGATCACGTGCTATCATGCACTGATCACGTGACTGATCATGCACTGATCACGTAATTGATCATGCACTGATCACGTGGCTGATCATGCACTGATCACGTGGCTGATCATGCACTGATCACGTGACTGATCATGCACTGATCACGTGACTGATCATGCACTGATCACGTGGCTATCATGCACTGATCACGGGCTGATCATGCAATGATCACGTAGCTACCATGTACTGGTCACGTGACTGATCATGCACTGATCACGTGACTGATCATGCACTGATCACGTGGCTATCATGCACTGATCACGTGGCTGATCATGCACTGATCACGTGGCTGATCATGCACTGATCACGTGACTGATCATGCACTGATCACGTAGCAATCATGCACTGATCACGTGGCTGATCATGCACTGATCACGTGGCTGATCATGCACTGATCACGTGGCTGATCATGCACTGATCACGTGGCTGATCATGCACTGATACCGTGACTGAGCATGGACTGATCACATGACTATCATGTAGTGATCACGTGACTTAATGGCGCTGATCATGTGACTGATCATGCGCTGATCATGTTTGCTATCATACACTGATCATGTGCCTCTGGAGGCAATAAACAAAGAGCTGAGTAGGCATGAATCAAACAGTCAGCAGGCAATAATCATGGAACTCAGCTGTGAGGAATCATGCTGCTCAGCTGGCAATAATCAAGCAGCTGAGCAGGCAGGAATTACACAGCACAGCTGGCAATTGTCAAGCAGATGACAGGCAGGAATCATGCAGCTCAGCTGGCAATTGTCAAGCAGATGAGCAGACAGTAATCACGCAGCTCAGCAGGCCCTGATCACGTGACTGAGCATGCACTGTTCACGTGGCTGATCATACACTGATCACGTGATTGATCATGCACTGATCACTTGGATATCATGCACTGATCACGTGGCTGATCATACACTGTTCACGTGTCTGACCATGCACTGATCACGTGGCTGATCATGCACTGATCACGTGGCACATCATGCACTGATCACGTGACTGATCATGCACTGATCACGTGGCTGATCATGCACTGATCACGTGGCACATCATGCACTGATCACGTGACTGATCATGCACTGATCACGTGACTGATCATGCACTGATCACGTGGCTATCATGCACTGCTCACGTGGCTGATCATGCACTGATCACGCAGCTACCATGTACTGGTCACATGACTGATCATGCACTGATCACGTAATTGATCATGCACTGATCACGTGGCTTATCATGCATTGATCATGTGACTGATCATGTGCTGATCATGTTTGGTGTCACACACTGATCATGTGCCTCTGGAGGCAATGAACAAGAGCTGAGTAGGCAGGATCAGTCAGCAGGCTATAATCATGGAACTCAGCTCTGAGAAATCATGCTGCTCAGCTGGCAATAATCAAGTAGATGAGCAGGCAGGAATTATGCAGCACAGGTGGCAATTGTCAAGCAGATGACAGGCAGGAATCGTGCAGCTCAGCTGGCAATTGTCAAGCAGATGAGCAGACAGTAATCACGCAGCTCAGCAGGCCCTGATCACGTGACTGAGCATGCACTGTTCACGTGGCTGATCACACACTATCACGTGACTGATCATGCACTGATCACGTGGCTCTCATGCACTGATCACGTGACTGATCATGCACTGATCACGTGTTGATCATGCACTGATCACGTGGCTATCATGCACTGATCACGTGACTGATCATGCACTGATCACGTGGCTATCATGCACTGATCACGTGGCTGATCATGCACTGATCACGGGACTGATCATGCACTGATCACGTGGCTATCATGCACTGATACATGACTCATGCACTGATCACGTGGCTGATCATGCACTGATCACGTGACTGATCATGCACTGATCACGTGACTGATCATGCACTGATCACGTGGCTGATCATGCACTGATCACGTGGCTATCATGCACTGCTCACGTGGCTGATCATGCAATGATCACGTAGCTACCATGTACTGGTCACGTGACTGATCATGCACTGATCACGTGACTGATCATGCACTGATCACGTGGCTGATCATGCACTGATCACGTGTGACTGATCATGCACTGATCACGTGACTGATCATGCACTGATCACGTGGCTATCATGCACTGATCACGTGGCTGATCATGCACTGATCACGTGTCTGATCATGCACTGATCACGTGGCTGATCATGCACTGATCACGTGACTGATCATGCACTGATCACGTGGATATCATGCACTGATCACGTGGCTGATCATGCACTGATCACGTGGCTGATCACACACTGTCACGTGACTGATCATGCACTGATCACGTGGCATCATGCACTGATCACGCTGATCATGCACTGATCACGTGACTGATCATGCACACATCACGTGGCTATCATGCACTGATCACGTGGCTGATCATGCAATGATCACGTAGCTACCATGCACTGATCACGTGACTGATCATGCACTGATCACGTACTGATCATGCACTGATCACGTGACTGATCATGCACTGATCACGTGACTGATCATGCACTGATCACGTGGCTATCATGCACTGATCACGTGGCTGATCATACACTGATCATGTGACTGATCATGCACTGATCACGTGACTATCATGCACTGATCACTGGCTGATCATGAATGATCACGTGGCTACATGCACTGATCACGTGACTGATCATGCACTGATCACGTGACTGATCATGCACTGATCACGTGACTGATCATGCACTGATCACGTGACTGATCATGCACTGATCACGTGGCTATCATGCACTGATCACGTGGCTGATCATGCAATGATCACGTAGCAACCATGTACTGGTCACGTGACTGATCATGCACTGATCACGTAATTGATCATGCACTGATCACGTGGCTGATCATGCACTGATCACGTGGCTGATCACACATGTATCACGTGACTGATCATGCACTGATCACGTGGCTATCATGCACTGATCACGTGGCTGTCATGCACTGATCACGTGGATATCATGCACTGATCACGTGGCTGATCACACACGTATCACATGACTGATCATGCACTGATCACGTGGCTATCATGCACTGATCACGTGGCTATCATGCACTGATCACGTGGCTGATCATGCACTGATCACGTAGCTACCATGCACTGATCACGTGACTGATCATGCACTGATCACGTAATTGATCATGCACTGATCACGTGGCTGATCATGCACTGATCACGTGGCTGATCATGCACTGATCACGTGACTGATCATGCACTGATCACGTGACTGATCATGCACTGATCACGTGGCTATCATGCACTGATCACGTGGCTGATCATACACTGATCACGTGACTGATCATGCACTGATCACGTGGCTGATCATGCACTGATCACGTGACTGATCATGCACTGATCACGTGACTGATCATGCACTGATCACGTGGCTATCATGCACTGATCACGTGGCTGATCATGCACTGATCACGTGACTGATCATGCACTGATCACGTGGCTGATCACTGATCACGTGATTGATCATGCACTGATCACGTGGATATCATGCACTGATCACGTGGCTGATCATGCACTGATCACGTGTCTGATCATGCACTGATCACGTGGCTGATCATGCACTGATCACGTGGCTGATCATGCACTGATCACGTGGCTGATCATGCACTGATCACGTGACTGATCATGCACTGATCACGTGACTGATCATGCACTGATCACGTGGCTATCATGCACTGATCACGTGGCTGATCATGCAATGATCACGTAGCTACCATGTACCAGTCACGTGACTGATCATGCACTGATCACGTGACTGATCATGCACTGATCACGTGGCTATCATGCACTGATCACGTGGCTGATCATGCACTGATCACGTGCCTGATCATGCACTGATCACGTGACTGATCATGCACTGATCACGTAGCTATCATGCACTGATCACGTGGCTGATCATGCACTGATCACGTGGCTGATCATGCACTGATCACGTGGCTATCATGCACTGATCACGTGGCTGATCATGCACTGATACCGTGACTGAGCATGGACTGATCACATGACTATCATGTAGTGATCACGTGACTTAATGGCGCTGATCATGTGACTGATCATGCGCTGATCATGTTTGCTATCATACACTGATCATGTGCCTCTGGAGGCAATAAACAAAGAGCTGAGTAGGCACGAATCAAACAGTCAGCAGGCAATAATCATGGAACTCAGCTGTGAGGAATCATGCTGCTCAGCTGGCAATAATCAAGCAGCTGAGCAGGCAGGAATTACGCAGCACAGCTGGCAATTGTCAAGCAGATGACAGGCAGGAATCATGCAGCTCAGCTGGCAATTGTCAAGCAGATGAGCAGACAGGAATCACGCAGCTCAGCAGGCCCTGATCACGTGACTGAGCATGCACTGTTCACGTGGCTGATCATACACTGATCACGTGATTGATCATGCACTGATCACGTGGATATCATGCACTGATCACGTGGCTGATCATACACTGATCACGTGTCTGACCATGCACTGATCACGTGGCTGATCATACACTGCTCACGTAACTGATCATGCACTGATCACGTACTGATCATGCACTGATCACGTGGCTGATCATGCACTGATCACGTGGTATCATGCACTGATCACGTGACTGATCATGCACTGATCACGTACTGATCATGCACTGATCACGTGGCTGATCATGCACTGATCACGTGACTGATCATGCACTGATCACGTGACTGATCATGCACTGATCACGTGGCTATCATGCACTGATCACGTGACTGATCATGCACTGATCACGTGACTGATCATGCACTGATCACGTGGCTTATCATGCACTGATCATGTGACTGATCATGTGCTGATCATGTTTGGTGTCATACACTGATCATGTGCCTCTGGAGGCAATGAACAAAGAGCTGAGTAGGCAGGAATCAGTCAGCAGGCTATAATCATGGAACTCAGCTGTGAGAAATCATGCTGCTCAGCTGGCAATAATCAAGTAGATGAGCAGGCAGGAATTATGCAGCACAGGTGGCAATTGTCAAGCAGATGACAGGCAGGAATCGTGCAGCTCAGCTGGCAATTGTCAAGCAGATGAGCAGACAGTAATCACGCAGCTCAGCAGGCCCTGATCACGTGACTGAGCATGCACTGTTCACGTGGCTGATCACACACTGATCACGTGAATGATCATGCACTGATCACGTGGCTATCATGCACTGATCACGTGATTGATCATGCACTGATCACGTGATTGTCATGCACTGATCACGTGGCTGATCATGCACTGATCACGTGGCTGATCATGCACTGATCACGTGGCTATCATGCACTGATCACGTGACTGATCATGCACTGATCACGGACTGATCATGCACTGATCACGGGCTATCATGCACTGATCACATGACTGACATGCACTGATCACGTGGCTGATCATGCACTGATCACGTGACTGATCATGCACTGATCACGTGGCTGATCATGCACTGATCACGTGACTGATCATGCACTGATCACGTGGCTGATCATGCACTGATCACGTGGCTGATCATGCACTGATCACGTGACTGATCATGCACTGATCACGTGACTGATCATGCACTGATCACGTGGCTGATCATGCACTGATCACGTGGCTGATCATGCACTGATCACGTGACTGATCATGCACTGATCACGTGACTGATCATGCACTGATCACGTGGCTATCATGCACTGATCACGTGGCTGATCATGCACTGATCACGTGACTGATCATGCACTGATCACGTGGCTATCATGCACTGATCACGTGGCTATCATGCACTGATCACGTGGCTGATCATGCACTGATCACGTGACTGATCATGCACTGATCACGTCTATATCATGCACTGATCACGTGACTGATCATGCACTGATCACCGGATGATCATGCACTGATCACGTGACTGATCATGCACTGATCACGTGGCTATCATGCACTGATCACGTGGCTGATCATGCAATGATCACGTAGCTACCATGTACTGATCACGTGACTGATCATGCACTGATCACGTAATTGATCATGCACTGATCACGTGACTGATCATGCACTGATCACGTGACTGATCATGCACTGATCACGTGACTGATCATGCACTGATCACGTGGCTATCATGCACTGATCACGTGGCTGATCATGCACTGATCACGTGGCTATCATGCACTGTCACGTGACTGATCATGCACTGATCACGTGGCTGATCATGCACTGATCACGTGGCTGATCATGCACTGATCACGTGGCTGATCATGCACTGATCACGTGACTGATCATGCACTGATCACGTGGCTGATCATGCACTGATCACGTGGCTATCATGCACTGATCACGTGGCTGATCATGCACTGATCACGTGACTGATCATGCACTGATCACGTGACTGATCATGCACTGATCACGTGGCTATCATGCACTGATCACGTGGCTGATCATGCACTGATCATGTAGCTACCATGCACTGATCACGTGACTGATCATACACTGATCACGTGACTGATCATGCACTGATCACGTGGCTGATCATGCACTGATACCGTGACTGAGCATGGACTGATCACATGACTATCATTTAGTGATCACGTGACTTAATGTCACTGATCATGCGCTGATCATGTTTGATATCATACACTGATCATGTGCCTCTGGAGGCAATAAACAAAGAGCTGAGTAGGCACGAATCAAACAGTCAGCAGGCAATAATCATGGAACTCAGCTGTGAGGAATCATGCTGCTCAGCTGGCAATAATCAAGCAGCTGAGCAGGCAGGAATTACGCAGCACAGCTGGCAATTGTCAAGCAGATGACAGGCAGGAATCGTGCAGCTCAGCTGGCAATTGTCAAGCAGATGAGCAGACAGTAATCACGCAGCTCAGCAGGCCCTGATCACGTGACTGAGCATGCACTGTTCACGTGGCTGATCATACACTGATCACGTGACTGATCATGCACTGATCACGTGGATATCATGCACTGATCACGTGGCATCATGCACTGATCACGTGGCTGATCATGCACTGATCACGTGGCTGATCATGCACTGATCACGTGGCTGATCATGCACTGATCACGTGACTGATCATGCACTGATCACGTGGCTGATCATGCACTGATCACGTGGCTGATCATGCACTGATCACGGGACTGATCATGCACTGATCACGTGGCTATCATGCACTGATACATGACTGATCATGCACTGATCACGTGACTGATCATGCACTGATCACGTGACTGATCATGCACTGATCACGTGACTGATCATGCACTGATCACGTGCTGATCATGCACTGATCACGTGGCTATCATGCACTGATCACGTGACTGATCATGCACTGATCACGTAGCTATCATGCACTGATCACGTGACTGATCATGCACTGATCACGTGATTGATCATGCACTGATCACGTGGCTGATCATGCACTGATCACGTGGCTGATCATGCACTGATCACGTGGCTATCATGCACTGATCACGTGGCTGATCATGCACTGATCACGTAGCTATCATGCACTGATCACGTGACTGATCATGCACTGATCACGTGGCTGATCATGCACTGATCACGTGACTGATCATGCACTGATCACGTGACTGATCATGCACTGATCACGTGGCTATCATGCACTGATCACGTGGCTGATCATGCACTGATCACGTGGTGATCATGCACTGATCACGTGGCTGATCATGCACTGATCACGTGGCTGATCATGCACTGTCACGTGACTGATCATGCACTGATCACGTGGCACTCATGCACTGATCACGTGGCTGATCATACACTGATCACGTGACTGATCATGCACTGATCACGTGGCTATCATGCACTGATCACGTGGCTGATCATGCACTGATCACGTAGCTATCATGTACTGGTCACGTGACTGATCATGCACTGATCACGTAACTGATCATGCACTGATCACGTGACTGATCATGCACTGATCACGTGGCTGATCATGCACTGATCACGTGGCTATCATGCACTGATCACGTGGCTGATCATGCACTATCACGTGACTGATCATGCACTGATCACGTGGCTATCATGCACTGATCACGTGGCTGATCATGCACTGATCACGTGGCTATCATGCACTGATCACGTGACTGATCATGCACTGATCACGTGACTGATCATGCACTGATCACGTGGCTGATCATGCACTGATCACGTGACTGATCATGCACTGATCACGTGACTGATCATGCACTGATCACGTGGCTATCATGCACTGATCACGTGGCTGATCATGCAATGATCACGTAGCTACCATGCACTGATCACGTGACTGATCATGCACTGATCACGTAATTGATCATGCACTGATCACGTGGCTGATCATGCACTGATCACGTGGCTGATCATGCACTGATCACGTGGCTGATCATGCACTGATCACGTGGCTGATCATGCACTGATCACGTGACTGATCATGCACTGATCACGTGGCATCATGCACTGATCACGTGGCTGATCATGCACTGATCACGTGACTGATCATGCACTGATCACGTGGCTATCATGCACTGATCACGTGGCTGATCATGCACTGATCACGGCTATCATGCACTGATCACGTGACTGATCATGCACTGATCACGTGACTGATCATGCACTGATCACGTGGCTGATCATGCACTGATCACGTGGCTATCATGCACTGATCACGTGGCTGATCATGCACTGATCATGTGGCTACCATGTACTGGTCACGTGAATGATCATACACCCATCAGGTGACTGATCATGCACTGATCACGTGGCTATCATGCACTGATCACGAGACTGATCATGCACTGATCACGTCTATATCATGCACTGATCACATGACTGCCCATGCACTGATCACGTGGATGATCATACACTAATCATGTGACAGATCATGCACTGATCACGTGGCTGATCATGCACTGATACCGTGACTGAGCATGGACTGATCACATGACTATCATGTAGTGATCACGTGACTTAATGGCGCTGATCATGTGACTGATCATGCGCTGATCATGTTTGCTATCATACACTGATCATGTGCCTCTGGAGGCAATAAACAAAGAGCTGAGTAGGCACGAATCAAACAGTCAGCAGGCAATAATCATGGAACTCAGCTGTGAGGAATCATGCTGCTCAGCTGGCAATAATCAAGCAGCTGAGCAGGCAGGAATTACGCAGCACAGCTGGCAATTGTCAAGCAGATGACAGGCAGGAATCGTGCAGCTCAGCTGGCAATTGTCAAGCAGATGAGCAGACAGTAATCACGCAGCTCAGCAGGCCCTGATCACGTGACTGAGCATGCACTGTTCACGTGGCTGATCATACACTGATCACGTGATTGATCATGCACTGATCACTTGGATATCATGCACTGATCACGTGGCTGATCATACACTGTTCACGTGTCTGACCATGCACTGATCACGTGGCTGATCATACACTGCTCACGTAACTGATCATGCACTGATCACGTGGCTATCATGCACTGATCACGTGGCTGATCATGCACTGATCACGTGACTGATCATGCACTGATCACGTGACTGATCATGCACTGATCACGTGGCAATCATGCACTGATCACGTGGCTGATCATACACTGATCACGTGACTGATCATGCACTGATCACGTGGCTATCATGCACTGATCACGTGGCTATCATGCACTGATCACGTGGCTGATCATGCACTGATCACGTGACTGATCATGCACTGATCACGTCTGATCATGCACTGATCACGTGACTGATCATGCACTGATCACGTGGATGATCATGCACTGATCATGTGACTGATCATGCACTGATCACGTGGCTATCATGCACTGATCACGTGGCTGATCATGCACTGATCACGTAGCTACCATGTACTGATCACGTGACTGATCATGCACTGATCACGTAACTGATCATGCACTGATCACGTGACTGATCATGCACTGATCACGTGACTGATCATGCACTGATCACGTGGCTATCATGCACTGATCACGTGGCTGATCATGCACTGATCACGTAGCTATCATGCACTGATCACGTGACTGATCATGCACTGATCACGTGGCTGATCATGCACTGATCACGTGACTGATCATGCACTGATCACGTGGCTGATCATACACTATCACGTGACTGATCATGCACTGATCACGTGGCTATCATGCACTGATCACGTGGCTATCATGCACTGATCACGTGGCTGATCATGCACTGATCACGTGACTGATCATGCACTGATCACGTGGCTGATCATGCACTGATCACGTGGCTGATCATGCACTGATCACGTGGCTATCATGCACTGATCACGTGGCTGATCATGCACTGATCACGCAGCTATCATGCACTGATCACGTGACTGATCATGCACTGATCACGTGGCTGATCATGCACTGATCACGTGGCTGATCATGCACTGATCACGTGGCTATCATGCACTGATCACGTGGCTGATCATGCACTGATCACGTCTACCATGCACTGATCACGTGACTGATCATGCACTGATCACGTGGCTGATCATGCACTGATCACGTGACTGATCATGCACTGATCACGTGACTGATCATGCACTGATCACGTGGCTATCATGCACTGATCACGTGGCTGATCATGCACTGATCACGTGGCTATCATGCACTGATCACGTGACTGATCATGCACTGATCACGTAACTGATCATGCACTGATCACGTGGCTGATCATGCACTGATCACGTGACTGATCATGCACTGATCACGTGACTGATCATGCACTGATCACGTGGCTATCATGCACTGATCACGTGGCTGATCATGCACTGATCACGTGACTGATCATGCACTGATCACGTGACTGATCATGCACTGATCACGTGGCTATCATGCACTGATCACGTGGCTGATCATGCACTGATCACGTAGCTACCATGTACTGTCACGTGACTGATCATGCACTGATCACGTGACTGATCATGCACTGATCACGTGGCTATCATGCACTGATCACGTGGCTGATCATGCACTGATCACGTGCCTGATCATGCACTGATCACGTGACTGATCATGCACTGATCACGTGGCTATCATGCACTGATCACGTGACTGATCATGCACTGATCACGTGGCTGATCATGCACTGATCACGTGGCTATCATGCACTGATCACGTGACTGATCATGCACTGATCACGTGACTGATCATGCACTGATCACGTGGCTATCATGCACTGATCACGTGGCTGATCATGCACTGATCACGTAGCTATCATGCACTGATCACGTGGCTGATCATGCACTGATCACGGGACTGATCATGCACTGATCACGTGGCTATCATGCACTGATCACGTGACTGATCATGCACTGATCACGTGGATGATCATGCACTGATCACGTGACTGATCATGCACTGATCACGTGACTGATCATGCACTGATCACGTGGCTGATCATGCACTGATCACGTGGCTGATCATGCACTGATCACGTGGCTGATCATGCACTGATCACGTGACTGATCATGCACTGATCACGTGGCTTATCATGCACTGATCATGTGACTGATCATGCGCTGATCATGTTTGGTATCATACACTGATCATGTGCCTCTGGAGGCAATGAACAAAGAGCTGAGTAGGCACGAATCAGTCAGCAGGCAATAATCATGGAACTCAGCTGTGAGAAATCATGCTGCTCAGCTGGCAATAATCAAGCAGATGAGCAGGCAGGAATTATGCAGCACAGCTGGCAATTGTCAAGCAGATGACAGGCAGGAATCGTGCAGCTCAGCTGGCAATTGTCAAGCAGATGAGCAGACAGTAATCACGCAGCTCAGCAGGCCCTGATCACGTGACTGAGCATGCACTGTTCACGTGGCTGATCATGCACTGATCACGTGACTGATCATGCACTGATCACGTGGCTATCATGCACTGATCACGTGGCTGATCATGCACTGATCACGTGGCTACCATGCACTGATCACGTGACTGATCATGCACTGATCACGTAACTGATCATGCACTGATCACGTGGCTGATCATGCACTGATCACGTGGCTGATCATGCACTGATCACGTGACTGATCATGCACTGATCACGTGGCTATCATGCACTGATCACGTGGCTGATCATGCACTGATCACGTGGCTATCATGCACTGATCACGTGGCTGATCATGCACTGATCACGTGCTATCATGCACTGATCACGTGACTGATCATGCACTGATCACGTGACTGATCATGCACTGATCACGTGGCTGATCATGCACTGATCACGTGACTGATCATGCACTGATCACGTGACTGATCATGCACTGATCACGTGGCTATCATGCACTGATCACGTGGCTGATCATGCACTGATCACGCAGCTATCATGCACTGATCACGTGACTGATCATGCACTGATCACGTGGCTATCATGCACTGATCACGTGGCTGATCATGCACTGATCACGTAGCTATCATGCACTGATCACGTGACTGATCATGCACTGATCACGTGATGATCATGCACTGATCACGTGACTGATCATGCACTGATCACGTGACTGATCATGCACTGATCACGTGGCTATCATGCACTGATCACGTGGCTGATCATGCACTGATCACGTGGCTATCATGCACTGATCACGTGACTGATCATGCACTGATCACATGACTGATCATGCACTGATCACGTGGCTTATCATGCACTGATCATGTGACTGATCATGCGCTGATCATGTTTGCTATCATACACTGATCATGTGCCTCTGGAGGCAATGAACAAAGAGCTGAGTAGGCACGAATCAGTCAGCAGGCAATAATCATGGAACTCAGCTGTGAGGAATCATGCTGCTCAGCTGGCAATAATCAAGCAGCTGAGCAGGCAGGAATTACGCAGCACAGCTGGCAATTGTCAAGCAGATGACAGGCAGGAATCGTGCAGCTCAGCTGGCAATTGTCAAGCAGATGAGCAGACAGTAATCACGCAGCTCAGCAGGCCCTGATCACGTGACTGAGCATGCACTGTTCACGTGGCTGATCATACACTGATCACGTGACTGATCATGCACTGATCACGTGGCTATCATGCACTGATCACGTGGCTGATCATGCACTGATCACGTGGCTGACCATGCACTGATCACGTGACTGATCATGCACTGATCACGTAACTGATCATGCACTGATCACGTGGCTGATCATGCACTGATCACGTGGCTGATCATGCACTATCACGTGACTGATCATGCACTGATCACGTGGCTATCATGCACTGATCACGTGGCTGATCATACACTGATCACGTGACTATCATGCACTGATCACGTGGCATCATGCACTGATCACGTGGCTGATCATGCACTGATCACGTGACTGATCATGCACTGATCACGTGGCTATCATGCACTGATCACGTGGCTGATCATGCACTGATCATGAGCTGATCATGCACTGATCACGTGACTGATCATGCACTGATCACGTGGCTGATCATGCACTGATCACGTGGCAACCATGTACTGTCACGTGACTGATCATGCACTGATCACGTAATTGATCATGCACTGATCACGTGGCTCATCATGCACTGATCACGTGGCTGATCACACACTATCACGTGACTGATCATGCACTGATCACGTGACTATCATGCACTGATCACGTGGCTATCATGCACTGATCACGTGGATATCATGCACTGATCACGTGGCTGATCACACACTATCACGTGACTGATCATGCACTGATCACGTGGCTATCATGCACTGATCACGTGGCTATCATGCACTGATATCATGCACTGATCACGTGGCTATCATGCACTGATATCATGCACTGATCACGTGGCTGATCATGCACTGATCACGTGACTGATCATGCACTGATCACGTGGCTGATCATGCACTGATCACGTGACTGATCATGCACTGATCACGTGACTGATCATGCACTGATCACGTGGCTGATCATGCACTGATCACGTGACTGATCATGCACTGATCACGTGACTGATCATGCACTGATCACGTGACTGATCATGCACTGATCACGTGGCTGATCATGCACTGATCACGTGGCTGATCATGCACTGATCACGTGACTGATCATGCACTGATCACGTGACTGATCATGCACTGATCAGTGGCTATCATGCACTGATCACGTGGCTGATCATGCACTGATCACGTGACTGATCATGCACTGATCACTGGCTATCATGCACTGATCACGTGGCTATCATGCACTGATCACGTGGCTGATCATGCACTGATCACGTGACTGATCATGCACTGATCACGTCTATATCATGCACTGATCACGTGACTGATCATGCACTGATCACGTGGATGATCATACACTGATCACGTGACTGATCATGCACTGATCACGTGGCTATCATGCACTGATCACGTGGCTGATCATGCACTGATCACGTATCATGCACTGATCACGTGACTGATCATGCACTGATCACGTGGCTGATCATGCACTGATCAGTGACTGATCATGCACTGATCACGTGACTGATCATGCACTGATCACGTGACTGATCATGCACTGATCACGTGGCTATCATGCACTGATCACGTGGCTGATCATGCACTGATCACGTAGCTACCATGCACTGATCACGTGACTGATCATGCACTGATCACGTGGCTGATCATGCACTGATCACGTGGCTGATCATGCACTGATCACGTGACTGATCATGCACTGATCACGTGACTGATCATGCACTGATCACGTGGCTATCATGCACTGATCACGTGGCTGATCATGCACTGATCACGTGCCTGATCATGCACTGATCACATGGCTGATCATGCACTGATCACGTGACTGATCATGCACTGATCACGTGGCTATCATGCACTACTCACGTGGCTGATCATGCAATGATCATGTAGCTACCATGTACTGGTCACGTGACTGATCATACACCCATCAGGTGACTGATCATGCACTGATCACGTGGCTGATCATGCACTGATCACGTGACTGATCATGCACTGATCACATGGCTATCATGCACTGATCACGTGGCTGATCATGCACTGATCACGTGGCTGATCATGCACTGATACCGTGACTGAGCATGGACTGATCACATGACTATCATGTAGTGATCACGTGACTTAATGGCGCTGATCATGTGACTGATCATGCGCTGATCATGTTTGCTATCATACACTGATCATGTGCCTCTGGAGGCAATAAACAAAGAGCTGAGTAGGCACGAATCAAACAGTCAGCAGGCAATAATCATGGAACTCAGCTGTGAGGAATCATGCTGCTCAGCTGGCAATAATCAAGCAGCTGAGCAGGCAGGAATTACGCAGCACAGCTGGCAATTGTCAAGCAGATGACAGGCAGGAATCGTGCAGCTCAGCTGGCAATTGTCAAGCAGATGAGCAGACAGTAATCACGCAGCTCAGCAGGCCCTGATCACGTGACTGAGCATGCACTGTTCACGTGAATCATGCTGATCACTGGCAATGATCATGCACTGATCAGGCAGGAATTACACAGCACAGCTGGCAATTCAAGCAGATGACATGCAGGATCATGCAGCTCAGCTGGCAATTGTCACGCAGATGATCAGACACTAATCACGTGGCTCATCATGCACTGATCACGTGACTGATCATGCACTGATCACGTGGCTGATCATGCACTGATCACGTGGCTATCATGCACTGATCACGTGGCTGATCATGCACTGATCACGTAGCTACCATGCACTGTCACGTGACTGATCATGCACTGATCACGTGATCATGCACTGATCACGTGGCTGATCATGCACTGATCACGTGGCTGATCACACTGATCACGTGACTGATCATGCACTGATCACGTGACTGATCATGCACTGATCACGTGGCTATCATGCACTGATCACGTGGCTATCATGCACTGATCACGTGGCTGATCATGCACTGATCACGTGACTGATCATGCACTGATCACGTGGCTATCATGCACTGATCACGTGGCTATCATGCACTGATATCATGCACTGATCACGTGGCTGATCATGCACTGATCACGTGACTGATCATGCACTGATCACGTGGCTGATCATGCACTGATCACGTGACTGATCATGCACTGATCACGTGACTGATCATGCACTGATCACGTGGCTGATCATGCACTGATCACGTGACTGATCATGCACTGATCACGTGACTGATCATGCACTGATCACGTGACTGATCATGCACTGATCACGTGGCTGATCATGCACTGATCACGTGGCTGATCATGCACTGATCACGTGACTGATCATGCACTGATCACGTGACTGATCATGCACTGATCAGTGGCTATCATGCACTGATCACGTGGCTGATCATGCACTGATCACGTGACTGATCATGCACTGATCACTGGCTATCATGCACTGATCACGTGGCTATCATGCACTGATCACGTGGCTGATCATGCACTGATCACGTGACTGATCATGCACTGATCACGTCTGATCATGCACTGATCACGTGACTGATCATGCACTGATCACGTGGATGATCATGCACTGATCACGTGACTGATCATGCACTGATCACGTGGCTGATCATGCACTGATCACGTGGCTATCATGCACTGATCACGTGGCTGATCATGCACTGATCACGTGACTGATCATGCACTGATCACTGGCTATCATGCACTGATCACGTGGCTATCATGCACTGATCACGTGGCTGATCATGCACTGATCACGTGACTGATCATGCACTGATCACGTCTATATCATGCACTGATCACGTGACTGATCATGCACTGATCACGTGGATGATCATACACTGATCATGTGACTGATCATGCACTGATCACGTGGCTATCATGCACTGATCACGTGGCTGATCATGCACTGATCACGTAGCTATCATGCACTGATCACGTGACTGATCATGCACTGATCACGTAATTGATCATGCACTGATCACGTGACTGATCATGCACTGATCACGTGACTGATCATGCACTGATCACGTGACTGATCATGCACTGATCACGTGGCTATCATGCACTGATCACGTGGCTGATCATGCACTGATCACGTGGCTATCATGCACTGATCACGTGACTGATCATGCACTGATCACGTGGCTGATCATGCACTGATCACGTGACTGATCATGCACTGATCACGTGACTGATCATGCACTGATCACGTGACTGATCATGCACTGATCACGTGGCTATCATGCACTGATCACGTGGCTATCATGCACTGATCACGTGGCTGATCATGCAATGATCACGTAGCTATCATGTACTGGTCACGTGACTGATCATGCACTGATCACGTAATTGATCATGCACTGATCACGTGGCTGATCATGCACTGATCACGTGGCTGATCATGCACTGATCACGTGACTGATCATGCACTGATCACGTGACTGATCATGCACTGATCACGTGGCTATCATGCACTGATCACGTGGCTGATCATGCACTGATCACGTGCCTGATCATGCACTGATCACGTGGCTGATCATGCACTGATCACGTGACTGATCATGCACTGATCACGTGTCTGATCATGCACTGATCACGTGGCTATCATGCACTGCTCACGTGGCTGATCATGCATGATCACGCAGCTACCATGTACTGGTCACATGACTGATCATGCACTGATCACGTGACTGATCATGCAGTGATCACGTGGCTATCATGCACTACTCACGTGGCTGATCATGCAATGATCATGTAGCTACCATGTACAGGTCACGTGAATGATCATACACCCATCAGGTGACTGATCATGCACTGATCACGTGGCTATCATGCACTGATCACGAGACTGATCATGCACTGATCACGTCTATATCATGCACTGATCACATGACTGCCCATGCACTGATCACGTGGATGATCATACACTAATCATGTGACAGATCATGCACTGATCACGTGGCTGATCATGCACTGATACCGTGACTGAGCATGGACTGATCACATGACTATCATGTAGTGATCACGTGACTTAATGGCGCTGATCATGTGACTGATCATGCGCTGATCATGTTTGCTATCATACACTGATCATGTGCCTCTGGAGGCAATAAACAAAGAGCTGAGTAGGCACGAATCAAACAGTCAGCAGGCAATAATCATGGAACTCAGCTGTGAGGAATCATGCTGCTCAGCTGGCAATAATCAAGCAGCTGAGCAGGCAGGAATTACGCAGCACAGCTGGCAATTGTCAAGCAGATGACAGGCAGGAATCGTGCAGCTCAGCTGGCAATTGTCAAGCAGATGAGCAGACAGTAATCACGCAGCTCAGCAGGCCCTGATCACGTGACTGAGCATGCACTGTTCACGTGGCTGATCATACACTGATCACGTGACTGATCATGCACTGATCACGTGATGATCATGCACTGATCACGTGGCTGATCATGCACTGATCACGTGGCTGATCATGCACTGATCACGTGGCTGATCATGCACTGATCACGTGCTATCATGCACTGATCACGTGACTGATCATGCACTGATCACGTGGCTGATCATGCACTGATCACGTGGCTGATCATGCACTGATCACGTGGCTGATCACACACTGATCACGTGACTGATCATGCACTGATCACGTGACTATCATGCACTGATCACGTGGCTATCATGCACTGATCACGTGGCTATCATGCACTGATCACGTGGCTATCATGCACTGATATCATGCACTGATCACGTGGCTGATCATGCACTGATCACGTGACTGATCATGCACTGATCACGTGGCTGATCATGCACTGATCACGTGGCTCTCATGCACTGATATCATGCACTGATCACGTGGCTGATCATGCACTGATCACGTGACTGATCATGCACTGATCACGTGGCTATCATGCACTGATCACGTGGCTCATGCACTGATATCATGCACTGATCACGTGGCTGATCACACACTGATCACGTGACTGATCATGCACTGATCACGTGGCTCTCATGCACTGATATCATGCACTGATCACGTGGCTGATCACACACTGATCACGTGACTGATCATGCACTGATCACGTGGCTCTCATGCACTGATATCATGCACTGATCACGTGGCTGATCACACTGATCACGTGACTGATCATGCACTGATCACGTGGCTGATCATGCACTGATCACGTGACTGATCATGCACTGATCACGTGACTGATCATGCACTGATCACGTGACTGATCATGCACTGATCACGTGACTGATCATGCACTGATCACGTGGCTATCATGCACTGATCACGTGGCTGATCATGCACTGATCACGTAGCTATCATGCACTGATCACGTGACTGATCATGCACTGATCACGTGATGATCATGCACTGATCACGTGGCTGATCATGCACTGATCACGTGGCTGATCATGCACTGATCACGTGACTGATCATGCACTGATCACGTGACTGATCATGCACTGATCACGTGGCTATCATGCACTGATCACGTGGCTGATCATGCACTGATCACGTGGCTGATCATGCACTGATCACGTGACTGATCATGCACTGATCACGTGACTGATCATGCACTGATCACGTGACTGATCATGCACTGATCACGTGACTGATCATGCACTGATCACGTGGCTATCATGCACTACTCACGTGGCTGATCATGCAATGATCATGTAGCTACCATGTACTGTCACGTGACTGATCATACACCCATCAGGTGACTGATCATGCACTGATCACGTGCCTGATCATGCACTGATCACGTGACTGATCATGCACTGATCACATGGCTATCATGAACTGATCACCTGGCTGATCATGCACTGATCACGTGGCTGATCATGCACTGATACCGTGACTGAGCATGGACTGATCACATGACTATCATGTAGTGATCACGTGACTTAATGGCGCTGATCATGTGACTGATCATGCGCTGATCATGTTTGCTATCATACACTGATCATGTGCCTCTGGAGGCAATAAACAAAGAGCTGAGTAGGCACGAATCAAACAGTCAGCAGGCAATAATCATGGAACTCAGCTGTGAGGAATCATGCTGCTCAGCTGGCAATAATCAAGCAGCTGAGCAGGCAGGAATTACGCAGCACAGCTGGCAATTGTCAAGCAGATGACAGGCAGGAATCGTGCAGCTCAGCTGGCAATTGTCAAGCAGATGAGCAGACAGTAATCACGCAGCTCAGCAGGCCCTGATCACGTGACTGAGCATGCACTGTTCACGTGGCTGATCATACACTGATCACGTGATGATCATGCACTGATCACTTGGATATCATGCACTGATCACGTGGCTGATCATACACTGTTCACGTGTCTGACCATGCACTGATCACGTGGCTGATCATACACTGCTCACGTAACTGATCATGCACTGATCACGTGGCTATCATGCACTGATCACGTGGCTGAACATGCACTGTTCACGTGGCTGATCACACACCTGTCACGTGACATATCATGCACTGATCACGTGGCACTCATGCACTGATCACGTGGCTGATCATACTCTGCTCACGTAACTGATCATGCACACATCACGTGGCTATCATGCACTGCTCACGTGGCTGATCATGAATGATCACGTAGCTACCATATACTGGTCACGTGACTGATCATGCACTGATCACGTAAATGATCATGCACTGTTCACGTGACTGATCATGCACTGATCACGTGACTGATCATGCACTGATCACGTGGCTATCATGCACTGCTCACGTGGCTGATCATGCAATGATCACGTAGCAACCATGTACTGGTCACGTGACTGATCATGCACTGATCACGTAATTGATCATGCACTGATCACGTGGCTGATCACACTGATCACGTGGCTGATCATGCACTGATCACGTGGCTGATCATGCACTGATCACGTGGCTATCATGCACTGATCACGTGGCTATCATGCACTGATCACGTGGCTGATCATGCACTGATCACGTGACTGATCATGCACTGATCACGTGACTGATCATGCACTGATCACGTGGCTATCATGCACTGATCACGTGGCTATCATGCACTGATCACGTGGCTGATCATGCAATGATCACGCAGCTACCATGTACTGGTCACGTGACTGATCATGCACTGATCACGTAATTGATCATGCACTGATCACGTGGCTTATCATGCACTGATCATGTGACTGATCATGCACTGATCATGTTTGGTGTCATACACTGATCATGTGCCTCTGGAGGCAATGAACATAGAGCTGAGTAGGCAGGAATCAGTCAGCAGGCTATAATCATGGAACTCAGCTCTGAGAAATCATGCTGCTCAGCTGGCAATAATCAAGTAGATGAGCAGGCATGAATTATGCAGCACAGGTGGCAATTGTCAAGCAGATGACAGGCAGGAATCGTGCAGCTCAGCTGGCAATTGTCAAGCAGATGAGCAGACAGTAATCACGCAGCTCAGCAGGCCCTGATCACGTGACTGAGCATGCACTGTTCACGTGACTGATCATGCACTGATCACGTGACTGATCATGCACTGATCACGTGGCTATCATGCACTGATCACGTGGCTGATCATGCATGATCACGTAGCTACCATGTACTGGTCACGTGAATGATCATACACCCATCAGGTGACTGATCATGCACTGATCACGTGGCTATCATGCACTGATCACGTGACTGATCATGCACTGATCACGTCTATATCATGCACTGATCACATGACTGCCCATGCACTGATCACGTGGATGATCATACACTAATCATGTGACAGATCATGCACTGATCACGTGGCTGATCATGCACTGATACCGTGACTGAGCATGGACTGATCACATGACTATCATGTAGTGATCACGTGACTTAATGGCGCTGATCATGTGACTGATCATGCACTGATCATGTTTGCTATCATACACTGATCATGTGCCTCTGGAGGCAATAAACAAAGAGCTGAGTAGGCACGAATCATAAGTCAGCAGGCAATAATCATGGAACTCAGCTGTGAGGAATCATGCTGCTCAGCTGGCAATAATCAAGCAGCTGAGCAGACAGTAATCACGCAGCTCAGCAGGCCTGATCACGTGACTGAGCATGCACTGTTCACGTGGCTGATCATACACTGATCACGTGACTGATCATGCACTGATCACTTGGATATCATGCACTGATCACGTGGCTGATCATACACTGTTCACGTGTCTGACCATGCACTGATCACGTGGCTGATCATACACTGCTCACGTAACTGATCATGCACTGATCACGTGGCTATCATGCACTGATCACGTGGCTGAACATGCACTGTTCACGTGGCTGATCACACACCTGTCACGTGACATATCATGCACTGATCACGTGGCACTCATGCACTGATCACGTGGCTGATCATACTCTGCTCACGTAACTGATCATGCACACATCACGTGGCTATCATGCACTGCTCACGTGGCTCGTCATGGAATGATCACGTAGCTACCATATACTGGTCACGTGACTGATCATGCACAGATCACGTAAATGATCATGCACTGTTCACGTGACTGATCATGTACTGATCACGTGACTGATCATGCACTGATCACGTGGCTATCATGCACTGCTCACGTGGCTGATCATGCAACGATCACGTAGCAACCATGTACTGGTCACGTGACTGATCATGCACTGATCACGTAATTGATCATGCACTGATCACGTGGCTCATCATGCACTGATCACGTGGCTGATCACACACGATCACGTGACTGATCATGCACTGATCACGTGACTATCATGCACTGATCACGTGGCTATCCTGCACTGATCACGTGGATATCATGCACTGATCACGTGGCTGATCACACACGTATCACGTGACTGATCATGCACTGATCACGTGGCTATCATGCACTGATCACGTGGCTATCATGCACTGATATCATGCACTGATCACATGGCTGATCATGCACTGATCACGTGACTGATCATGCACTGATCACGTGGCTGATCATGCACTGATCACGTGACTGATCATGCACTGATCACGTGACTGATCATGCACTGATCA
Organism: Bos javanicus; assembly: GCF_032452875.1. Taxonomy (NCBI): domain Eukaryota; kingdom Metazoa; phylum Chordata; class Mammalia; order Artiodactyla; family Bovidae; genus Bos; species Bos javanicus. The sequence continues at coordinate 24,115 of NW_026893616.1, forward strand.
CGTGGCTATCATGCACTGATCACGTGGCTGATCATGCACTGATCACGTGACTGATCATGCACTGATCACGTGACTGATCATGCACTGATCACGTGACTGATCATGCACTGATCACGTGACTGATCATGCACTGATCACGTGGCTGATCATGCACTGATCACGTGACTGATCATGCACTGATCACGTGACTGATCATGCACTGATCAGTGGCTATCATGCACTGATCACGTGGCTGATCATGCACTGATCACGTGACTGATCATGCACTGATCACTGGCTATCATGCACTGATCACGTGGCTATCATGCACTGATCACGTGGCTGATCATGCACTGATCACGTGACTGATCATGCACTGATCACGTCTGATCATGCACTGATCACGTGACTGATCATGCACTGATCACGTGGATGATCATACACTGATCACGTGACTGATCATGCACTGATCACGTGGCTATCATGCACTGATCACGTGGCTGATCATGCACTGATCACGTAGCTATCATGCACTGATCACGTGACTGATCATGCACTGATCACGTAACTGATCATGCACTGATCACGTGACTGATCATGCACTGATCACGTGGCTGATCATGCACTGATCACGTGACTGATCATGCACTGATCACGTGGCTATCATGCACTGATCACGTGGCTGATCATGCACTGATCACGTGGCTATCATGCACTGATCACGTGACTGATCATGCACTGATCACGTGGCTATCATGCACTGATCACGTGGCTGATCATGCACTGATCACGTGACTGATCATGCACTGATCACGTGGCTGATCATGCACTGATCACGTGACTGATCATGCACTGATCACGTGGCTGATCATGCACTGATCACGTGGCTATCATGCACTGATCACGTGGCTGATCATGCACTGATCACGTGACTATCATGCACTGATCACGTGGCTGATCATGCACTGATCACGTGACTGATCATGCACTGATCACGTGACTGATCATGCACTGATCACGTGACTGATCATGCACTGATCACGTGATGATCATGCACTGATCACGTGGCTGATCATGCACTGATCACGTGGCTGATCATGCACTGATCACGTGACTGATCATGCACTGATCACGTGACTGATCATGCACTGATCACGTGGCTATCATGCACTGATCACGTGGCTGATCATGCACTGATCACGTGCCTGATCATGCACTGATCACATGACTGATCATGCACTGATCACGTGACTGATCATGCACTGATCACGTGGCTATCATGCACTACTCACGTGGCTGATCATGCAATGATCATGTAGCTACCATGTACTGGTCACGTGACTGATCATACACCCATCAGGTGACTGATCATGCACTGATCACGTGCCTGATCATGCACTGATCACGTGACTGATCATGCACTGATCACATGGCTATCATGCACTGATCACGTGGCTGATCATGCACTGATCACGTGGCTGATCATGCACTGATACCGTGACTGAGCATGGACTGATCACATGACTATCATGTAGTGATCACGTGACTTAATGGCGCTGATCATGTGACTGATCATGCGCTGATCATGTTTGCTATCATACACTGATCATGTGCCTCTGGAGGCAATAAACAAAGAGCTGAGTAGGCACGAATCAAACAGTCAGCAGGCAATAATCATGGAACTCAGCTGTGAGGAATCATGCTGCTCAGCTGGCAATAATCAAGCAGCTGAGCAGGCAGGAATTACGCAGCACAGCTGGCAATTGTCAAGCAGATGACAGGCAGGAATCGTGCAGCTCAGCTGGCAATTGTCAAGCAGATGAGCAGACAGTAATCACGCAGCTCAGCAGGCCCTGATCACGTGACTGAGCATGCACTGTTCACGTGGCTGATCATACACTGATCACGTGATGATCATGCACTGATCACTTGGATATCATGCACTGATCACGTGGCTGATCATACACTGTTCACGTGTCTGACCATGCACTGATCACGTGGCTGATCATACACTGCTCACGTAACTGATCATGCACTGATCACGTGGCTATCATGCACTGATCACGTGGCTGATCATGCACTGATCACGTGACTGATCATGCACACATCACGTGGCTATCATGCACTGATCACGTGGCTGTCATGCAATGATCACGTAGCTACCATATACTGGTCACGTGACTGATCATGCACTGATCACGTAAATGATCATGCACTGATCACGTGACTGATCATGCACTGATCACGTGACTGATCATGCACTGATCACGTGGCTATCATGCACTGCTCACGTGGCTGATCATGCACTGATCACGTAGCAACCATGTACTGGTCACGTGACTGATCATGCACTGATCACGTAATTGATCATGCACTGATCACGTGGCTGATCACACTGATCACGTGACTGATCATGCACTGATCACGTGGCTATCATGCACTGATCACGTGGCTATCATGCACTGATCACGTGGCTGATCATACATGATCACGTGACTGATCATGCACACATCACGTGGCTATCATGCACTGATCACGTGGCTGATCATGCACTGATCACGTGGCTATCATGCACTGATCACGTGACTGATCATGCACTGATCACGTGGCTGATCATGCACTGATCACGTGACTGATCATGCACTGATCACGTGACTGATCATGCACTGATCACGTGGCTATCATGCACTGATCACGTGGCTGATCATGCACTGATCACGTAGCTATCATGCACTGATCACGTGACTGATCATGCACTGATCACGTGACTGATCATGCACTGATCACGTGGCTGATCACACTGATCACGTGACTGATCATGCACTGATCACGTGGCTATCATGCACTGATCACGTGGCTGATCATGCACTGATCACGTGACTGATCATGCACTGATCACGTGGCTATCATGCACTGATCACGTGGCTGATCATGCACTGATCACGTAGCTATCATGCACTGATCACGTGACTGATCATGCACTGATCACGTGACTGATCATGCACTGATCACGTGGCTCATCATGCACTGATCACGTGGCTGATCACACTGATCACGTGACTGATCATGCACTGATCACGTGACTGATCATGCACTGATCACGTGGCTATCATGCACTGATCACGTGGCTATCATGCACTGATCACGTGGCTGATCATGCACTGATCACGTGACTGATCATGCACTGATCACGTGGCTATCATGCACTGATCACGTGGCTGATCATGCACTGATCACGTGGCTGATCATGCACTGATCACGTGACTGATCATGCACTGATCACGTGACTGATCATGCACTGATCACGTGGCTATCATGCACTGATCACGTGGCTGATCATGCACTGATCACGTGACTGATCATGCACTGATCACGTGGCTGATCATGCACTGATCACGTGACTGATCATGCACTGATCACGTGACTGATCATGCACTGATCACGTGGCTATCATGCACTGATCACGTGGCTGATCATGCACTGATCACGTGACTGATCATGCACTGATCACGTGGCTATCATGCACTGATCACGTGGCTATCATGCACTGATCACGTGGCTGATCATGCACTGATCACGTGACTGATCATGCACTGATCACGTGATATCATGCACTGATCACGTGACTGATCATGCACTGATCACGTGGATGATCATGCACTGATCACGTGACTGATCATGCACTGATCACGTGGCTATCATGCACTGATCACGTGGCTGATCATGCACTGATCACGTGGCTATCATGCACTGATCACGTGGCTGATCATGCACTGATCACGTGACTGATCATGCACTGATCACATGACTGATCATGCACTGATCACGTGACTGATCATGCACTGATCATGTGACTGATCATGCACTGATCATGTTTGCTATCATACACTGATCATGTGCCTCTGGAGGCAATAAACAAAGAGCTGAGTAGGCACGAATCAGTCAGCAGGCAATAATCATGGAACTCAGCTGTGAGGAATCATGCTGCTCAGCTGGCAATAATCAAGCAGCTGAGCAGGCAGGAATTACGCAGCACAGCTGACAATTGTCAAGCAGATGACAGGCAGGAATCGTGCAGCTCAGCTGGCAATTGTCAAGCAGATGAGCAGACAGTAATCACGCAGCTCAGCAGGCCCTGATCACGTGACTGAGCATGCACTGTTCACGTGGCTGATCATACACTGATCACGTGATTGATCATGCACTGATCACGTGGATATCATGCACTGATCACGTGGCTGATCATACACTGTTCACGTGTCTGACCATGCACTGATCACGTGGCTGATCATACACTGATCACGTAACTGATCATGCACTGATCACGTGGCTATCATGCACTGATCACGTGGCTGACATGCACTGTCACGTGGCTGATCACACACTGATCACGTGACTATCATGCACTGATCACGTGGCTGATCATGCACTGATCACGTGACTGATCATGCACTGATCACGTGACTGATCATGCACTGATCACGTGACTGATCATGCACTGATCACGTGACTGATCATGCACTGATCACGTGGCTATCATGCACTGATCACGTGGCTGATCATGCACTGATCACGTAGCTATCATGCACTGATCACGTGACTGATCATGCACTGATCACGTAATGATCATGCACTGATCACGTGGCTGATCATGCACTGATCACGTGGCTGATCATGCACTGATCACGTGACTGATCATGCACTGATCACGTGACTGATCATGCACTGATCACGTGGCTATCATGCACTGATCACGTGGCTGATCATGCACTGATCACGTGCCTGATCATGCACTGATCACATGACTGATCATGCACTGATCACGTGACTGATCATGCACTGATCACGTGGCTATCATGCACTACTCACGTGGCTGATCATGCAATGATCATGTAGCTACCATGTACTGGTCACGTGACTGATCATACACCCATCAGGTGACTGATCATGCACTGATCACGTGCCTGATCATGCACTGATCACGTGACTGATCATGCACTGATCACATAGCTATCATGAACTGATCACCTGGCTGATCATGCACTGATCACGTGGCTGATCATGCACTGATACCGTGACTGAGCATGGACTGATCACATGACTATCATGTAGTGATCACGTGACTTAATGGCGCTGATCATGTGACTGATCATGCGCTGATCATGTTTGCTATCATACACTGATCATGTGCCTCTGGAGGCAATAAACAAAGAGCTGAGTAGGCACGAATCAAACAGTCAGCAGGCAATAATCATGGAACTCAGCTGTGAGGAATCATGCTGCTCAGCTGGCAATAATCAAGCAGCTGAGCAGGCAGGAATTACGCAGCACAGCTGGCAATTGTCAAGCAGATGACAGGCAGGAATCGTGCAGCTCAGCTGGCAATTGTCAAGCAGATGAGCAGACAGTAATCACGCAGCTCAGCAGGCCCTGATCACGTGACTGAGCATGCACTGTTCACGTGGCTGATCATACACTGATCACGTGATGATCATGCACTGATCACTTGGATATCATGCACTGATCACGTGGCTGATCATACACTGTTCACGTGTCTGACCATGCACTGATCACGTGGCTGATCATACACTGCTCACGTAACTGATCATGCACTGATCACGTGGCTATCATGCACTGATCACGTGGCTGAACATGCACTGTTCACGTGGCTGATCACACACTGTCACGTGACATATCATGCACTGATCACGTGGCACTCATGCACTGATCACGTGGCTGATCATACTCTGCTCACGTAACTGATCATGCACACATCACGTGGCTATCATGCACTGCTCACGTGGCTCGTCATGGAATGATCACGAAGCTACCATATACTGGTCACGTGACTGATCATGCACAGATCACGTAAATGATCATGCACTGTTCACGTGACTGATCATGTACTGATCACGTGACTGATCATGCACTGATCACGTGGCTATCATGCTCTGCTCACGTGGCTGATCATGCAATGATCACGTAGCAACCATGTACTGGTCACGTGACTGATCATGCACTGATCACGTAATTGATCCTGCACTGATCACGTGGCTCATCATGCACTGATCACGTGGCTGATCACACTGTATCACGTGACTGATCATGCACTGATCACGTGACTAATCATGCACTGATCACGTGGCTATCATGCACTGATCACGTGGATATCATGCACTGATCACGTGGCTGATCACACACGTATCACGTGACTGATCATGCACTGATCACGTGGCTATCATGCACTGATCACGTGGCTGATCATGCACTGATCACGTGGCTATCATGCACTGATCACGTGGCTGATCATGCACTGATCACGTAGCTATCATGCACTGATCACGTGACTGATCATGCACTGATCACGTGGCTGATCATGCACTGATCACGTGACTGATCATGCACTGATCACGTGGCTGATCATGCACTGATCACGCAGCTATCATGCACTGATCACGTGACTGATCATGCACTGATCACGTGACTGATCATGCACTGATCACGTGGCTTATCATGCACTGATCATGTGACTGATCATGCACTGATCATGTTTCTGTCATACACTGATCATGTGCCTCTGGAGGCAATGAACAAAGAGCTGAGTAGGCACGAATCAGTAGGCAATAATCATGGAACTCAGCTCTGAGAAATCATGCTGCTCAGCTGGCAATAATCAAGCAGCTGAGCAGGCAGGAATTATGCAGCACAGATGGCAATGGTCAAGCAGATGACAGGCAGGAATCGTGCAGCTCAGCTGGCAATTGTCAAGCAGATGAGCAGACAGTAATCACGCAGCTCAGCAGGCCCTGATCACGTGACTGAGCATGCACTGTTCACGTGGCTGATCATACACTGATCACGTGACTGATCATGCACTGATCACGTGGCTATCATGCACTGATCACGTGACTGATCATGCACTGATCACGTGACTGTCATGCACTGATCACGTGGCTATCATGCACTGATCACGTGGCTGATCATGCACTGATCACGTGACTGATCATGCACTGATCACGTGGCTGATCATGCACTGATCACGTGGCTGATCATGCACTGATACCGTGACTGATCATGGACTGATCACATGACTATCATGCACTGATCACGTGACTTAATGGCACTGATCATGTGACTGATCATGCACTGATCATGTTTGCTATCATACACTGATCATGTGCCTCTGGAGGCAATAAACAAAGAGCTGAGTAGGCACGAATCAAACAGTCAGCAGGCACTAATCATGGAACTCAGCTGTGAGGAATCATGCTGCTCAGCTGGCAATAATCAAGCAGCTGAGCAGGCAGGAATTACGCAGCACAGCTGGCAATTGTCAAGCAGATGACAGGCAGGAATCGTGCAGCTCAGCTGGCAATTGTCAAGCAGATGAGCAGACAGTAATCACGCAGCTCAGCAGGCCCTGATCACGTGACTGAGCATGCACTATCACGTGAATCATGCTGCTCAGCTGGCAATAATCATGCAGCTGATCAGGCAGGAATTACACAGCACAGCTGGCAATTGTCAAGCAGATGACAGGCAGGAATCGTGCAGCTCAGCTGGCAATTGTCAAGCAGACGATCAGACAGTAATCACGCAGCTCATCATGCACTGATCACGTGACTGATCATGCACTGTTCACGTGGCTGATCATACACTGATCACGTGACTGATCATGCACTGATCACGTGGATATCATGCACTGATCACGTGGCTGATCATACACTGATCACGTGTCTGATCATGCACTGATCACGTGGCTGATCATGCACTGATCACGTAACTGATCATGCACTGATCACGTGGCTATCATGCACTGATCACGTGGCTGATCATGCACTGATCACGTGGCTGATCATGCACTGTCACGTGACTATCATGCACTGATCACGTGGCACTCATGCACTGATCACGTGGCTGATCATACACTGATCACGTGACTGATCATGCACTGATCACGTGGCTATCATGCACTGATCACGTGGCTGATCATGCAATGATCATGAAGCTATCATATACTGATCACGTGACTGATCATGCACTGATCACGTGGCTGATCATGCACTGATCACGTGACTGATCATGCACTGATCACGTGACTGATCATGCACTGATCACGTGACTGATCATGCACTGATCACGTGGCTGATCATGCACTGATCACGTGGCTGATCACACTGATCACGTGACTGATCATGCACTGATCACGTGACTGATCATGCACTGATCACGTGGCTATCATGCACTGATCACGTGGATATCATGCACTGATCACGTGGCTGATCATGCACTGATCACGTGACTGATCATGCACTGATCACGTGGCTATCATGCACTGATCACGTGGCTGATCATGCACTGATCACGTGGCTATCATGCACTGATCACGTGGCTGATCATGCACTGATCACGTGGCTGATCATGCACTGATCACGTGGCTATCATGCACTGATCACGTGACTGATCATGCACTGATCACGTGGCTGATCATGCACTGATCACGTGACTGATCATGCACTGATCACGTGGCTGATCATGCACTGATCACGCAGCTACCATGCACTGATCACGTGACTGATCATGCACTGATCACGTGACTGATCATGCACTGATCACGTGGCTTATCATGCACTGATCATGTGACTGATCATGTGCTGATCATGTTTCTGTCATACACTGATCATGTGCCTCTGGAGGCAATGAACAAAGAGCTGAGTAGGCAGGAATCAGTAGGCAATAATCATGGAACTCAGCTCTGAGAAATCATGCTGCTCAGCTGGCAATAATCAAGCAGATGAGCAGGCAGGAATTATGCAGCACAGGTGGCAATTGTCAAGCAGATGACAGGCAGGAATCGTGCAGCTCAGCTGGCAATTGTCAAGCAGATGAGCAGACAGTAATCACGCAGCTCAGCAGGCCCTGATCACGTGACTGAGCATGCACTGTTCACGTGGCTGATCACACACTGATCACGTGACTGATCATGCACTGATCACGTGGCTATCATGCACTGATCACGTGACTGATCATGCACTGATCACGTAACTGATCATGCACTGATCACGTGGCTATCATGCACTGATCACGTGGCTGATCATGCACTGATCACGTGACTGATCATGCACTGATCACGTGGCTGATCATGCACTGATCACGTGGCTATCATGCACTGATCACGTGGCTGATCATGCACTGATCACGTAGCTACCATGCTGATCACGTGACTGATCATGCACTGATCACGTAACTGATCATGCACTGATCACGTGGCTGATCATGCACTGATCACGTGGCTGATCATGCACTGATCACGTGACTGATCATGCACTGATCACGTGGCTGATCATGCACTGATCACGTGACTGATCATGCACTGATCACGTGTCTGATCATGCACTGATCACGTGGCTATCATGCACTGCTCACGTGGCTGATCATGCGATGATCACGCAGCTACCATGTACTGGTCACATGACTGATCATGCACTGATCACGTGACTGATCATGCAGTGATCACGTGGCTATCATGCACTACTCACGTGGCTGATCATGCAATGATCATGTAGCTACCATGTACAGGTCACGTGAATGATCATACACCCATCAGGTGACTGATCATGCACTGATCACGTGGCTATCATGCACTGATCACGAGACTGATCATGCACTGATCACGTCTATATCATGCACTGATCACATGACTGCCCATGCACTGATCACGTGGATGATCATACACTAATCATGTGACAGATCATGCACTGATCACGTGGCTGATCATGCACTGATACCGTGACTGAGCATGGACTGATCACATGACTATCATGTAGTGATCACGTGACTTAATGGCGCTGATCATGTGACTGATCATGCGCTGATCATGTTTGCTATCATACACTGATCATGTGCCTCTGGAGGCAATAAACAAAGAGCTGAGTAGGCACGAATCAAACAGTCAGCAGGCAATAATCATGGAACTCAGCTGTGAGGAATCATGCTGCTCAGCTGGCAATAATCAAGCAGCTGAGCAGGCAGGAATTACGCAGCACAGCTGGCAATTGTCAAGCAGATGACAGGCAGGAATCGTGCAGCTCAGCTGGCAATTGTCAAGCAGATGAGCAGACAGTAATCACGCAGCTCAGCAGGCCCTGATCACGTGACTGAGCATGCACTGTTCACGTGGCTGATCATACACTGATCACGTGATTGATCATGCACTGATCACTTGGATATCATGCACTGATCACGTGGCTGATCATACACTGTTCACGTGTCTGACCATGCACTGATCACGTGGCTGATCATACACTGCTCACGTACTGATCATGCACTGATCACGTGGCTATCATGCACTGATCACGTGGCTGATCACACACTGTCACGTGACATATCATGCACTGATCACGTGGCACTCATGCACTGATCACGTGGCTGATCATGCACTGATCACGTAACTGATCATGCACTGATCACGTGGCTCATCATGCACTGATCACGTGGCTGATCATGCACTGATCACGTGACTGATCATGCACTGATCACGTGACTATCATGCACTGATCACGTGGCTGATCATGCACTGATCACGTGGATGATCATGCACTGATCACGTGGCTGATCATGCACTGATCACGTGACTGATCATGCACTGATCACGTGGCTATCATGCACTGATCACGTGGCTGATCATGCACTGATCATGATGCACTGATCACGTGGCTGATCACACTGATCACGTGACTGATCATGCACTGATCACGTGGCTGATCATGCACTGATCACGTGACTGATCATGCACTGATCACGTGACTGATCATGCACTGATCACGTGGCTGATCATGCACTGATCACGTGACTGATCATGCACTGATCACGTGACTGATCATGCACTGATCACGTGACTGATCATGCACTGATCACGTGGCTGATCATGCACTGATCACGTGGCTGATCATGCACTGATCACGTGACTGATCATGCACTGATCACGTGACTGATCATGCACTGATCACGTGGCTATCATGCACTGATCACGTGGCTGATCATGCACTGATCACGTGACTGATCATGCACTGATCACTGGCTATCATGCACTGATCACGTGGCTGATCATGCACTGATCACGTGGCTGATCATGCACTGATCACGTGACTGATCATGCACTGATCACGTCTATATCATGCACTGATCACATGACTGATCATGCACTGATCACGTGGATGATCATACACTGATCATGTGACTGATCATGCACTGATCACGTGGCTATCATGCACTGATCACGTGGCTGATCATGCACTGATCACGTAGCTATCATGTACTGATCACGTGACTGATCATGCACTGATCACGTGACTGATCATGCACTGATCAGTGACTGATCATGCACTGATCACGTGACTGATCATGCACTGATCACGTGACTGATCATGCACTGATCACGTGGCTATCATGCACTGATCACGTGGCTGATCATGCACTGATCACGTGGCTATCATGCACTGATCACGTGACTGATCATGCACTGATCACGTGGCTGATCATGCACTGATCACGTGGCTGATCATGCACTGATCACGTGACTGATCATGCACTGATCACGTGACTGATCATGCACTGATCACGTGGCTATCATGCACTGATCACGTGGCTGATCATGCACTGATCACGTGACTGATCATGCACTGATCACGTGGCTGATCATGCACTGATCACGTGACTGATCATGCACTGATCACGTGGCTATCATGCACTGATATCATGCACTGATCACGTGGCTGATCATACACTGATCACGTGACTGATCATGCACTGATCACGTGGCTATCATGCACTGATCACGTGGCTCTCATGCACTGATATCATGCACTGATCACGTGGCTGATCACACACTATCACGTGACTGATCATGCACTGATCACGTGGCTATCATGCACTGATCACGTGGCTCTCATGCACTGATATCATGCACTGATCACGTGGCTGATCACACACTGATCACGTGACTGATCATGCACTGATCACGTGGCTCTCATGCACTGATATCATGCACTGATCACGTGGCTGATCATGCACTGATCACGTGACTGATCATGCACTGATCACGTGGCTGATCATGCACTGATCACGTGACTGATCATGCACTGATCACGTGACTGATCATGCACTGATCACGTGGCTATCATGCACTGATCACGTGGCTGATCATGCACTGATCACGTGACTGATCATGCACTGATCACGTGACTGATCATGCACTGATCACGTGACTGATCATGCACTGATCACGTGACTGATCATGCACTGATCACGTGGCTATCATGCACTGATCACGTGGCTGATCATGCACTGATCACGTAGCTACCATGTACTGATCACGTGACTGATCATGCACTGATCACGTAATGATCATGCACTGATCACGTGGCTGATCATGCACTGATCACGTGGCTGATCATGCACTGATCACGTGACTGATCATGCACTGATCACGTGACTGATCATGCACTGATCACGTGGCTATCATGCACTGATCACGTGGCTGATCATGCACTGATCACGTGGCTGATCATGCACTGATCACGTGACTGATCATGCACTGATCACGTGACTGATCATGCACTGATCACGTGACTGATCATGCACTGATCACGTGACTGATCATGCACTGATCACGTGGCTATCATGCACTATCACGTGGCTGATCATGCAATGATCATGTAGCTACCATGTACTGGTCACGTGACTGATCATGCACTGATCAGGTGACTGATCATGCACTGATCACGTGCCTGATCATGCACTGATCACGTGACTGATCATGCACTGATCACGTGGCTATCATGCACTGATCACGTGGCTGATCATGCACTGATCACGTGGCTGATCATGCACTGATACCGTGACTGAGCATGGACTGATCACATGACTATCATGTAGTGATCACGTGACTTAATGGCGCTGATCATGTGACTGATCATGCGCTGATCATGTTTGCTATCATACACTGATCATGTGCCTCTGGAGGCAATAAACAAAGAGCTGAGTAGGCACGAATCAAACAGTCAGCAGGCAATAATCATGGAACTCAGCTGTGAGGAATCATGCTGCTCAGCTGGCAATAATCAAGCAGCTGAGCAGGCAGGAATTACGCAGCACAGCTGGCAATTGTCAAGCAGATGACAGGCAGGAATCGTGCAGCTCAGCTGGCAATTGTCAAGCAGATGAGCAGACAGTAATCACGCAGCTCAGCAGGCCCTGATCACGTGACTGAGCATGCACTGTTCACGTGGCTGATCATACACTGATCACGTGATTGATCATGCACTGATCACTTGGATATCATGCACTGATCACGTGGCTGATCATACACTGTTCACGTGTCTGACCATGCACTGATCACGTGGCTGATCATACACTGCTCACGTAACTGATCATGCACTGATCACGTGGCTATCATGCACTGATCACGTGGCTAACATGCACTGTCACGTGGCTGATCACACACTGTCACGTGACATATCATGCACTGATCACGTGGCTGATCATGCACTGATCACGTGACTGATCATGCACTGATCACGTGACTGATCATGCACTGATCACGTGACTGATCATGCACTGATCACGTGACTGATCATGCACTGATCACGTGGCTATCATGCACTGATCACGTGGCTGATCATGCACTGATCACGTAGCTACCATGTACTGATCACGTGACTGATCATGCACTGATCACGTAATTGATCATGCACTGATCACGTGGCTGATCATGCACTGATCACGTGGCTGATCATGCACTGATCACGTGACTGATCATGCACTGATCACGTGACTGATCATGCACTGATCACGTGGCTATCATGCACTGATCACGTGGCTGATCATGCACTGATCACGTGCCTGATCATGCACTGATCACATGACTGATCATGCACTGATCACGTGACTGATCATGCACTGATCACGTGGCTATCATGCACTACTCACGTGGCTGATCATGCAATGATCATGTAGCTACCATGTACTGGTCACGTGACTGATCATACACCCATCAGGTGACTGATCATGCACTGATCACGTGCCTGATCATGCACTGATCACGTGACAAATCATGCACTGATCACATAGCTATCATGAACTGATCACCTGGCTGATCATGCACTGATCACGTGGCTGATCATGCACTGATACCGTGACTGAGCATGGACTGATCACATGACTATCATGTAGTGATCACGTGACTTAATGGCGCTGATCATGTGACTGATCATGCGCTGATCATGTTTGCTATCATACACTGATCATGTGCCTCTGGAGGCAATAAACAAAGAGCTGAGTAGGCACGAATCAAACAGTCAGCAGGCAATAATCATGGAACTCAGCTGTGAGGAATCATGCTGCTCAGCTGGCAATAATCAAGCAGCTGAGCAGGCAGGAATTACGCAGCACAGCTGGCAATTGTCAAGCAGATGACAGGCAGGAATCGTGCAGCTCAGCTGGCAATTGTCAAGCAGATGAGCAGACAGTAATCACGCAGCTCAGCAGGCCCTGATCACGTGACTGAGCATGCACTGTTCACGTGGCTGATCATACACTGATCACGTGATGATCATGCACTGATCACTTGGATATCATGCACTGATCACGTGGCTGATCATACACTGTTCACGTGTCTGACCATGCACTGATCACGTGGCTGATCATACACTGCTCACGTAACTGATCATGCACTGATCACGTGGCTATCATGCACTGATCACGTGGCTGAACATGCACTGTTCACGTGGCTGATCACACACTGTCACGTGACATATCATGCACTGATCACGTGGCACTCATGCACTGATCACGTGGCTGATCATACTCTGCTCACGTAACTGATCATGCACACATCACGTGGCTATCATGCACTGCTCACGTGGCTCGTCATGGAATGATCACGAAGCTACCATATACTGGTCACGTGACTGATCATGCACAGATCACGTAAATGATCATGCACTGTTCACGTGACTGATCATGTACTGATCACGTGACTGATCATGCACTGATCACGTGGCTATCATGCTCTGCTCACGTGGCTGATCATGCAATGATCACGTAGCAACCATGTACTGGTCACGTGACTGATCATGCACTGATCACGTAATTGATCCTGCACTGATCACGTGGCTCATCATGCACTGATCCGTGGCTGATCACACTGTATCACGTGACTGATCATGCACTGATCACGTGACTAATCATGCACTGATCACGTGGCTATCATGCACTGATCACGTGGATATCATGCACTGATCACGTGGCTGATCACACACGTATCACGTGACTGATCATGCACTGATCACGTGGCTATCATGCACTGATCACGTGGCTATCATGCACTGATCACGTGGCTATCATGCACTGATCACGTGGCTGATCATGCACTGATCACGTAGCTACCATGCACTGATCACGTGACTGATCATGCACTGATCACGTGGCTGATCATGCACTGATCACGTGACTGATCATGCACTGATCACGTGGCTGATCATGCACTGATCACGCAGCTATCATGCACTGATCACGTGACTGATCATGCACTGATCACGTGACTGATCATGCACTGATCACGTGGCTTATCATGCACTGATCATGTGACTGATCATGTGCTGATCATGTTTCTGTCATACACTGATCATGTGCCTCTGGAGGCAATGAACAAAGAGCTGAGTAGGCACGAATCAGTAGGCAATAATCATGGAACTCAGCTGTGAGAAATCATGCTGCTCAGCTGGCAATAATCAAGCAGCTGAGCAGGCAGGAATTATGCAGCACAGATGGCAATTGTCAAGCAGATGACAGGCAGGAATCGTGCAGCTCAGCTGGCAATTGTCAAGCAGATGAGCAGACAGTAATCACGCAGCTCAGCAGGCCCTGATCACGTGACTGAGCATGCACTGTTCACGTGGCTGATCATACACTGATCACGTGACTGATCATGCACTGATCACGTGGCTATCATGCACTGATCACGTGGCTGATCATGCACTGATCACGTAACTGTCATGCACTGATCACGTGGCTATCATGCACTGATCACGTGGCTGATCATGCACTGATCACGTGACTGATCATGCACTGATCACGTGGCTGATCATGCACTGATCACGTGGCTGATCATGCACTGATACCGTGACTGATCATGCACTGATCACATGACTATCATGCACTGATCACGTGACTTAATGGCACTGATCATGTGACTGATCATGCACTGATCATGTTTGCTATCATACACTGATCATGTGCCTCTGGAGGCAATAAACAAAGAGCTGAGTAGGCACGAATCAAACAGTCAGCAGGCACTAATCATGGAACTCAGCTGTGAGGAATCATGCTGCTCAGCTGGCAATAATCAAGCAGCTGAGCAGGCAGGAATTACGCAGCACAGCTGGCAATTGTCAAGCAGATGACAGGCAGGAATCGTGCAGCTCAGCTGGCAATTGTCAAGCAGATGAGCAGACAGTAATCACGCAGCTCAGCAGGCCCTGATCACGTGACTGAGCATGCACTATCACGTGAATCATGCTGATCACTGGCAATGATCATGCAGCTGATCAGGCAGGAATTACACAGCACAGCTGGCAATTGTCAAGCAGATGACAGGCAGGATCATGCAGCTCAGCTGGCAATTGTCAAGCAGACGATCAGACAGTGATCACGCAGCTCATCATGCACTGATCACGTGACTGATCATGCACTGATCACGTGGCTGATCATGCACTGATCACGTGACTGATCATGCACTGATCACGTGGCTATCATGCACTGATCACGTGGCTGATCATACACTGATCACGTGACTGATCATGCACTGATCACGTGGCTGATCATGCACTGATCACGTGACTGATCATGCACTGATCACGTGGCTATCATGCACTGATCACGTGGCTGATCATGCACTGATCACGTGGCTGATCATGCACTGATCACGTGACTATCATGCACTGATCACGTGGCATCATGCACTGATCACGTGGCTGATCATGCACTGATCACGTGGCTATCATGCACTGATCACGTGGCTGATCATGCACTGATCACGTGGCTGATCATGCACTGATCACGTGGCTGATCATGCACTGATCACGTGGCTATCATGCACTGATCACGTGGCTGATCATGCACTGATCACGTGGCTGATCATGCACTGATCACGTGGCTATCATGCACTGATCACGTGACTGATCATGCACTGATCACGTGGCTGATCATGCACTGATCACGTGACTGATCATGCACTGATCACGTGGCTGATCATGCACTGATCACGCAGCTACCATGCACTGATCACGTGACTGATCATGCACTGATCACGTGACTGATCATGCACTGATCACGTGGCTTATCATGCACTGATCATGTGACTGATCATGCACTGATCATGTTTCTGTCATACACTGATCATGTGCCTCTGGAGGCAATGAACAAAGAGCTGAGTAGGCAGGAATCAGTAGGCAATAATCATGGAACTCAGCTCTGAGAAATCATGCTGCTCAGCTGGCAATAATCAAGTAGATGAGCAGGCAGGAATTATGCAGCACAGGTGGCAATTGTCAAGCAGATGACAGGCAGGAATCGTGCAGCTCAGCTGGCAATTGTCAAGCACATGAGCAGACAGTAATCACGCAGCTCAGCAGGCCCTGATCACGTGACTGAGCATGCACTGATCACGTGGCTGATCACACTGATCACGTGACTGATCATGCACTGATCACGTGGCTATCATGCACTGATCACGTGACTGATCATGCACTGATCACGTAATTGTCATGCACTGATCACGTGGCTGATCATGCACTGATCACGTGGCTGATCATGCACTGATCACGTGACTGATCATGCACTGATCACGTGGCTGATCATGCACTGATCACGTGGCTATCATGCACTGATCACGTGGCTGATCATGCACTGATCACGTAGCTACCATGCACTGATCACGTGACTGATCATGCACTGATCACGTAACTGATCATGCACTGATCACGTGGCTGATCATGCACTGATCACGTGGCTGATCATGCACTGATCACGTGACTGATCATGCACTGATCACGTGGCTGATCATGCACTGATCACGTGACTGATCATGCACTGATCACGTGACTGATCATGCACTGATCACGTGGCTATCATGCACTGCTCACGTGGCTGATCATGCGATGATCACGCAGCTACCATGTACTGGTCACATGACTGATCATGCACTGATCACGTGACTGATCATGCAGTGATCACGTGGCTATCATGCACTACTCACGTGGCTGATCATGCAATGATCATGTAGCTACCATGTACAGGTCACGTGAATGATCATACACCCATCAGGTGACTGATCATGCACTGATCACGTGGCTATCATGCACTGATCACGAGACTGATCATGCACTGATCACGTCTATATCATGCACTGATCACATGACTGCCCATGCACTGATCACGTGGATGATCATACACTAATCATGTGACAGATCATGCACTGATCACGTGGCTGATCATGCACTGATACCGTGACTGAGCATGGACTGATCACATGACTATCATGTAGTGATCACGTGACTTAATGGCGCTGATCATGTGACTGATCATGCGCTGATCATGTTTGCTATCATACACTGATCATGTGCCTCTGGAGGCAATAAACAAAGAGCTGAGTAGGCACGAATCAAACAGTCAGCAGGCAATAATCATGGAACTCAGCTGTGAGGAATCATGCTGCTCAGCTGGCAATAATCAAGCAGCTGAGCAGGCAGGAATTACGCAGCACAGCTGGCAATTGTCAAGCAGATGACAGGCAGGAATCGTGCAGCTCAGCTGGCAATTGTCAAGCAGATGAGCAGACAGTAATCACGCAGCTCAGCAGGCCCTGATCACGTGACTGAGCATGCACTGTTCACGTGGCTGATCATACACTGATCACGTGATTGATCATGCACTGATCACTTGGATATCATGCACTGATCACGTGGCTGATCATACACTGTTCACGTGTCTGACCATGCACTGATCACGTGGCTGATCATACACTGCTCACGTACTGATCATGCACTGATCACGTGGCTATCATGCACTGATCACGTGGCTGATCACACACTGTCACGTGACTATCATGCACTGATCACGTGGCACTCATGCACTGATCACGTGGCTGATCATGCACTGATCACGTAACTGATCATGCACTGATCACGTGGCTCATCATGCACTGATCACGTGGCTGATCACACTGATCACGTGACTGATCATGCACTGATCACGTGACTGATCATGCACTGATCACGTGGCTGATCATGCACTGATCACGTGGCTGATCATGCACTGATCACGTGGCTGATCATGCACTGATCACGTGACTGATCATGCACTGATCACGTGGCTATCATGCACTGATCACGTGGCTGATCATGCACTGATCATGATGCACTGATCACGTGGCTGATCACACACGATCACGTGACTGATCATGCACTGATCACGTGGCTGATCATGCACTGATCACGTGACTGATCATGCACTGATCACGTGACTGATCATGCACTGATCACGTGGCTGATCATGCACTGATCACGTGACTGATCATGCACTGATCACGTGACTGATCATGCACTGATCACGTGACTGATCATGCACTGATCACGTGGCTGATCATGCACTGATCACGTGGCTGATCATGCACTGATCACGTGACTGATCATGCACTGATCACGTGACTGATCATGCACTGATCACGTGGCTATCATGCACTGATCACGTGGCTGATCATGCACTGATCACGTGACTGATCATGCACTGATCACTGGCTATCATGCACTGATCACGTGGCTATCATGCACTGATCACGTGGCTGATCATGCACTGATCACGTGACTGATCATGCACTGATCACGTCTATATCATGCACTGATCACATGACTGATCATGCACTGATCACGTGGATGATCATACACTGATCATGTGACTGATCATGCACTGATCACGTGGCTATCATGCACTGATCACGTGGCTGATCATGCACTGATCACGTAGCTATCATGTACTGGTCACGTGACTGATCATGCACTGATCACGTGACTGATCATGCACTGATCAGTGACTGATCATGCACTGATCACGTGATCATGCACTGATCACGTGACTGATCATGCACTGATCACGTGGCTATCATGCACTGATCACGTGGCTGATCATGCACTGATCACGTGACTACCATGCACTGATCACGTGACTGATCATGCACTGATCACGTGGCTGATCATGCACTGATCACGTGGCTGATCATGCACTGATCACGTGACTGATCATGCACTGATCACGTGACTGATCATGCACTGATCACGTGGCTATCATGCACTGATCACGTGGCTGATCATGCACTGATCACGTGACTGATCATGCACTGATCACGTGGCTGATCATGCACTGATCACGTGACTGATCATGCACTGATCACGTGGCTATCATGCACTGATATCATGCACTGATCACGTGGCTGATCATACACTGATCACGTGACTGATCATGCACTGATCACGTGGCTATCATGCACTGATCACGTGGCTATCATGCACTGATATCATGCACTGATCACGTGGCTGATCACACGATCACGTGACTGATCATGCACTGATCACGTGGCTATCATGCACTGATCACGTGGCTCTCATGCACTGATATCATGCACTGATCACGTGGCTGATCACACACTATCACGTGACTGATCATGCACTGATCACGTGGCTCTCATGCACTGATATCATGCACTGATCACGTGGCTGATCATGCACTGATCACGTGACTGATCATGCACTGATCACGTGGCTGATCATGCACTGATCACGTGACTGATCATGCACTGATCACGTGACTGATCATGCACTGATCACGTGGCTATCATGCACTGATCACGTGGCTGATCATGCACTGATCACGTGACTGATCATGCACTGATCACGTGACTGATCATGCACTGATCACGTGACTGATCATGCACTGATCACGTGACTGATCATGCACTGATCACGTGGCTATCATGCACTGATCACGTGGCTGATCATGCACTGATCACGTAGCTACCATGCACTGATCACGTGACTGATCATGCACTGATCACGTAATGATCATGCACTGATCACGTGGCTGATCATGCACTGATCACGTGGCTGATCATGCACTGATCACGTGACTGATCATGCACTGATCACGTGACTGATCATGCACTGATCACGTGGCTATCATGCACTGATCACGTGGCTGATCATGCACTGATCACGTGGCTGATCATGCACTGATCACGTGACTGATCATGCACTGATCACGTGACTGATCATGCACTGATCACGTGACTGATCATGCACTGATCACGTGACTGATCATGCACTGATCACGTGGCTATCATGCACTACTCACGTGGCTGATCATGCAATGATCATGTAGCTACCATGTACTGGTCACGTGACTGATCATGCACTGATCAGGTGACTGATCATGCACTGATCACGTGCCTGATCATGCACTGATCACGTGACTGATCATGCACTGATCACATGGCTATCATGCACTGATCACGTGGCTGATCATGCACTGATCACGTGGCTGATCATGCACTGATACCGTGACTGAGCATGGACTGATCACATGACTATCATGTAGTGATCACGTGACTTAATGGCGCTGATCATGTGACTGATCATGCGCTGATCATGTTTGCTATCATACACTGATCATGTGCCTCTGGAGGCAATAAACAAAGAGCTGAGTAGGCACGAATCAAACAGTCAGCAGGCAATAATCATGGAACTCAGCTGTGAGGAATCATGCTGCTCAGCTGGCAATAATCAAGCAGCTGAGCAGGCAGGAATTACGCAGCACAGCTGGCAATTGTCAAGCAGATGACAGGCAGGAATCGTGCAGCTCAGCTGGCAATTGTCAAGCAGATGAGCAGACAGTAATCACGCAGCTCAGCAGGCCCTGATCACGTGACTGAGCATGCACTGTTCACGTGGCTGATCATACACTGATCACGTGATTGATCATGCACTGATCACTTGGATATCATGCACTGATCACGTGGCTGATCATACACTGTTCACGTGTCTGACCATGCACTGATCACGTGGCTGATCATACACTGCTCACGTAACTGATCATGCACTGATCACGTGGCTATCATGCACTGATCACGTGGCTAACATGCACTGTCACGTGGCTGATCACACACCTGTCACGTGACATATCATGCACTGATCACGTGGCTGATCATGCACTGATCACGTGGCTGATCATGCACTGATCACGTGACTGATCATGCACTGATCACGTGACTGATCATGCACTGATCACGTGACTGATCATGCACTGATCACGTGGATATCATGCACTGATCACGTGGCTGATCATGCACTGATCACGTGACTGATCATGCACTGATCACGTGGCTGATCATGCACTGATCACGTGACTGATCATGCACTGATCACGTGGCTATCATGCACTGATCACGTGGCTGATCATGCACTGATCACGTGGCTGATCACACACTGTCACGTGACTATCATGCACTGATCACGTGGCACTCATGCACTGATCACGTGGCTGATCATACACTGATCACGTGACTGATCATGCACTGATCACGTGGCTATCATGCACTGATCACGTGGCTGTCATGCAATGATCACGAAGCTACCATATACTGGTCACGTGACTGATCATGCACTGATCACGTGACTGATCATGCACTGATCACGTGACTGATCATGCACTGATCACGTGACTGATCATGCACTGATCACGTGGCTATCATGCACTGATCACGTGGCTGATCATGCACTGATCACGTAGCTACCATGTACTGGTCACGTGACTGATCATGCACTGATCACGTAATTGATCATGCACTGATCACGTGGCTGATCATGCACTGATCACGTGGCTGATCACACTGATCACGTGACTGATCATGCACTGATCACGTGACTGATCATGCACTGATCACGTGGCTATCATGCACTGATCACGTGGCTATCATGCACTGATCACGTGGCTGATCATGCACTATCACGTGACTGATCATGCACTGATCACGTGGCTATCATGCACTGATCACGTGGCTGATCATGCACTGATCACGTGGCTATCATGCACTGATCACGTGGCTGATCATGCACTGATCACGTAGCTATCATGCACTGATCACGTGACTGATCATGCACTGATCACGTGGCTGATCATGCACTGATCACGTGACTGATCATGCACTGATCACGTGGCTGATCATGCACTGATCACGCAGCTATCATGCACTGATCACGTGACTGATCATGCACTGATCACGTGACTGATCATGCACTGATCACGTGGCTTATCATGCACTGATCATGTGACTGATCATGCACTGATCATGTTTCTGTCATACACTGATCATGTGCCTCTGGAGGCAATGAACAAAGAGCTGAGTAGGCACGAATCAGTAGGCAATAATCATGGAACTCAGCTCTGAGGAATCATGCTGCTCAGCTGGCAATAATCAAGCAGCTGAGCAGGCAGGAATTATGCAGCACAGATGGCAATTGTCAAGCAGATGACAGGCAGGAATCGTGCAGCTCAGCTGGCAATTGTCAAGCAGATGAGCAGACAGTAATCACGCAGCTCAGCAGGCCCTGATCACGTGACTGAGCATGCACTGTTCACGTGGCTGATCATACACTGATCACGTGACTGATCATGCACTGATCACGTGGCTATCATGCACTGATCACGTGACTGATCATGCACTGATCACGTGACTGTCATGCACTGATCACGTGGCTATCATGCACTGATCACGTGGCTGATCATGCACTGATCACGTGACTGATCATGCACTGATCACGTGGCTGATCATGCACTGATCACGTGGCTGATCATGCACTGATACCGTGACTGATCATGCACTGATCACATGACTATCATGCACTGATCACGTGACTTAATGCACTGATCATGTGACTGATCATGCACTGATCATGTTTGCTATCATACACTGATCATGTGCCTCTGGAGGCAATAAACAAAGAGCTGAGTAGGCACGAATCAAACAGTCAGCAGGCACTAATCATGGAACTCAGCTGTGAGGAATCATGCTGCTCAGCTGGCAATAATCAAGCAGCTGAGCAGGCAGGAATTACGCAGCACAGCTGGCAATTGTCAAGCAGATGACAGGCAGGAATCGTGCAGCTCAGCTGGCAATTGTCAAGCAGATGAGCAGACAGTAATCACGCAGCTCAGCAGGCACTGATCACGTGACTGATCATGCACTATCACGTGAATCATGCTGATCAGCTGGCAATGATCATGCACTGATCAGGCAGGAATTACACAGCACAGCTGGCAATTGTCATGCAGATGACAGGCAGGAATCATGCAGCTCAGCTGGCAATTGTCAAGCAGACGCAGACACTGATCACGCAGCTCATCATGCACTGATCACGTGACTGATCATGCACTGATCACGTGGCTGATCATGCACTGATCACGTGACTGATCATGCACTGATCACGTGGCTATCATGCACTGATCACGTGGCTGATCATGCACTGATCACGTGACTGATCATGCACTGATCACGTGGCTGATCATGCACTGATCACGTAACTGATCATGCACTGATCACGTGGCTATCATGCACTGATCACGTGGCTGATCATGCACTGATCACGTGGCTGATCATGCACTGATCACGTGACTATCATGCACTGATCACGTGGCATCATGCACTGATCACGTGGCTGATCATGCACTGATCACGTGGCTATCATGCACTGATCACGTGGCTGATCATGCACTGATCACGTGGCTATCATGCACTGATCACGTGGCTGATCATGCACTGATCACGTGGCTGATCATGCACTGATCACGTGGCTGATCATGCACTGATCACGTGGCTGATCATGCACTGATCACGTGGCTATCATGCACTGATCACGTGACTGATCATGCACTGATCACGTGGCTGATCATGCACTGATCACGTGACTGATCATGCACTGATCACGTGGCTGATCATGCACTGATCACGCAGCTACATGCACTGGTCACATGACTGATCATGCACTGATCACGTAATTGATCATGCACTGATCACGTGGCTTATCATGCACTGATCATGTGACTGATCATGTGCTGATCATGTTTCTGTCATACACTGATCATGTGCCTCTGGAGGCAATGAACAAAGAGCTGAGTAGGCAGGAATCAGTAGGCAATAATCATGGAACTCAGCTCTGAGAAATCATGCTGCTCAGCTGGCAATAATCAAGTAGATGAGCAGGCAGGAATTATGCAGCACAGGTGGCAATTGTCAAGCAGATGACAGGCAGGAATCGTGCAGCTCAGCTGGCAATTGTCAAGCAGATGAGCAGACAGTAATCACGCAGCTCAGCAGGCCCTGATCACGTGACTGAGCATGCACTGTTCACGTGGCTGATCATACACTGATCACGTGACTGATCATGCACTGATCACGTGGCTATCATGCACTGATCACGTGACTGATCATGCACTGATCACGTAATTGTCATGCACTGATCACGTGGCTATCATGCACTGATCACGTGGCTGATCATGCACTGATCACGTGACTGATCATGCACTGATCACGTGGCTGATCATGCACTGATCACGTGGCTATCATGCACTGATCACGTGGCTGATCATGCACTGATCACGTAGCTACCATGCACTGATCACGTGACTGATCATGCACTGATCACGTAATTGATCATGCACTGATCACGTGGCTGATCATGCACTGATCACGTGGCTGATCATGCACTGATCACGTGACTGATCATGCACTGATCACGTGGCTGATCATGCACTGATCACGTGACTGATCATGCACTGATCACGTGACTGATCATGCACTGATCACGTGGCTATCATGCACTGCTCACGTGGCTGATCATGCGATGATCACGCAGCTACCATGTACTGGTCACATGACTGATCATGCACTGATCACGTGACTGATCATGCAGTGATCACGTGGCTATCATGCACTACTCACGTGGCTGATCATGCAATGATCATGTAGCTACCATGTACAGGTCACGTGAATGATCATACACCCATCAGGTGACTGATCATGCACTGATCACGTGGCTATCATGCACTGATCACGAGACTGATCATGCACTGATCACGTCTATATCATGCACTGATCACATGACTGCCCATGCACTGATCACGTGGATGATCATACACTAATCATGTGACAGATCATGCACTGATCACGTGGCTGATCATGCACTGATACCGTGACTGAGCATGGACTGATCACATGACTATCATGTAGTGATCACGTGACTTAATGGCGCTGATCATGTGACTGATCATGCGCTGATCATGTTTGCTATCATACACTGATCATGTGCCTCTGGAGGCAATAAACAAAGAGCTGAGTAGGCACGAATCAAACAGTCAGCAGGCAATAATCATGGAACTCAGCTGTGAGGAATCATGCTGCTCAGCTGGCAATAATCAAGCAGCTGAGCAGGCAGGAATTACGCAGCACAGCTGGCAATTGTCAAGCAGATGACAGGCAGGAATCGTGCAGCTCAGCTGGCAATTGTCAAGCAGATGAGCAGACAGTAATCACGCAGCTCAGCAGGCCCTGATCACGTGACTGAGCATGCACTGTTCACGTGGCTGATCATACACTGATCACGTGATTGATCATGCACTGATCACTTGGATATCATGCACTGATCACGTGGCTGATCATACACTGTTCACGTGTCTGACCATGCACTGATCACGTGGCTGATCATACACTGCTCACGTACTGATCATGCACTGATCACGTGGCTATCATGCACTGATCACGTGGCTGATCACACACTGTCACGTGACTATCATGCACTGATCACGTGGCACTCATGCACTGATCACGTGGCTGATCATGCACTGATCACGTAACTGATCATGCACTGATCACGTGGCTCATCATGCACTGATCACGTGGCTGATCATGCACTGATCACGTGACTGATCATGCACTGATCACGTGACTGATCATGCACTGATCACGTGGCTGATCATGCACTGATCACGTGGATGATCATGCACTGATCACGTGGCTGATCATGCACTGATCACGTGACTGATCATGCACTGATCACGTGGCTATCATGCACTGATCACGTGGCTGATCATGCACTGATCATGATGCACTGATCACGTGGCTGATCACACTGATCACGTGACTGATCATGCACTGATCACGTGGCTGATCATGCACTGATCACGTGACTGATCATGCACTGATCACGTGACTGATCATGCACTGATCACGTGGCTGATCATGCACTGATCACGTGACTGATCATGCACTGATCACGTGACTGATCATGCACTGATCACGTGACTGATCATGCACTGATCACGTGGCTGATCATGCACTGATCACGTGGCTGATCATGCACTGATCACGTGACTGATCATGCACTGATCACGTGACTGATCATGCACTGATCACGTGGCTATCATGCACTGATCACGTGGCTGATCATGCACTGATCACGTGACTGATCATGCACTGATCACTGGCTATCATGCACTGATCACGTGGCTATCATGCACTGATCACGTGGCTGATCATGCACTGATCACGTGACTGATCATGCACTGATCACGTCTATATCATGCACTGATCACATGACTGATCATGCACTGATCACGTGGATGATCATACACTGATCATGTGACTGATCATGCACTGATCACGTGGCTATCATGCACTGATCACGTGGCTGATCATGCACTGATCACGTAGCTATCATGTACTGATCACGTGACTGATCATGCACTGATCACGTGATTGATCATGCACTGATCAGTTGACTGATCATGCACTGATCACGTGGTGATCATGCACTGATCACGTGACTGATCATGCACTGATCACGTGGCTATCATGCACTGATCACGTGGCTGATCATGCACTGATCACGTGGCTACCATGCACTGATCACGTGACTGATCATGCACTGATCACGTGGCTGATCATGCACTGATCACGTGGCTGATCATGCACTGATCACGTGACTGATCATGCACTGATCACGTGACTGATCATGCACTGATCACGTGGCTATCATGCACTGATCACGTGGCTGATCATGCACTGATCACGTGACTGATCATGCACTGATCACGTGGCTGATCATGCACTGATCACGTGACTGATCATGCACTGATCACGTGGCTATCATGCACTGATATCATGCACTGATCACGTGGCTGATCATGCACTATCACGTGACTGATCATGCACTGATCACGTGGCTATCATGCACTGATCACGTGGCTCTCATGCACTGATATCATGCACTGATCACGTGGCTGATCATACACTATCACGTGACTGATCATGCACTGATCACGTGGCTATCATGCACTGATCACGTGGCTCTCATGCACTGATATCATGCACTGATCACGTGGCTGATCACACTATCACGTGACTGATCATGCACTGATCACGTGGCTCTCATGCACTGATATCATGCACTGATCACGTGGCTGATCATGCACTGATCACGTGACTGATCATGCACTGATCACGTGGCTGATCATGCACTGATCACGTGACTGATCATGCACTGATCACGTGACTGATCATGCACTGATCACGTGGCTATCATGCACTGATCACGTGGCTGATCATGCACTGATCACGTGACTGATCATGCACTGATCACGTGACTGATCATGCACTGATCACGTGACTGATCATGCACTGATCACGTGACTGATCATGCACTGATCACGTGGCTATCATGCACTGATCACGTGGCTGATCATGCACTGATCACGTAGCTATCATGCACTGATCACGTGACTGATCATGCACTGATCACGTAATGATCATGCACTGATCACGTGGCTGATCATGCACTGATCACGTGGCTGATCATGCACTGATCACGTGACTGATCATGCACTGATCACGTGACTGATCATGCACTGATCACGTGGCTATCATGCACTGATCACGTGGCTGATCATGCACTGATCACGTGACTGATCATGCACTGATCACGTGACTGATCATGCACTGATCACGTGACTGATCATGCACTGATCACGTGACTGATCATGCACTGATCACGTGACTGATCATGCACTGATCACGTGGCTATCATGCACTGATCACGTGGCTGATCATGCACTGATCACGTGGCTGATCATGCACTGATCACGTGGCTGATCATGCACTGATACCGTGACTGAGCATGGACTGATCACATGACTATCATGTAGTGATCACGTGACTTAATGGCGCTGATCATGTGACTGATCATGCGCTGATCATGTTTGCTATCATACACTGATCATGTGCCTCTGGAGGCAATAAACAAAGAGCTGAGTAGGCACGAATCAAACAGTCAGCAGGCAATAATCATGGAACTCAGCTGTGAGGAATCATGCTGCTCAGCTGGCAATAATCAAGCAGCTGAGCAGGCAGGAATTACGCAGCACAGCTGGCAATTGTCAAGCAGATGACAGGCAGGAATCGTGCAGCTCAGCTGGCAATTGTCAAGCAGATGAGCAGACAGTAATCACGCAGCTCAGCAGGCCCTGATCACGTGACTGAGCATGCACTGTTCACGTGGCTGATCATACACTGATCACGTGATTGATCATGCACTGATCACTTGGATATCATGCACTGATCACGTGGCTGATCATACACTGTTCACGTGTCTGACCATGCACTGATCACGTGGCTGATCATACACTGCTCACGTAACTGATCATGCACTGATCACGTGGCTATCATGCACTGATCACGTGGCTAACATGCACTGTCACGTGGCTGATCACACACCTGTCACGTGACATATCATGCACTGATCACGTGGCTGATCATGCACTGATCACGTGGCTGATCATGCACTGATCACGTGACTGATCATGCACTGATCACGTGACTGATCATGCACTGATCACGTGACTGATCATGCACTGATCACGTGGCTATCATGCACTGATCACGTGGCTGATCATGCACTGATCACGTGACTGATCATGCACTGATCACGTGGCTGATCATGCACTGATCACGTGACTGATCATGCACTGATCACGTGGCTATCATGCACTGATCACGTGGCTGATCATGCACTGATCACGTGGCTGATCACACACTGTCACGTGACTATCATGCACTGATCACGTGGCATCATGCACTGATCACGTGGCTGATCATGCACTGATCACGTGACTGATCATGCACTGATCACGTGGCTATCATGCACTGATCACGTGGCTGTCATGCAATGATCACGTGCTACCATATACTGGTCACGTGACTGATCATGCACTGATCACGTGACTGATCATGCACTGATCACGTGACTGATCATGCACTGATCACGTGACTGATCATGCACTGATCACGTGGCTATCATGCACTGATCACGTGGCTGATCATGCACTGATCACGTAGCTACCATGTACTGGTCACGTGACTGATCATGCACTGATCACGTAATTGATCATGCACTGATCACGTGGCTCATCATGCACTGATCACGTGGCTGATCACACTGATCACGTGACTGATCATGCACTGATCACGTGACTGATCATGCACTGATCACGTGGCTATCATGCACTGATCACGTGGCTATCATGCACTGATCACGTGGCTGATCACACACGATCACGTGACTGATCATGCACTGATCACGTGGCTATCATGCACTGATCACGTGGCTGATCATGCACTGATCACGTGGCTATCATGCACTGATCACGTGGCTGATCATGCACTGATCACGTAGCTATCATGCACTGATCACGTGACTGATCATGCACTGATCACGTGGCTGATCATGCACTGATCACGTGACTGATCATGCACTGATCACGTGGCTGATCATGCACTGATCACGCAGCTACCATGCACTGATCACGTGACTGATCATGCACTGATCACGTGACTGATCATGCACTGATCACGTGGCTTATCATGCACTGATCATGTGACTGATCATGCACTGATCATGTTTCTGTCATACACTGATCATGTGCCTCTGGAGGCAATGAACAAAGAGCTGAGTAGGCACGAATCAGTAGGCAATAATCATGGAACTCAGCTGTGAGGAATCATGCTGCTCAGCTGGCAATAATCAAGCAGCTGAGCAGGCAGGAATTATGCAGCACAGATGGCAATTGTCAAGCAGATGACAGGCAGGAATCGTGCAGCTCAGCTGGCAATTGTCAAGCAGATGAGCAGACAGTAATCACGCAGCTCAGCAGGCCCTGATCACGTGACTGAGCATGCACTGTTCACGTGGCTGATCATACACTGATCACGTGACTGATCATGCACTGATCACGTGGCTATCATGCACTGATCACGTGGCTGATCATGCACTGATCACGTGACTGATCATGCACTGATCACGTGGCTATCATGCACTGATCACGTGGCTGATCATGCACTGATCACGTGACTGATCATGCACTGATCACGTGGCTGATCATGCACTGATCACGTGGCTGATCATGCACTGATACCGTGACTGATCATGCACTGATCACATGACTATCATGCACTGATCACGTGACTTAATGGCACTGATCATGTGACTGATCATGCACTGATCATGTTTGCTATCATACACTGATCATGTGCCTCTGGAGGCAATAAACAAAGAGCTGAGTAGGCACGAATCAAACAGTCAGCAGGCACTAATCATGGAACTCAGCTGTGAGGAATCATGCTGCTCAGCTGGCAATAATCAAGCAGCTGAGCAGGCAGGAATTACGCAGCACAGCTGGCAATTGTCAAGCAGATGACAGGCAGGAATCGTGCAGCTCAGCTGGCAATTGTCAAGCAGATGAGCAGACAGTAATCACGCAGCTCAGCAGGCCCTGATCACGTGACTGAGCATGCACTGATCACGTGAATCATGCTGATCAGCTGGCAATGATCATGCAGCTGATCAGGCAGGAATTACACAGCACAGCTGGCAATTGTCAAGCAGATGACAGGCAGGAATCATGCAGCTCAGCTGGCAATTGTCAAGCAGACGATCAGACAGTGATCACGCAGCTCATCATGCACTGATCACGTGACTGATCATGCACTGATCACGTGGCTGATCATGCACTGATCACGTGACTGATCATGCACTGATCACGTGGCTATCATGCACTGATCACGTGGCTGATCATGCACTGATCACGTGACTGATCATGCACTGATCACGTGGCTGATCATGCACTGATCACGTGACTGATCATGCACTGATCACGTGGCTATCATGCACTGATCACGTGGCTGATCATGCACTGATCACGTGGCTGATCATGCACTGATCACGTGACTATCATGCACTGATCACGTGGCATCATGCACTGATCACGTGGCTGATCATGCACTGATCACGTGGCTATCATGCACTGATCACGTGGCTGATCATGCACTGATCACGTGGCTATCATGCACTGATCACGTGGCTGATCATGCACTGATCACGTGGCTGATCATGCACTGATCACGTGGCTGATCATGCACTGATCACGTGGCTGATCATGCACTGATCACGTGCTATCATGCACTGATCACGTGACTGATCATGCACTGATCACGTGGCTGATCATGCACTGATCACGTGACTGATCATGCACTGATCACGTGGCTGATCATGCACTGATCACGCAGCTACCATGCACTGATCACATGACTGATCATGCACTGATCACGTGATTGATCATGCACTGATCACGTGGCTTATCATGCACTGATCATGTGACTGATCATGTGCTGATCATGTTTCTGTCATACACTGATCATGTGCCTCTGGAGGCAATGAACAAAGAGCTGAGTAGGCAGGAATCAGTAGGCAATAATCATGGAACTCAGCTCTGAGAAATCATGCTGCTCAGCTGGCAATAATCAAGTAGATGAGCAGGCAGGAATTATGCAGCACAGGTGGCAATTGTCAAGCAGATGACAGGCAGGAATCGTGCAGCTCAGCTGGCAATTGTCAAGCAGATGAGCAGACAGTAATCACGCAGCTCAGCAGGCCCTGATCACGTGACTGAGCATGCACTGTTCACGTGGCTGATCATACACTGATCACGTGACTGATCATGCACTGATCACGTGGCTATCATGCACTGATCACGTGACTGATCATGCACTGATCACGTGGCTGTCATGCACTGATCACGTGGCTATCATGCACTGATCACGTGGCTGATCATGCACTGATCACGTGACTGATCATGCACTGATCACGTGGCTGATCATGCACTGATCACGTGGCTATCATGCACTGATCACGTGGCTGATCATGCACTGATCACGTAGCTACCATGCACTGATCACGTGACTGATCATGCACTGATCACGTAATTGATCATGCACTGATCACGTGGCTGATCATGCACTGATCACGTGGCTGATCATGCACTGATCACGTGACTGATCATGCACTGATCACGTGGCTGATCATGCACTGATCACGTGACTGATCATGCACTGATCACGTGTCTGATCATGCACTGATCACGTGGCTATCATGCACTGCTCACGTGGCTGATCATGCATGATCACGCAGCTACCATGTACTGGTCACATGACTGATCATGCACTGATCACGTGACTGATCATGCAGTGATCACGTGGCTATCATGCACTACTCACGTGGCTGATCATGCAATGATCATGTAGCTACCATGTACAGGTCACGTGAATGATCATACACCCATCAGGTGACTGATCATGCACTGATCACGTGGCTATCATGCACTGATCACGAGACTGATCATGCACTGATCACGTCTATATCATGCACTGATCACATGACTGCCCATGCACTGATCACGTGGATGATCATACACTAATCATGTGACAGATCATGCACTGATCACGTGGCTGATCATGCACTGATACCGTGACTGAGCATGGACTGATCACATGACTATCATGTAGTGATCACGTGACTTAATGGCGCTGATCATGTGACTGATCATGCGCTGATCATGTTTGCTATCATACACTGATCATGTGCCTCTGGAGGCAATAAACAAAGAGCTGAGTAGGCACGAATCAAACAGTCAGCAGGCAATAATCATGGAACTCAGCTGTGAGGAATCATGCTGCTCAGCTGGCAATAATCAAGCAGCTGAGCAGGCAGGAATTACGCAGCACAGCTGGCAATTGTCAAGCAGATGACAGGCAGGAATCGTGCAGCTCAGCTGGCAATTGTCAAGCAGATGAGCAGACAGTAATCACGCAGCTCAGCAGGCCCTGATCACGTGACTGAGCATGCACTGTTCACGTGGCTGATCATACACTGATCACGTGATTGATCATGCACTGATCACTTGGATATCATGCACTGATCACGTGGCTGATCATACACTGTTCACGTGTCTGACCATGCACTGATCACGTGGCTGATCATACACTGCTCACGTACTGATCATGCACTGATCACGTGGCTATCATGCACTGATCACGTGGCTGATCATGCACTGTCACGTGACTATCATGCACTGATCACGTGGCACTCATGCACTGATCACGTGGCTGATCATGCACTGATCACGTGGCTGATCATGCACTGATCACGTGGCTCATCATGCACTGATCACGTGGCTGATCATGCACTATCACGTGACTGATCATGCACTGATCACGTGACTATCATGCACTGATCACGTGGCTGATCATGCACTGATCACGTGGATATCATGCACTGATCACGTGGCTGATCATGCACTGATCACGTGACTGATCATGCACTGATCACGTGGCTATCATGCACTGATCACGTGGCTGATCATGCACTGATCACGATGCACTGATCACGTGGCTGATCATGCACTGATCACGTGACTGATCATGCACTGATCACGTGGCTGATCATGCACTGATCACGTGACTGATCATGCACTGATCACGTGACTGATCATGCACTGATCACGTGGCTGATCATGCACTGATCACGTGACTGATCATGCACTGATCACGTGACTGATCATGCACTGATCACGTGACTGATCATGCACTGATCACGTGGCTGATCATGCACTGATCACGTGGCTGATCATGCACTGATCACGTGACTGATCATGCACTGATCACGTGACTGATCATGCACTGATCACGTGGCTATCATGCACTGATCACGTGGCTGATCATGCACTGATCACGTGACTGATCATGCACTGATCACTGATCATGCACTGATCACGTGGCTATCATGCACTGATCACGTGGCTGATCATGCACTGATCACGTGACTGATCATGCACTGATCACGTCTATATCATGCACTGATCACATGACTGATCATGCACTGATCACGTGGATGATCATACACTGATCATGTGACTGATCATGCACTGATCACGTGGCTATCATGCACTGATCACGTGGCTGATCATGCACTGATCACGTAGCTATCATGTACTGATCACGTGACTGATCATGCACTGATCACGTGACTGATCATGCACTGATCAGTGACTGATCATGCACTGATCACGTGACTGATCATGCACTGATCACGTGACTGATCATGCACTGATCACGTGGCTATCATGCACTGATCACGTGGCTGATCATGCACTGATCACGTAGCTACCATGCACTGATCACGTGACTGATCATGCACTGATCACGTGGCTGATCATGCACTGATCACGTGGCTGATCATGCACTGATCACGTGACTGATCATGCACTGATCACGTGACTGATCATGCACTGATCACGTGGCTATCATGCACTGATCACGTGGCTGATCATGCACTGATCACGTGACTGATCATGCACTGATCACGTGGCTGATCATGCACTGATCACGTGACTGATCATGCACTGATCACGTGGCTATCATGCACTGATATCATGCACTGATCACGTGGCTGATCACACACTATCACGTGACTGATCATGCACTGATCACGTGGCTATCATGCACTGATCACGTGGCTCTCATGCACTGATATCATGCACTGATCACGTGGCTGATCACACACTGATCACGTGACTGATCATGCACTGATCACGTGGCTATCATGCACTGATCACGTGGCTCTCATGCACTGATATCATGCACTGATCACGTGGCTGATCACACACTATCACGTGACTGATCATGCACTGATCACGTGGCTCTCATGCACTGATATCATGCACTGATCACGTGGCTGATCATGCACTGATCACGTGACTGATCATGCACTGATCACGTGGCTGATCATGCACTGATCACGTGACTGATCATGCACTGATCACGTGACTGATCATGCACTGATCACGTGGCTATCATGCACTGATCACGTGGCTGATCATGCACTGATCACGTGACTGATCATGCACTGATCACGTGACTGATCATGCACTGATCACGTGACTGATCATGCACTGATCACGTGACTGATCATGCACTGATCACGTGGCTATCATGCACTGATCACGTGGCTGATCATGCACTGATCACGTAGCTACCATGCACTGATCACGTGACTGATCATGCACTGATCACGTAATGATCATGCACTGATCACGTGGCTGATCATGCACTGATCACGTGGCTGATCATGCACTGATCACGTGACTGATCATGCACTGATCACGTGACTGATCATGCACTGATCACGTGGCTATCATGCACTGATCACGTGGCTGATCATGCACTGATCACGGCTGATCATGCACTGATCACGTGACTGATCATGCACTGATCACGTGACTGATCATGCACTGATCACGTGACTGATCATGCACTGATCACGTGACTGATCATGCACTGATCACGTGGCTATCATGCACTACTCACGTGGCTGATCATGCAATGATCATGTAGCTACCATGTACTGGTCACGTGACTGATCATGCACTGATCAGGTGACTGATCATGCACTGATCACGTGCCTGATCATGCACTGATCACGTGACTGATCATGCACTGATCACATGGCTATCATGAACTGATCACGTGGCTGATCATGCACTGATCACGTGGCTGATCATGCACTGATACCGTGACTGAGCATGGACTGATCACATGACTATCATGTAGTGATCACGTGACTTAATGGCGCTGATCATGTGACTGATCATGCGCTGATCATGTTTGCTATCATACACTGATCATGTGCCTCTGGAGGCAATAAACAAAGAGCTGAGTAGGCACGAATCAAACAGTCAGCAGGCAATAATCATGGAACTCAGCTGTGAGGAATCATGCTGCTCAGCTGGCAATAATCAAGCAGCTGAGCAGGCAGGAATTACGCAGCACAGCTGGCAATTGTCAAGCAGATGACAGGCAGGAATCGTGCAGCTCAGCTGGCAATTGTCAAGCAGATGAGCAGACAGTAATCACGCAGCTCAGCAGGCCCTGATCACGTGACTGAGCATGCACTGTTCACGTGGCTGATCATACACTGATCACGTGATGATCATGCACTGATCACTTGGATATCATGCACTGATCACGTGGCTGATCATACACTGTTCACGTGTCTGACCATGCACTGATCACGTGGCTGATCATACACTGCTCACGTAACTGATCATGCACTGATCACGTGGCTATCATGCACTGATCACGTGGCTGAACATGCACTGTTCACGTGGCTGATCACACACCTGTCACGTGACATATCATGCACTGATCACGTGGCACTCATGCACTGATCACGTGGCTGATCATACTCTGCTCACGTAACTGATCATGCACACATCACGTGGCTATCATGCACTGCTCACGTGGCTCGTCATGGAATGATCACGTAGCTACCATATACTGGTCACGTGACTGATCATGCACAGATCACGTAAATGATCATGCACTGTTCACGTGACTGATCATGTACTGATCACGTGACTGATCATGCACTGATCACGTGGCTATCATGCTCTGCTCACGTGGCTGATCATGCAATGATCACGTAGCAACCATGTACTGGTCACGTGACTGATCATGCACTGATCACGTAATTGATCCTGCACTGATCACGTGGCTGATCACACACTGATCACGTAACTGATCATGCACTGATCACGTGGCTGATCATGCACTGATCACGTGGCTATCATGCACTGATCACGTGGCTATCATGCACTGATCACGTGGCTGATCATGCACTGATCACGTGACTGATCATGCACTGATCACGTGACTGATCATGCACTGATCACGTGGCTATCATGCACTGATCACGTGGCTATCATGCACTGATCACGTGGCTGATCATGCAATGATCACGTAGCTACCATGTACTGGTCACGTGACTGATCATGCACTGATCACGTAATTGATCATGCACTGATCACGTGGCTGATCATGCACTGATCATGTGACTGATCATGCACTGATCATGTTTGGTGTCATACACTGATCATGTGCCTCTGGAGGCAATGAACATAGAGCTGAGTAGGCAGGAATCAGTCAGCAGGCTATAATCATGGAACTCAGCTCTGAGAAATCATGCTGCTCAGCTGGCAATAATCAAGTAGATGAGCAGGCAGGAATTATGCAGCACAGGTGGCAATTGTCAAGCAGATGACAGGCAGGAATCGTGCAGCTCAGCTGGCAATTGTCAAGCAGATGAGCAGACAGTAATCACGCAGCTCAGCAGGCCCTGATCACGTGACTGAGCATGCACTGTTCACGTGACTGATCATGCACTGATCACGTGACTGATCATGCACTGATCACGTGGCTATCATGCACTGATCACGTGGCTGATCATGCATGATCACGTAGCTACCATGTACTGGTCACGTGAATGATCATACACTGATCAGGTGACTGATCATGCACTGATCACGTGGCTATCATGCACTGATCACGTGACTGATCATGCACTGATCACGTCTATATCATGCACTGATCACATGACTGCCCATGCACTGATCACGTGGATGATCATACACTGATCATGTGACAGATCATGCACTGATCACGTGGCTGATCATGCACTGATACCGTGACTGAGCATGGACTGATCACATGACTATCATGTAGTGATCACGTGACTTAATGGCACTGATCATGTGACTGATCATGCACTGATCATGTTTGCTATCATACACTGATCATGTGCCTCTGGAGGCAATAAACAAAGAGCTGAGTAGGCACGAATCATAAGTCAGCAGGCAATAATCATGGAACTCAGCTGTGAGGAATCATGCTGCTCAGCTGGCAATAATCAAGCAGCTGAGCAGACAGTAATCACGCAGCTCAGCAGGCACTGATCACGTGACTGATCATGCACTGATCACGTGGCTGATCATGCACTGATCACGTGACTGATCATGCACTGATCACGTGGATATCATGCACTGATCACGTGGCTGATCATGCACTGATCACGTGTCTGACCATGCACTGATCACGTGGCTGATCATGCACTGATCACGTAACTGATCATGCACTGATCACGTGGCTATCATGCACTGATCACGTGGCTGATCATGCACTGATCACGTGGCTGATCACACACTGTCACGTGACTATCATGCACTGATCACGTGGCACTCATGCACTGATCACGTGGCTGATCATACACTGATCACGTAACTGATCATGCACTGATCACGTGGCTATCATGCACTGATCACGTGGCTGTCATGCAATGATCACGTAGCTACCATATACTGGTCACGTGACTGATCATGCACTGATCACGTAAATGATCATGCACTGATCACGTGACTGATCATGCACTGATCACGTGACTGATCATGCACTGATCACGTGGCTATCATGCACTGATCACGTGGCTGATCATGCACTGATCACGTGGCTGATCATGCACTGATCACGTGACTGATCATGCACTGATCACGTGGCTATCATGCACTGATCACGTGGCTATCATGCACTGATATCATGCACTGATCACGTGGCTGATCATGCACTGATCACGTGACTGATCATGCACTGATCACGTGGCTGATCATGCACTGATCACGTGACTGATCATGCACTGATCACGTGACTGATCATGCACTGATCACGTGGCTATCATGCACTGATCACGTGGCTGATCATGCACTGATCACGTGACTGATCATGCACTGATCACGTGACTGATCATGCACTGATCACGTGACTGATCATGCACTGATCACGTGGCTGATCATGCACTGATCACGTGGCTGATCATGCACTGATCACGTGACTGATCATGCACTGATCACGTGACTGATCATGCACTGATCAGTGGCTATCATGCACTGATCACGTGGCTGATCATGCACTGATCACGTGACTGATCATGCACTGATCACTGGCTATCATGCACTGATCACGTGGCTATCATGCACTGATCACGTGGCTGATCATGCACTGATCACGTGACTGATCATGCACTGATCACGTCTACATCATGCACTGATCACGTGACTGATCATGCACTGATCACGTGGATGATCATGCACTGATCACGTGACTGATCATGCACTGATCACGTGGCTATCATGCACTGATCACGTGGCTGATCATGCACTGATCACGTAGCTACCATGCACTGATCACGTGACTGATCATGCACTGATCACGTAACTGATCATGCACTGATCACGTGACTGATCATGCACTGATCACGTGACTGATCATGCACTGATCACGTGACTGATCATGCACTGATCACGTGGCTATCATGCACTGATCACGTGGCTGATCATGCACTGATCACGTGGCTATCATGCACTGATCACGTGACTGATCATGCACTGATCACGTAATTGATCATGCACTGATCACGTGGCTGATCATGCACTGATCACGTGGCTGATCATGCACTGATCACGTGACTGATCATGCACTGATCACGTGACTGATCATGCACTGATCACGTGGCTATCATGCACTGATCACGTGGCTGATCATGCACTGATCACGTGCCTGATCATGCACTGATACATGACTGATCATGCACTGATCACGTGACTGATCATGCACTGATCACGTGGCTATCATGCACTGATCACGTGGCTGATCATGCACTGATCACGTAGCTATCATGCACTGATCACGTGACTGATCATGCACTGATCACGTGACTGATCATGCACTGATCACGTGGCTGATCATGCACTGATCACGTGACTGATCATGCACTGATCACGTGACTGATCATGCACTGATCACGTGGCTATCATGCACTGCTCACGTGGCTGATCATGCATGATCACGCAGCTACCATGTACTGGTCACATGACTGATCATGCACTGATCACGTGACTGATCATGCACTGATCACGTGGCTATCATGCACTACTCACGTGGCTGATCATGCAATGATCATGTAGCTACCATGTACAGGTCACGTGAATGATCATACACCCATCAGGTGACTGATCATGCACTGATCACGTGGCTATCATGCACTGATCACGAGACTGATCATGCACTGATCACGTCTATATCATGCACTGATCACATGACTGCCCATGCACTGATCACGTGGATGATCATACACTAATCATGTGACAGATCATGCACTGATCACGTGGCTGATCATGCACTGATACCGTGACTGAGCATGGACTGATCACATGACTATCATGTAGTGATCACGTGACTTAATGGCGCTGATCATGTGACTGATCATGCGCTGATCATGTTTGCTATCATACACTGATCATGTGCCTCTGGAGGCAATAAACAAAGAGCTGAGTAGGCACGAATCAAACAGTCAGCAGGCAATAATCATGGAACTCAGCTGTGAGGAATCATGCTGCTCAGCTGGCAATAATCAAGCAGCTGAGCAGGCAGGAATTACGCAGCACAGCTGGCAATTGTCAAGCAGATGACAGGCAGGAATCGTGCAGCTCAGCTGGCAATTGTCAAGCAGATGAGCAGACAGTAATCACGCAGCTCAGCAGGCCCTGATCACGTGACTGAGCATGCACTGTTCACGTGGCTGATCATACACTGATCACGTGATTGATCATGCACTGATCACTTGGATATCATGCACTGATCACGTGGCTGATCATACACTGTTCACGTGTCTGACCATGCACTGATCACGTGGCTGATCATACACTGCTCACGTAACTGATCATGCACTGATCACGTGGCTATCATGCACTGATCACGTGGCTAACATGCACTGTCACGTGGCTGATCACACACTGTCACGTGACATATCATGCACTGATCACGTGGCTGATCATGCACTGATCACGTGGCTGATCATGCACTGATCACGTGACTGATCATGCACTGATCACGTGACTGATCATGCACTGATCACGTGATCATGCACTGATCACGTGGCTGATCATGCACTGATCACGTGGCTGATCATGCACTGATCACGTGACTGATCATGCACTGATCACGTGACTGATCATGCACTGATCACGTGGCTATCATGCACTGATCACGTGGCTGATCATGCACTGATCACGTGGCTGATCATGCACTGATCACATGACTGATCATGCACTGATCACGTGACTGATCATGCACTGATCACGTGGCTATCATGCACTATCACGTGGCTGATCATGCAATGATCATGTAGCTACCATGTACTGGTCACGTGACTGATCATACACCCATCAGGTGACTGATCATGCACTGATCACGTGGCTGATCATGCACTGATCACGTGACTGATCATGCACTGATCACATGGCTATCATGCACTGATCACCTGGCTGATCATGCACTGATCACGTGGCTGATCATGCACTGATACCGTGACTGAGCATGGACTGATCACATGACTATCATGTACTGATCACGTGACTTAATGGCGCTGATCATGTGACTGATCATGCGCTGATCATGTTTGCTATCATACACTGATCATGTGCCTCTGGAGGCAATAAACAAAGAGCTGAGTAGGCACGAATCAAACAGTCAGCAGGCAATAATCATGGAACTCAGCTGTGAGGAATCATGCTGCTCAGCTGGCAATAATCAAGCAGCTGAGCAGGCAGGAATTACGCAGCACAGCTGGCAATTGTCAAGCAGATGACAGGCAGGAATCGTGCAGCTCAGCTGGCAATTGTCAAGCAGATGAGCAGACAGTAATCACGCAGCTCAGCAGGCCCTGATCACGTGACTGAGCATGCACTGTTCACGTGGCTGATCATACACTGATCACGTGATGATCATGCACTGATCACTTGGATATCATGCACTGATCACGTGGCTGATCATACACTGATCACGTGTCTGACCATGCACTGATCACGTGGCTGATCATACACTGATCACGTAACTGATCATGCACTGATCACGTGGCTATCATGCACTGATCACGTGGCTGATCATGCACTGCTCACGTAACTGATCATGCACACATCACGTGGCTATCATGCACTGATCACGTGGCTGTCATGCAATGATCACGTAGCTACCATATACTGGTCACGTGACTGATCATGCACTGATCACGTAAATGATCATGCACTGATCACGTGACTGATCATGCACTGATCACGTGACTGATCATGCACTGATCACGTGGCTATCATGCACTG
The DNA here is from genome assembly GCF_032452875.1 of Bos javanicus. Lineage (NCBI taxonomy): Eukaryota > Metazoa > Chordata > Mammalia > Artiodactyla > Bovidae > Bos > Bos javanicus. Next base: position 67,678 of record NW_026893616.1, read on the forward strand.
ATCACGTGGCTGATCATGCACTGATCACGTAGCAACCATGTACTGGTCACGTGACTGATCATGCACTGATCACGTAATTGATCATGCACTGATCACGTGGCTGATCATGCACTGATCACGTGACTGATCATGCACTGATCACGTGGCTATCATGCACTGATCACGTGGCTATCATGCACTGATCACGTGGCTGATCATACATGATCACGTAACTGATCATGCACACATCACGTGGCTATCATGCACTGATCACGTGGCTGTCATGCAATGATCACGTGGCTACCATGCACTGGTCACGTGACTGATCATGCACTGATCACGTAATGATCATGCACTGATCACGTGACTGATCATGCACTGATCACGTGACTGATCATGCACTGATCACGTGGCTATCATGCACTGATCACGTGGCTGATCATGCACTGATCACGTAGCAACCATGTACTGATCACGTGACTGATCATGCACTGATCACGTAATTGATCATGCACTGATCACGTGGCTGATCATGCACTGATCACGTGACTGATCATGCACTGATCACGTGGCTATCATGCACTGATCACGTGGCTGATCATGCACTGATCACGTGACTGATCATGCACTGATCACGTGGCTATCATGCACTGATCACGTGGCTGATCATGCACTGATCACGTAGCTATCATGCACTGATCACGTGACTGATCATGCACTGATCACGTGGCTGATCATGCACTGATCACGTGACTGATCATGCACTGATCACGTGACTGATCATGCACTGATCACGTGACTGATCATGCACTGATCACGTGGCTATCATGCACTGATCACGTGGCTGATCATGCACTGATCACGTAGCTATCATGCACTGATCACGTGACTGATCATGCACTGATCACGTGGCTGATCATGCACTGATCACGTGGCTGATCATGCACTGATCACGTGACTGATCATGCACTGATCACGTGACTGATCATGCACTGATCACGTGGCTATCATGCACTGATCACGTGGCTGATCATGCACTGATCACGTGCCTGATCATGCACTGATCACATGACTGATCATGCACTGATCACGTGACTGATCATGCACTGATCACGTGGCTATCATGCACTACTCACGTGGCTGATCATGCAATGATCATGTAGCTACCATGTACTGGTCACGTGACTGATCATACACTGATCAGGTGACTGATCATGCACTGATCACGTGCCTGATCATGCACTGATCACGTGACTGATCATGCACTGATCACATGGCTATCATGCACTGATCACGTGGCTGATCATGCACTGATCACGTGGCTGATCATGCACTGATACCGTGACTGAGCATGGACTGATCACATGACTATCATGTAGTGATCACGTGACTTAATGGCGCTGATCATGTGACTGATCATGCGCTGATCATGTTTGCTATCATACACTGATCATGTGCCTCTGGAGGCAATAAACAAAGAGCTGAGTAGGCACGAATCAAACAGTCAGCAGGCAATAATCATGGAACTCAGCTGTGAGGAATCATGCTGCTCAGCTGGCAATAATCAAGCAGCTGAGCAGGCAGGAATTACGCAGCACAGCTGGCAATTGTCAAGCAGATGACAGGCAGGAATCGTGCAGCTCAGCTGGCAATTGTCAAGCAGATGAGCAGACAGTAATCACGCAGCTCAGCAGGCCCTGATCACGTGACTGAGCATGCACTGTTCACGTGGCTGATCATACACTGATCACGTGACTGATCATGCACTGATCACGTGGATATCATGCACTGATCACGTGGCTGATCATACACTGTTCACGTGTCTGACCATGCACTGATCACGTGGCTGATCATACACTGCTCACGTAACTGATCATGCACTGATCACGTGGCTATCATGCACTGATCACGTGGCTGACATGCACTGATCACGTGGCTGATCATGCACTGATCACGTGACTATCATGCACTGATCACGTGGCTGATCATGCACTGATCACGTGACTGATCATGCACTGATCACGTGACTGATCATGCACTGATCACGTGACTGATCATGCACTGATCACGTGACTGATCATGCACTGATCACGTGGCTATCATGCACTGATCACGTGGCTGATCATGCACTGATCACGTAGCTATCATGCACTGATCACGTGACTGATCATGCACTGATCACGTATGATCATGCACTGATCACGTGGCTGATCATGCACTGATCACGTGGCTGATCATGCACTGATCACGTGACTGATCATGCACTGATCACGTGACTGATCATGCACTGATCACGTGGCTATCATGCACTGATCACGTGGCTGATCATGCACTGATCACGTGCCTGATCATGCACTGATCACATGACTGATCATGCACTGATCACGTGACTGATCATGCACTGATCACGTGGCTATCATGCACTACTCACGTGGCTGATCATGCAATGATCATGTAGCTACCATGTACTGGTCACGTGACTGATCATACACCCATCAGGTGACTGATCATGCACTGATCACGTGCCTGATCATGCACTGATCACGTGACAAATCATGCACTGATCACATAGCTATCATGAACTGATCACCTGGCTGATCATGCACTGATCACGTGGCTGATCATGCACTGATACCGTGACTGAGCATGGACTGATCACATGACTATCATGTAGTGATCACGTGACTTAATGGCGCTGATCATGTGACTGATCATGCGCTGATCATGTTTGCTATCATACACTGATCATGTGCCTCTGGAGGCAATAAACAAAGAGCTGAGTAGGCACGAATCAAACAGTCAGCAGGCAATAATCATGGAACTCAGCTGTGAGGAATCATGCTGCTCTGCTGGCAATAATCAAGCAGCTGAGCAGGCAGGAATTACGCAGCACAGCTGGCAATTGTCAAGCAGATGACAGGCAGGAATCGTGCAGCTCAGCTGGCAATTGTCAAGCAGATGAGCAGACAGTAATCACGCAGCTCAGCAGGCCCTGATCACGTGACTGAGCATGCACTGTTCACGTGGCTGATCATACACTGATCACGTGATGATCATGCACTGATCACTTGGATATCATGCACTGATCACGTGGCTGATCATACACTGTTCACGTGTCTGACCATGCACTGATCACGTGGCTGATCATACACTGCTCACGTAACTGATCATGCACTGATCACGTGGCTATCATGCACTGATCACGTGGCTGAACATGCACTGTTCACGTGGCTGATCACACACTGTCACGTGACATATCATGCACTGATCACGTGGCACTCATGCACTGATCACGTGGCTGATCATACTCTGCTCACGTAACTGATCATGCACACATCACGTGGCTATCATGCACTGCTCACGTGGCTCGTCATGGAATGATCACGTAGCTACCATATACTGGTCACGTGACTGATCATGCACAGATCACGTAAATGATCATGCACTGTTCACGTGACTGATCATGTACTGATCACGTGACTGATCATGCACTGATCACGTGGCTATCATGCTCTGCTCACGTGGCTGATCATGCAATGATCACGTAGCAACCATGTACTGGTCACGTGACTGATCATGCACTGATCACGTAATTGATCCTGCACTGATCACGTGGCTCATCATGCACTGATCACGTGGCTGATCACACTGTATCACGTGACTGATCATGCACTGATCACGTGACTAATCATGCACTGATCACGTGGCTATCATGCACTGATCACGTGGATATCATGCACTGATCACGTGGCTGATCACACACGTATCACGTGACTGATCATGCACTGATCACGTGGCTATCATGCACTGATCACGTGGCTGATCATGCACTGATCACGTGGCTATCATGCACTGATCACGTGGCTGATCATGCACTGATCACGTAGCTATCATGCACTGATCACGTGACTGATCATGCACTGATCACGTGGCTGATCATGCACTGATCACGTGACTGATCATGCACTGATCACGTGGCTGATCATGCACTGATCACGCAGCTATCATGCACTGATCACGTGACTGATCATGCACTGATCACGTGATTGATCATGCACTGATCACGTGGCTGATCATGCACTGATCATGTGACTGATCATGTGCTGATCATGTTTCTGTCATACACTGATCATGTGCCTCTGGAGGCAATGAACAAAGAGCTGAGTAGGCACGAATCAGTAGGCAATAATCATGGAACTCAGCTCTGAGAAATCATGCTGCTCAGCTGGCAATAATCAAGTAGATGAGCAGGCAGGAATTATGCAGCACAGATGGCAATGGTCAAGCAGATGACAGGCAGGAATCGTGCAGCTCAGCTGGCAATTGTCAAGCAGATGAGCAGACAGTAATCACGCAGCTCAGCAGGCCCTGATCACGTGACTGAGCATGCACTGTTCACGTGGCTGATCATACACTGATCACGTGACTGATCATGCACTGATCACGTGGCTATCATGCACTGATCACGTGACTGATCATGCACTGATCACGTGACTGATCATGCACTGATCACGTGGCTATCATGCACTGATCACGTGGCTGATCATGCACTGATCACGTGACTGATCATGCACTGATCACGTGGCTGATCATGCACTGATCACGTGGCTGATCATGCACTGATACCGTGACTGATCATGGACTGATCACATGACTATCATGCACTGATCACGTGACTTAATGGCACTGATCATGTGACTGATCATGCACTGATCATGTTTGCTATCATACACTGATCATGTGCCTCTGGAGGCAATAAACAAAGAGCTGAGTAGGCACGAATCAAACAGTCAGCAGGCACTAATCATGGAACTCAGCTGTGAGGAATCATGCTGCTCAGCTGGCAATAATCAAGCAGCTGAGCAGGCAGGAATTACGCAGCACAGCTGGCAATTGTCAAGCAGATGACAGGCAGGAATCGTGCAGCTCAGCTGGCAATTGTCAAGCAGATGAGCAGACAGTAATCACGCAGCTCAGCAGGCCCTGATCACGTGACTGAGCATGCACTATCACGTGAATCATGCTGATCAGCTGGCAATGATCATGCAGCTGATCAGGCAGGAATTACACAGCACAGCTGGCAATTGTCAAGCAGATGACAGGCAGGAATCGTGCAGCTCAGCTGGCAATTGTCAAGCAGACGAGCAGACAGTAATCACGCAGCTCATCATGCACTGATCACGTGACTGATCATGCACTGTTCACGTGGCTGATCATACACTGATCACGTGACTGATCATGCACTGATCACGTGGCTATCATGCACTGATCACGTGGCTGATCATACACTGATCACGTGTCTGATCATGCACTGATCACGTGGCTGATCATGCACTGATCACGTAACTGATCATGCACTGATCACGTGGCTATCATGCACTGATCACGTGGCTGATCATGCACTGATCACGTGGCTGATCATGCACTGTCACGTGACTATCATGCACTGATCACGTGGCACTCATGCACTGATCACGTGGCTGATCATACTGATCACGTGACTGATCATGCACTGATCACGTGGCTATCATGCACTGATCACGTGGCTGTCATGCAATGATCATGTAGCTATCATATACTGGTCACGTGACTGATCATGCACTGATCACGTAAATGATCATGCACTGATCACGTGACTGATCATGCACTGATCACGTGACTGATCATGCACTGATCACGTGGCTGATCATGCACTGATCACGTGGCTGATCATGCACTGATCACGTGGCTGATCACACTGATCACGTGACTGATCATGCACTGATCACGTGACTGATCATGCACTGATCACGTGGCTATCATGCACTGATCACGTGGCTATCATGCACTGATCACGTGGCTGATCACACACTGATCACGTGACTGATCATGCACTGATCACGTGGCTATCATGCACTGATCACGTGGCTGATCATGCACTGATCACGTGGCTATCATGCACTGATCACGTGGCTGATCATGCACTGATCACGTGGCTGATCATGCACTGATCACGTGCTATCATGCACTGATCACGTGACTGATCATGCACTGATCACGTGGCTGATCATGCACTGATCACGTGACTGATCATGCACTGATCACGTGGCTGATCATGCACTGATCACGCAGCTACCATGCACTGATCACGTGACTGATCATGCACTGATCACGTAATTGATCATGCACTGATCACGTGGCTTATCATGCACTGATCATGTGACTGATCATGTGCTGATCATGTTTCTGTCATACACTGATCATGTGCCTCTGGAGGCAATGAACAAAGAGCTGAGTAGGCAGGAATCAGTCAGGCAATAATCATGGAACTCAGCTCTGAGAAATCATGCTGCTCAGCTGGCAATAATCAAGTAGATGAGCAGGCAGGAATTATGCAGCACAGGTGGCAATTGTCAAGCAGATGACAGGCAGGAATCGTGCAGCTCAGCTGGCAATTGTCAAGCAGATGAGCAGACAGTAATCACGCAGCTCAGCAGGCCCTGATCACGTGACTGAGCATGCACTGTTCACGTGGCTGATCATACACTGATCACGTGACTGATCATGCACTGATCACGTGGCTATCATGCACTGATCACGTGACTGATCATGCACTGATCACGTGATTGTCATGCACTGATCACGTGGCTATCATGCACTGATCACGTGGCTGATCATGCACTGATCACGTGACTGATCATGCACTGATCACGTGGCTGATCATGCACTGATCACGTGGCTATCATGCACTGATCACGTGGCTGATCATGCACTGATCACGTGGCTATCATGCACTGATCACGTGACTGATCATGCACTGATCACGTAACTGATCATGCACTGATCACGTGGCTGATCATGCACTGATCACGTGGCTGATCATGCACTGATCACGTGACTGATCATGCACTGATCACGTGGCTGATCATGCACTGATCACGTGACTGATCATGCACTGATCACGTGATCATGCACTGATCACGTGGCTATCATGCACTGCTCACGTGGCTGATCATGCATGATCACGCAGCTACCATGTACTGGTCACATGACTGATCATGCACTGATCACGTGACTGATCATGCACTGATCACGTGGCTATCATGCACTACTCACGTGGCTGATCATGCAATGATCATGTAGCTACCATGTACAGGTCACGTGAATGATCATACACCCATCAGGTGACTGATCATGCACTGATCACGTGGCTATCATGCACTGATCACGAGACTGATCATGCACTGATCACGTCTATATCATGCACTGATCACATGACTGCCCATGCACTGATCACGTGGATGATCATACACTAATCATGTGACAGATCATGCACTGATCACGTGGCTGATCATGCACTGATACCGTGACTGAGCATGGACTGATCACATGACTATCATGTAGTGATCACGTGACTTAATGGCGCTGATCATGTGACTGATCATGCGCTGATCATGTTTGCTATCATACACTGATCATGTGCCTCTGGAGGCAATAAACAAAGAGCTGAGTAGGCACGAATCAAACAGTCAGCAGGCAATAATCATGGAACTCAGCTGTGAGGAATCATGCTGCTCAGCTGGCAATAATCAAGCAGCTGAGCAGGCAGGAATTACGCAGCACAGCTGGCAATTGTCAAGCAGATGACAGGCAGGAATCGTGCAGCTCAGCTGGCAATTGTCAAGCAGATGAGCAGACAGTAATCACGCAGCTCAGCAGGCCCTGATCACGTGACTGAGCATGCACTGTTCACGTGGCTGATCATACACTGATCACGTGATTGATCATGCACTGATCACTTGGATATCATGCACTGATCACGTGGCTGATCATACACTGTTCACGTGTCTGACCATGCACTGATCACGTGGCTGATCATACACTGCTCACGTACTGATCATGCACTGATCACGTGGCTATCATGCACTGATCACGTGGCTGATCATGCACTGTCACGTGACTATCATGCACTGATCACGTGGCACTCATGCACTGATCACGTGGCTGATCATGCACTGATCACGTAACTGATCATGCACTGATCACGTGGCTGATCATGCACTGATCACGTGGCTGATCATGCACTATCACGTGACTGATCATGCACTGATCACGTGACTATCATGCACTGATCACGTGGCTGATCATGCACTGATCACGTGGCTATCATGCACTGATCACGTGGCTGATCATGCACTGATCACGTGACTGATCATGCACTGATCACGTGGCTATCATGCACTGATCACGTGGCTGATCATGCACTGATCATGATGCACTGATCACGTGGCTGATCATGCACTGATCACGTGACTGATCATGCACTGATCACGTGGCTGATCATGCACTGATCACGTGACTGATCATGCACTGATCACGTGACTGATCATGCACTGATCACGTGGCTGATCATGCACTGATCACGTGACTGATCATGCACTGATCACGTGACTGATCATGCACTGATCACGTGACTGATCATGCACTGATCACGTGGCTGATCATGCACTGATCACGTGGCTGATCATGCACTGATCACGTGACTGATCATGCACTGATCACGTGACTGATCATGCACTGATCAGTGGCTATCATGCACTGATCACGTGGCTGATCATGCACTGATCACGTGACTGATCATGCACTGATCACTGGCTATCATGCACTGATCACGTGGCTATCATGCACTGATCACGTGGCTGATCATGCACTGATCACGTGACTGATCATGCACTGATCACGTCTATATCATGCACTGATCACGTGACTGATCATGCACTGATCACGTGGATGATCATACACTGATCACGTGACTGATCATGCACTGATCACGTGGCTATCATGCACTGATCACGTGGCTGATCATGCACTGATCACGTAGCTATCATGCACTGATCACGTGACTGATCATGCACTGATCACGTGACTGATCATGCACTGATCACGTGACTGATCATGCACTGATCACGTGACTGATCATGCACTGATCACGTGACTGATCATGCACTGATCACGTGGCTATCATGCACTGATCACGTGGCTGATCATGCACTGATCACGTGCTACCATGCACTGATCACGTGACTGATCATGCACTGATCACGTGGCTGATCATGCACTGATCACGTGGCTGATCATGCACTGATCACGTGACTGATCATGCACTGATCACGTGACTGATCATGCACTGATCACGTGGCTATCATGCACTGATCACGTGGCTGATCATGCACTGATCACGTGCCTGATCATGCACTGATCACATGGCTGATCATGCACTGATCACGTGACTGATCATGCACTGATCACGTGGCTATCATGCACTACTCACGTGGCTGATCATGCAATGATCATGTAGCTACCATGTACAGTCACGTGACTGATCATACACCCATCAGGTGATGATCATGCACTGATCACGTGCCTGATCATGCACTGATCACGTGACTGATCATGCACTGATCACATGGCTATCATGCACTGATCACCTGGCTGATCATGCACTGATCACGTGGCTGATCATGCACTGATACCGTGACTGAGCATGGACTGATCACATGACTATCATGTAGTGATCACGTGACTTAATGGCGCTGATCATGTGACTGATCATGCGCTGATCATGTTTGCTATCATACACTGATCATGTGCCTCTGGAGGCAATAAACAAAGAGCTGAGTAGGCACGAATCAAACAGTCAGCAGGCAATAATCATGGAACTCAGCTGTGAGGAATCATGCTGCTCAGCTGGCAATAATCAAGCAGCTGAGCAGGCAGGAATTACGCAGCACAGCTGGCAATTGTCAAGCAGATGACAGGCAGGAATCGTGCAGCTCAGCTGGCAATTGTCAAGCAGATGAGCAGACAGTAATCACGCAGCTCAGCAGGCCCTGATCACGTGACTGAGCATGCACTGTTCACGTGGCTGATCATACACTGATCACGTGACTGATCATGCACTGATCACTTGGATATCATGCACTGATCACGTGGCTGATCATACACTGTTCACGTGTCTGACCATGCACTGATCACGTGGCTGATCATACACTGCTCACGTAACTGATCATGCACTGATCACGTGGCTATCATGCACTGATCACGTGGCTGACATGCACTGTCACGTGGCTGATCACACACTGTCACGTGACTATCATGCACTGATCACGTGGCTGATCATGCACTGATCACGTGACTGATCATGCACTGATCACGTGACTGATCATGCACTGATCACGTGACTGATCATGCACTGATCACGTGACTGATCATGCACTGATCACGTGGCTATCATGCACTGATCACGTGGCTGATCATGCACTGATCACGTAGCTATCATGCACTGATCACGTGACTGATCATGCACTGATCACGTAATGATCATGCACTGATCACGTGGCTGATCATGCACTGATCACGTGGCTGATCATGCACTGATCACGTGACTGATCATGCACTGATCACGTGACTGATCATGCACTGATCACGTGGCTATCATGCACTGATCACGTGGCTGATCATGCACTGATCACGTGCCTGATCATGCACTGATCACATGACTGATCATGCACTGATCACGTGACTGATCATGCACTGATCACGTGGCTATCATGCACTACTCACGTGGCTGATCATGCAATGATCATGTAGCTACCATGTACTGGTCACGTGACTGATCATACACCCATCAGGTGACTGATCATGCACTGATCACGTGCCTGATCATGCACTGATCACGTGACTGATCATGCACTGATCACATAGCTATCATGAACTGATCACGTGGCTGATCATGCACTGATCACGTGGCTGATCATGCACTGATACCGTGACTGAGCATGGACTGATCACATGACTATCATGTACTGATCACGTGACTTAATGGCGCTGATCATGTGACTGATCATGCGCTGATCATGTTTGCTATCATACACTGATCATGTGCCTCTGGAGGCAATAAACAAAGAGCTGAGTAGGCACGAATCAAACAGTCAGCAGGCAATAATCATGGAACTCAGCTGTGAGGAATCATGCTGCTCAGCTGGCAATAATCAAGCAGCTGAGCAGGCAGGAATTACGCAGCACAGCTGGCAATTGTCAAGCAGATGACAGGCAGGAATCGTGCAGCTCAGCTGGCAATTGTCAAGCAGATGAGCAGACAGTAATCACGCAGCTCAGCAGGCCCTGATCACGTGACTGAGCATGCACTGTTCACGTGGCTGATCATACACTGATCACGTGATGATCATGCACTGATCACTTGGATATCATGCACTGATCACGTGGCTGATCATACACTGTTCACGTGTCTGACCATGCACTGATCACGTGGCTGATCATACACTGCTCACGTAACTGATCATGCACTGATCACGTGGCTATCATGCACTGATCACGTGGCTGATCATACACTGATCACGTGACTGATCATGCACACATCACGTGGCTATCATGCACTGATCACGTGGCTGTCATGCAATGATCACGTAGCTACCATATACTGGTCACGTGACTGATCATGCACTGATCACGTAAATGATCATGCACTGTTCACGTGACTGATCATGCACTGATCACGTGACTGATCATGCACTGATCACGTGGCTATCATGCACTGCTCACGTGGCTGATCATGCAATGATCACGTAGCAACCATGTACTGGTCACGTGACTGATCATGCACTGATCACGTAATTGATCATGCACTGATCACGTGGCTGATCACACATGATCACGTGACTGATCATGCACTGATCACGTGGCTCTCATGCACTGATCACGTGGCTATCATGCACTGATCACGTGGATATCATGCACTGATCACGTGGCTGATCACACACGATCACGTGACTGATCATGCACTGATCACGTGGCTATCATGCACTGATCACGTGGCTGATCATGCAATGATCACGTAGCTACCATGTACTGGTCACGTGACTGATCATGCACTGATCACGTAATTGATCATGCACTGATCACGTGGCTCATCATGCACTGATCACGTGGCTGATCACACATGATCACGTGACTGATCATGCACTGATCACGTGACTGATCATGCACTGATCACGTGGCTATCATGCACTGATCACGTGGCTATCATGCACTGATCACGTGGCTGATCATGCACTGATCACGTGACTGATCATGCACTGATCACGTGGCTATCATGCACTGATCACGTGGCTGATCATGCACTGATCACGTGGCTGATCATGCACTGATCACGTGACTGATCATGCACTGATCACGTGACTGATCATGCACTGATCACGTGGCTATCATGCACTGATCACGTGGCTGATCATGCACTGATCACGTAATTGATCATGCACTGATCACGTGGCTGATCATGCACTGATCACGTGACTGATCATGCACTGATCACGTGACTGATCATGCACTGATCAGTGGCTATCATGCACTGATCACGTGGCTGATCATGCACTGATCACGTGACTGATCATGCACTGATCACTGGCTATCATGCACTGATCACGTGGCTATCATGCACTGATCACGTGGCTGATCATGCACTGATCACGTGACTGATCATGCACTGATCACGTATATCATGCACTGATCACGTGACTGATCATGCACTGATCACGTGGATGATCATGCACTGATCACGTGACTGATCATGCACTGATCACGTGGCTATCATGCACTGATCACGTGGCTGATCATGCACTGATCACGTAGCTACCATGCACTGATCACGTGACTGATCATGCACTGATCACGTAATTGATCATGCACTGATCAGTGACTGATCATGCACTGATCACGTGACTGATCATGCACTGATCACGTGACTGATCATGCACTGATCACGTGGCTATCATGCACTGATCACGTGGCTGATCATGCACTGATCACGTAGCTACCATATACTGATCACGTGACTGATCATGCACTGATCACGTGGCTGATCATGCACTGATCACGTGGCTGATCATGCACTGATCACGTGACTGATCATGCACTGATCACGTGACTGATCATGCACTGATCACGTGGCTATCATGCACTGATCACGTGGCTGATCATGCACTGATCACGTGCCTGATCATGCACTGATCACATGGCTGATCATGCACTGATCACGTGACTGATCATGCACTGATCACGTGGCTATCATGCACTACTCACGTGGCTGATCATGCAATGATCATGTAGCTACCATGTACTGGTCACGTGACTGATCATGCACTGATCAGGTGACTGATCATGCACTGATCACGTGGCTGATCATGCACTGATCACGTGACTGATCATGCACTGATCACATAGCTATCATGCACTGATCACGTGGCTGATCATGCACTGATCACGTGGCTGATCATGCACTGATACCGTGACTGAGCATGGACTGATCACATGACTATCATGTAGTGATCACGTGACTTAATGGCGCTGATCATGTGACTGATCATGCGCTGATCATGTTTGCTATCATACACTGATCATGTGCCTCTGGAGGCAATAAACAAAGAGCTGAGTAGGCACGAATCAAACAGTCAGCAGGCACTAATCATGGAACTCAGCTGTGAGGAATCATGCTGCTCAGCTGGCAATAATCAAGCAGCTGAGCAGGCAGGAATTACGCAGCACAGCTGGCAATTGTCAAGCAGATGACAGGCAGGAATCGTGCAGCTCAGCTGGCAATTGTCAAGCAGATGAGCAGACAGTAATCACGCAGCTCAGCAGGCCCTGATCACGTGACTGAGCATGCACTGTTCACGTGAATCATGCTGCTCAGCTGGCAATAATCAAGCAGCTGAGCAGGCAGGAATTACACAGCACAGCTGGCAATTGTCAAGCAGATGACAGGCAGGAATCGTGCAGCTCAGCTGGCAATTGTCAAGCAGATGAGCAGACAGTAATCACGCAGCTCAGCAGGCCCTGATCACGTGACTGAGCATGCACTGTTCACGTGGCTGATCATACACTGATCACGTGACTGATCATGCACTGATCACGTGGATATCATGCACTGATCACGTGGCTGATCATACACTGTTCACGTGTCTGACCATGCACTGATCACGTGGCTGATCATACACTGATCACGTAACTGATCATGCACTGATCACGTGGCTATCATGCACTGATCACGTGGCTGAACATGCACTGTTCACGTGGCTGATCACACACTGTCACGTGACATATCATGCACTGATCACGTGGCACTCATGCACTGATCACGTGGCTGATCATACACTGATCACGTGACTGATCATGCACACATCACGTGGCTATCATGCACTGCTCACGTGGCTCGTCATGGAATGATCACGAAGCTACCATATACTGGTCACGTGACTGATCATGCACTGATCACGTAAATGATCATGCACTGTTCACGTGACTGATCATGCACTGATCACGTGACTGATCATGCACTGATCACGTGGCTATCATGCACTGCTCACGTGGCTGATCATGCAACGATCACGTAGCAACCATGTACTGGTCACGTGACTGATCATGCACTGATCACGTAATTGATCATGCACTGATCACGTGGCTCATCATGCACTGATCACGTGGCTGATCACACTGTATCACGTGACTGATCATGCACTGATCACGTGACTAATCATGCACTGATCACGTGGCTATCATGCACTGATCACGTGGATATCATGCACTGATCACGTGGCTGATCACACACGTATCACGTGACTGATCATGCACTGATCACGTGGCTATCATGCACTGATCACGTGGCTGATCATGCACTGATCACGTGGCTATCATGCACTGATCACGTGGCTGATCATGCACTGATCACGTAGCTATCATGCACTGATCACGTGACTGATCATGCACTGATCACGTGGCTGATCATGCACTGATCACGTGACTGATCATGCACTGATCACGTGGCTGATCATGCACTGATCACGCAGCTACCATGCACTGATCACATGACTGATCATGCACTGATCACGTGACTGATCATGCACTGATCACGTGGCTTATCATGCACTGATCATGTGACTGATCATGTGCTGATCATGTTTCTGTCATACACTGATCATGTGCCTCTGGAGGCAATGAACAAAGAGCTGAGTAGGCACGAATCAGTCAGGCAATAATCATGGAACTCAGCTGTGAGAAATCATGCTGCTCAGCTGGCAATAATCAAGCAGCTGAGCAGGCAGGAATTATGCAGCACAGCTGGCAATTGTCAAGCAGATGACAGGCAGGAATCGTGCAGCTCAGCTGGCAATTGTCAAGCAGATGAGCAGACAGTAATCACGCAGCTCAGCAGGCCCTGATCACGTGACTGAGCATGCACTGTTCACGTGGCTGATCATACACTGATCACGTGACTGATCATGCACTGATCACGTGGCTATCATGCACTGATCACGTGATTGATCATGCACTGATCACGTAACTGTCATGCACTGATCACGTGGCTATCATGCACTGATCACGTGGCTGATCATGCACTGATCACGTGACTGATCATGCACTGATCACGTGGCTGATCATGCACTGATCACGTGGCTATCATGCACTGATCACGTGGCTGATCATGCACTGATCACGTGGCTATCATGCACTGATCACGTGACTGATCATGCACTGATCACGTAACTGATCATGCACTGATCACGTGGCTGATCATGCACTGATCACGTGACTGATCATGCACTGATCACGTGACTGATCATGCACTGATCACGTGGCTATCATGCACTGATCACGTGGCTGATCATGCATGATCACGCAGCTATCATGCACTGATCACGTGACTGATCATGCACTGATCACGTGACTGATCATGCACTGATCACGTGGCTATCATGCACTGATCACGTGGCTGATCATGCACTGATCACGTGGCTACCATGTACTGGTCACGTGACTGATCATGCACTGATCACGTGACTGATCATGCACTGATCACGTGGCTATCATGCACTGATCACGTGGCTGATCATGCACTGATCACGCAGCTATCATGCACTGATCACGTGACTGATCATGCACTGATCACGTAATTGATCATGCACTGATCACGTGGCTGATCATGCACTGATCACGTGACTGATCATGCACTGATCACGTGGCTGATCATGCACTGATCACGTGGCTATCATGCACTGATCACGTGGCTGATCATGCACTGATCACGTAACTACCATGCACTGATCACGTGACTGATCATGCACTGATCACGTGACTGATCATGCACTGATCACGTGGCTATCATGCACTGATCACGTACTGATCATGCACTGATCACGTCTGATCATGCACTGATCACATGACTGATCATGCACTGATCACGTGGCTGATCATGCACTGATCACGTGGCTGATCATGCACTGATCACGTGGCTGATCATGCACTGATCACGTGACTGATCATGCACTGATCACGTGGCTATCATGCACTGATCACGTGGCTGATCATGCACTGATCATGTAGCTATCATGTACTGTCACGTGACTGATCATGCACTGATCACGTGACTGATCATGCACTGATCACGTGGCTATCATGCACTGATCACGTGGCTGATCATGCACTGATCACGTGACTGATCATGCACTGATCACGTGACTGATCATGCACTGATCACGTGGCTATCATGCACTGATCACGTGGCTGATCATGCACTGATCACGTGGCTGATCATGCACTGATCACGTGGCTATCATGCACTGATCACGTGGCTGATCATGCACTGATCACGTGGCTATCATGCACTGATCACGTGACTGATCATGCACTGATCACGGGACTGATCATGCACTGATCACGTGCTATCATGCACTGATCACATGACTGATCATGCACTGATCACGTGGCTGATCATGCACTGATCACGTGACTGATCATGCACTGATCACGTGGCTGATCATGCACTGATCACGTGACTGATCATGCACTGATCACGTGGCTGATCATGCACTGATCACGTGGCTGATCATGCACTGATCACGTGACTGATCATGCACTGATCACGTGACTGATCATGCACTGATCACGTGGCTATCATGCACTGATCACGTGGCTGATCATGCACTGATCACGTGACTGATCATGCACTGATCACTGGCTATCATGCACTGATCACGTGGCTATCATGCACTGATCACGTGGCTGATCATGCACTGATCACGTGACTGATCATGCACTGATCACGTCTATATCATGCACTGATCACGTGGCTGATCATGCACTGATCACGTGGATGATCATACACTGATCACGTGACTGATCATGCACTGATCACGTGGCTATCATGCACTGATCACGTGGCTGATCATGCAATGATCACGTAGCTACCATGTACTGGTCACGTGACTGATCATGCACTGATCACGTAATTGATCATGCACTGATCACGTGACTGATCATGCACTGATCACGTGACTGATCATGCACTGATCACGTGACTGATCATGCACTGATCACGTGGCTATCATGCACTGCTCACGTGGCTGATCATGCAATGATCACGTAGCTACCATGCACTGGTCACGTGACTGATCATGCACTGATCACGTAACTGATCATGCACTGATCACGTGACTGATCATGCACTGATCACGTGACTGATCATGCACTGATCACGTGACTGATCATGCACTGATCACGTGGCTATCATGCACTGATCACGTGGCTGATCATGCACTGATCACGTGCCTGATCATGCACTGATCACATGACTGATCATGCACTGATCACGTGGCTGATCATGCACTGATCACGTGGCTGATCATGCACTGATCACGTGGCTATCATGCACTGATCACGTGGCTGATCATGCACTGATCACGTAGCTACCATGTACTGGTCACGTGACTGATCATGCACTGATCACGTAATTGATCATGCACTGATCACGTGGCTGATCATGCACTGATCACGTGGCTGATCATGCACTGATCACGTGACTGATCATGCACTGATCACGTGACTGATCATGCACTGATCACGTGGCTATCATGCACTGATCACGTGGCTGATCATACACTGATCACGTGCTGATCATGCACTGATCACGTGGCTGATCATGCACTGATCACGTGACTGATCATGCACTGATCACGTGTCTGATCATGCACTGATCACGTGGCTATCATGCACTGCTCACGTGGCTGATCATGCATGATCACGCAGCTACCATGTACTGGTCACATGACTGATCATGCACTGATCACGTGACTGATCATGCACTGATCACGTGGCTATCATGCACTACTGTCATGGCTGATCATGCAATGATCATGTAGCTACCATGTACAGGTCACGTGAATGATCATACACCCATCAGGTGACTGATCATGCACTGATCACGTGGCTATCATGCACTGATCATGCACTGATCATGCACTGATCACGTCTATATCATGCACTGATCACATGACTGCCCATGCACTGATCACGTGGATGATCATACACTAATCATGTGACAGATCATGCACTGATCACGTGGCTGATCATGCACTGATACCGTGACTGAGCATGGACTGATCACATGACTAGCATGTAGTGATCACGTGACTTAATGGCGCTGATCATGTGACTGATCATGCGCTGATCATGTTTGCTATCATACACTGATCATGTGCCTCTGGAGGCAATAAACAAAGAGCTGAGTAGGCACGAATCAAAAGTCAGCAGGCAATAATCATGGAATTCATCTGTGAGGAATCATGCTGCTCAGCTGGCAATAATCAAGCAGCTGAGCAGGCAGGAATTACGCAGCACAGCTGGCAATTGTCAAGCAGATGACAGGCAGGAATCGTGCAGCTCAGCTGGCAATTGTCAAGCAGATGAGCAGACAGTAATCACGCAGCTCAGCAGGCCCTGATCACGTGACTGATCATGCACTGATCACGTGGCTGATCATGCACTGATCACGTGGCTGATCATGCACTGATCACGTGGCTGATCATGCACTGATCACGTGGCTGATCATGCACTGATCACGTGACTGATCATGCACTGATCACGTGGCTGATCATGCACTGATCACGTGGCTGATCATGCACTGATCACGTGGCTATCATGCACTGATCACGTGGCTGATCATGCACTGATCACGTAGCTACCATGCACTGGTCACGTGACTGATCATGCACTGATCACGTAATTGATCATGCACTGATCACGTGGCTGATCATGCACTGATCACGTGGCTGATCATGCACTGATCACGTGACTGATCATGCACTGATCACGTGACTGATCATGCACTGATCACGTGGCTATCATGCACTGATCACGTGGCTGATATACACTGATCACGTGACTGATCATGCACTGATCACGTGGCTGATCATGCACTGATCACGTGACTGATCATGCACTGATCACGTGTCTGATCATGCACTGATCACGTGGCTATCATGCACTGCTCACGTGGCTGATCATGCATGATCACGCAGCTACCATGTACTGGTCACATGACTGATCATGCACTGATCACGTGACTGATCATGCGGTAATCACGTGGCTATCATGCACTACTGACGTGGCTGATCATGCAATGATCATGTAGCTACCATGTACAGGTCACGTGAATGATCATACACCCATCAGGTGACTGATCATGCACTGATCACGTGGCTATCATGCACTGATCACGCACTGATCATGCACTGATCACGTCTATATCATGCACTGATCACATGACTGCCCATGCACTGATCACGTGGATGATCATACACTAATCATGTGACAGATCATGCACTGATCACGTGGCTGATCATGCACTGATACCGTGACTGTGCATGGACTGATCACATGACTATCATGTAGTGATCACGTGACTTAATGGCGCTGATCATGTGACTGATCATGCGCTGATCATGTTTGCTATCATACACTGATCATGTGCCTCTGGAGGCAATAAACAAAGAGCTGAGTAGGCACGAATCAAAAGTCAGCAGGCAATAATCATGGAATTCATCTGTGAGGAATCATGCTGCTCAGCTGGCAATAATCAAGCAGCTGAGCAGGCAGGAATTACGCAGCACAGCTGGCAATTGTCAAGCAGATGACAGGCAGGAATCGTGCAGCTCAGCTGGCAATTGTCAAGCAGATGAGCAGACAGTAATCACGCAGCTCAGCAGGCCCTGATCACGTGACTGAGCATGCACTGTTCACGTGGCTGATCATACACTGATCACGTGACTGATCATGCACTGATCACGTGACTGATCATGCACTGATCACGTGACTGATCATGCACTGATCACGTGGCTGATCATGCACTGATCACGTGGCTGATCATGCACTGATCACGTAGCTATCATGCACTGATCACGTGACTGATCATGCACTGATCACGTGGCTGATCATGCACTGATCACGTGGCTGATCATGCACTGATCACGTGGCTGATCACACACTATCACGTGACTGATCATGCATGATCACGTGACTATCATGCACTGATCACGTGGCTATCATGCACTGATCACGTGGATATCATGCACTGATCACGTGGCTGATCATGCACTGATCACGTGACTGATCATGCACTGATCACGTGGCTATCATGCACTGATCACGTGGCTGATCATGCACTGATATCATGCACTGATCACGTGGCTGATCATGCACTGATCACGTGACTGATCATGCACTGATCACGTGGCTGATCATGCACTGATCACGTGACTGATCATGCACTGATCACGTGACTGATCATGCACTGATCACGTGGCTATCATGCACTGATCACGTGGCTGATCATGCACTGATCACGTGACTGATCATGCACTGATCACGTGACTGATCATGCACTGATCACGTGACTGATCATGCACTGATCACGTGACTGATCATGCACTGATCACGTGGCTATCATGCACTGATCACGTGGCTGATCATGCACTGATCACGTAGCTACCATGTACTGATCACGTGACTGATCATGCACTGATCACGTAATGATCATGCACTGATCACGTGGCTGATCATGCACTGATCACGTGGCTGATCATGCACTGATCACGTGACTGATCATGCACTGATCACGTGACTGATCATGCACTGATCACGTGGCTATCATGCACTGATCACGTGGCTGATCATGCACTGATCACGTGCCTGATCATGCACTGATCACATGACTGATCATGCACTGATCACGTGACTGATCATGCACTGATCACGTGGCTATCATGCACTACTCACGTGGCTGATCATGCAATGATCATGTAGCTACCATGTACTGGTCACGTGACTGATCATACACCCATCAGGTGACTGATCATGCACTGATCACGTGGCTGATCATGCACTGATCACGTGACTGATCATGCACTGATCACATGGCTATCATGCACTGATCACGTGGCTGATCATGCACTGATCACGTGGCTGATCATGCACTGATACCGTGACTGAGCATGGACTGATCACATGACTATCATGTACTGATCACGTGACTTAATGGCGCTGATCATGTGACTGATCATGCGCTGATCATGTTTGCTATCATACACTGATCATGTGCCTCTGGAGGCAATAAACAAAGAGCTGAGTAGGCACGAATCAAACAGTCAGCAGGCAATAATCATGGAACTCAGCTGTGAGGAATCATGCTGCTCAGCTGGCAATAATCAAGCAGCTGAGCAGGCAGGAATTACGCAGCACAGCTGGCAATTGTCAAGCAGATGACAGGCAGGAATCGTGCAGCTCAGCTGGCAATTGTCAAGCAGATGAGCAGACAGTAATCACGCAGCTCAGCAGGCCCTGATCACGTGACTGAGCATGCACTGTTCACGTGGCTGATCATACACTGATCACGTGATGATCATGCACTGATCACTTGGATATCATGCACTGATCACGTGGCTGATCATACACTGTTCACGTGTCTGACCATGCACTGATCACGTGGCTGATCATACACTGCTCACGTAACTGATCATGCACTGATCACGTGGCTATCATGCACTGATCACGTGGCTGATCATGCACTGATCACGTGGCTACCATGCACTGGTCACGTGACTGATCATGCACTGATCACGTGGCTATCATGCACTGATCACGTGGCTGATCATGCAATGATCACGTAGCTATCATGCACTGGTCACGTGACTGATCATGCACTGATCACGTGACTGATCATGCACTGATCACGTGACTGATCATGCACTGATCACGTGACTGATCATGCACTGATCACGTGACTGATCATGCACTGATCACGTGGCTATCATGCACTGATCACGTGGCTGATCATGCACTGATCACGCAGCTACCATGCACTGGTCACGTGACTGATCATGCACTGATCACATAATTGATCATGCACTGATCACGTGGCTTATCATGCACTGATCATGTGACTGATCATGTGCTGATCATGTTTGGTGTCACACACTGATCATGTGCCTCTGGAGGCAATGAACATAGAGCTGAGTAGGCACGAATCAGTCAGCAGGCTATAATCATGGAACTCAGCTCTGAGAAATCATGCTGCTCAGCTGGCAATAATCAAGTAGATGAGCAGGCAGGAATTACGCAGCACAGGTGGCAATTGTCAAGCAGATGACAGGCAGGAATCGTGCAGCTCAGCTGGCAATTGTCAAGCAGATGAGCAGACAGTAATCACGCAGCTCAGCAGGCCCTGATCACGTGACTGAGCATGCACTGTTCACGTGGCTGATCACACACTGATCACGTGACTGATCATGCACTGATCACGTGACTGATCATGCACTGATCACGTGGCTATCATGCACTGATCACGTGGCTGATCATGCACTGATCACGGGACTGATCATGCACTGATCACGGGCTATCATGCACTGATACATGACTGACATGCACTGATCACGTGGCTGATCATGCACTGATCACGTGACTGATCATGCACTGATCACGTGACTGATCATGCACTGATCACGTGGCTATCATGCACTGATCACGTGGCTGATCATGCAATGATCACGTAGCTACCAAGTACTGGTCACGTGACTGATCATGCACTGATCACGTAATTGATCATGCACTGATCACGTGGCTGATCATGCACTGATCACGTGGCTGATCATGCACTGATCACGTGACTGATCATGCACTGATCACGTGACTGATCATGCACTGATCACGTGACTATCATGCACTGATCACGTGGCTGACATACACTGATCACGTGCCTGATCATGCACTGATCACGTGGCTGATCATGCACTGATCACGTGACTGATCATGCACTGATCACGTGTCTGATCATGCACTGATCACGTGGCTATCATGCACTGCTCACGTGGCTGATCATGCGATGATCACGCAGCTACCATGTACTGGTCACATGACTGATCATGCACTGATCACGTGACTGATCATGCAGTGATCACGTGGCTCTCGTGCACTACTCACGTGGCTGATCATGCAATGATCATGTAGCTACCATGTACAGGTCACGTGAATGATCATACACCCATCAGGTGACTGATCATGCACTGATCACGTGGCTATCATGCACTGACCACAAGAATGATCATGCACTGATCACGTCTATATCATGCACTGATCACATGACTGCCCATGCACTGATCACGTGGATGATCATACACTAATCATGTGACAGATCATGCACTGATCACGTGCCTGATCATGAACTGATACCGTGACTGTGCATGGACTGATCACATGACTATCATGTACTGATCACGTGACTTAATGGCGCTGATCATGTGACTGATCATGCGCTGATCATGTTTGCTATCATACACTGATCATGTGCCTCTGGAGGCAATAAACAAAGAGCTGAGTAGGCACGAATCAAAAGTCAGCAGGCAATAATCATGGAACTCAGCTGTGAGGAATCATGCTGCTCAGCTGGCAATAATCAAGCAGCTGAGCAGGCAGGAATTACGCAGCACAGCTGGCAATTGTCAAGCAGACGACAGGCAGGAATCGTGCAGCTCAGCTGGAAATTGTCAAGCAGATGAGCAGACAGTAATCACGCAGCTCAGCAGGCCCTGATCACGTGACTGAGCATGCACTGTTCACGTGGCTGATCATACACTGATCACGTGTTTGATCATGCACTGATCACTTGGATATCATGCACTGATCACGTGGCTGATCATACACTGTTCACGTGTCTGACCATGCACTGATCACGTGGCTGATCATACACTGCTCACGTAACTGATCATGCACTGATCACGTGGCTATCATGCACTGATCACGTGGCTGAACATGCACTGTTCACGTGGCTGATCACACACCTGTCACGTGACATATCATGCACTGATCACGTGGCACTCATGCACTGATCACGTGGCTGATCATACTCTGCTCACGTAACTCATCATGCACACATCACGTGGCTATCATGCACTGCTCACGTGGTTCGTCATGGAATGATCACGTAGCTACCATATACTGGTCACGTGACTGATCATGCACTGATCACGTAAATGATCATGCACTGTTCACGTGACTGATCATGTACTGATCACGTGACTGATCATGCACTGATCACGTGGCTATCATGCACTGATCACGTGGCTGATCATGCACTGATCACGTGCTGATCATGCACTGATCACGTGACTGATCATGCACTGATCACGTGGCTGATCATGCACTGATCACGTGGCTGATCATGCACTGATCACGTGGCTATCATGTACTGATCACGTGACTGATCATGCACTGATCACGTGACTGATCATGCACTGATCACGTGGCTGATCATGCACTGATCACGTGACTGATCATGCACTGATCACGTGACTGATCATGCACTGATCACGTGGCTATCATGCACTGCTCACGTGGCTGATCATGCATGATCACGCAGCTACCATGTACTGGTCACATGACTGATCATGCACTGATCACGTGACTGATCATGCACTGATCACGTGGCTATCATGCACTACTCACGTGGCTGATCATGCAATGATCATGTAGCTACCATGTACAGGTCACGTGAATGATCATACACCCATCAGGTGACTGATCATGCACTGATCACGTGGCTATCATGCACTGATCACGTGACTGATCATGCACTGATCACGTCTATATCATGCACTGATCACATGACTGCCCATGCACTGATCACGTGGATGATCATACACTAATCATGTGACAGATCATGCACTGATCACGTGGCTGATCATGCACTGATACCGTGACTGTGCATGGACTGATCACATGACTATCATGTAGTGATCACGTGACTTAATGGCGCTGATCATGTGACTGATCATGCACTGATCATGTTTGCTATCATACACTGATCATGTGCCTCTGGAGGCAATAAACAAAGAGCTGAGTAGTCACGAATCATAAGTCAGCAGTCAATAATCATGGAACTCAGCTGTGAGAAATCATGCTGCTCAGCTGGCAATAATCAAGCAGCTGAGCAGGCAGGAATTACGCAGCACAGCTGGCAATTGTCAAGCAGATGACAGGCAGGAATCGTGCAGCTCAGCTGGCAATTGTCAAGCAGATGAGCAGACAGTAATCACGCAGCTCAGCAGGCCCTGATCACGTGACTGAGCATGCACTGTTCACGTGGCTGATCATACACTGATCACGTGATTGATCATGCACTGATCACTTGGATATCATGCACTGATCACGTGGCTGATCATACACTGTTCACGTGTATGACCATGCACTGATCACGTGGCTGATCATACACTGATCACGTAACTGATCATGCACTGATCACGTGGCTATCATGCACTGATCACGTGGCTGATCATGCACTGATCACGTGGCTATCATGCACTGATCACGTGACTGATCATGCACTGATCACATAACTGATCATGCACTGATCACGTGGCTTATCATGCACTGATCATGTGACTGATCATGCACTGATCATGTTTGGTGTCATACACTGATCATGTGCCTCTGGAGGCAATGAACATAGAGCTGAGTAGGCAGGAATCAGTCAGCAGGCTATAATCATGGAACTCACCTCTGAGAAATCATGCTGCTCAGCTGGCAATAATCAAGTAGATGAGCAGGCAGGAATTATGCAGCACAGGTGGCAATTGTCAAGCAGATGACAGGCAGGAATCGTGCAGCTCAGCTGGCAATTGTCAAGCAGATGAGCAGACAGTAATCACGCAGCTCAGCAGGCCCTGATCACGTGACTGAGCATGCACTGTTCACGTGGCTGATCACACACTGATCACGTGACTGATCATGCACTGATCACGTGACTGATCATGCACTGATCACGTGGCTATCATGCACTGATCACGTGGCTGATCATGCACTGATCACGGGACTGATCATGCACTGATCACGTGATATCATGCACTGATCACATGACTGATCATGCACTGATCACGTGGCTGATCATGCACTGATCACGTGACTGATCATGCACTGATCACGTGACTGATCATGCACTGATCACGTGGCTATCATGCACTGATCACGTGGCTGATCATGCAATGATCACGTAGCTACCATGTACTGGTCACGTGACTGATCATGCACTGATCACGTAATTGATCATGCACTGATCACGTGGCTGATCATGCACTGATCACGTGGCTGATCATGCACTGATCACGTGACTGATCATGCACTGATCACGTGACTGATCATGCACTGATCACGTGGCTATCATGCACTGATCACGTGGCTGATCATGCACTGATCACGTGGCTGATCATGCACTGATCACGTGGCTGATCATGCACTGATCACGTGACTGATCATGCACTGATCACGTGACTGATCATGCACTGATCACGTGGCTATCATGCACTGATCACGTGGCTGATCATGCACTGATCACGCAGCTATCATGTACTGATCACGTGACTGATCATGCACTGATCACGTGGCTATCATGCACTGATCACGTGGCTGATCATGCACTGATCACGTAGCTATCATGCACTGATCACGTGACTGATCATGCACTGATCACGTAATTGATCATGCACTGATCACGTGGCTGATCATGCACTGATCACGTGGCTGATCACACACTATCACGTGACTGATCATGCACTGATCACGTGGCTATCATGCACTGATCACGTGGCTATCATGCACTGATCACGTGGCTGATCATGCACTGATCAGTGGCTGATCATGCACTGATCACGTGACTGATCATGCACTGATCACGTGGCTATCATGCACTGATCACGTGGCTGATCATGCACTGATCACGTAGCTATCATGCACTGGTCACGTGACTGATCATGCACTGATCACGTGACTGATCATGCACTGATCACGTGACTGATCATGCACTGATCACGTGACTGATCATGCACTGATCACGTGGCTATCATGCACTGATCACGTGGCTGATCATGCACTGATCACGTGACTGATCATGCACTGATCACGTGGCTTATCATGCACTGATCATGTGACTGATCATGTGCTGATCATGTTTGGTGTCACACACTGATCATGTGCCTCTGGAGGCAATGAACATAGAGCTGAGTAGGCACGAATCAGTCAGCAGGCTATAATCATGGAACTCAGCTGTGAGAAATCATGCTGCTCACCTGGCAATAATCAAGCAGCTGATCAGGCAGGAATTATGCAGCACAGGTGGCAATTGTCAAGCAGATGACAGGCAGGAATCGTGCAGCTCAGCTGGCAATTGTCAAGCAGATGAGCAGACAGTAATCACGCAGCTCAGCAGGCCCTGATCACGTGACTGAGCATGCACTGTTCACGTGGCTGATCACACACTGATCACGTGACTGATCATGCACTGATCACGTGACTGATCATGCACTGATCACGTGGCTATCATGCACTGATCACGTGGCTGATCATGCACTGATCACGGGACTGATCATGCACTGATCACGGGCTATCATGCACTGATACATGACTGACATGCACTGATCACGTGGCTGATCATGCACTGATCACGTGACTGATCATGCACTGATCACGTGACTGATCATGCACTGATCACGTGGCTATCATGCACTGATCACGTGGCTGATCATGGCAATGATCACGTAGCTACCATGTACTGGTCACGTGACTGATCATGCACTGATCACGTAATTGATCATGCACTGATCACGTGGCTGATCATGCACTGATCACGTGGCTGATCATGCACTGATCACGTGACTGATCATGCACTGATCACGTGACTGATCATGCACTGATCACGTGACTATCATGCACTGATCACGTGGCTGACATACACTGATCACGTGCCTGGTCATGCACTGATCACGTGGCTGATCATGCACTGATCACGTGACTGATCATGCACTGATCACGTGTCTGATCATGCACTGATCACGTGGCTATCATGCACTGCTCACGTGGCTGATCATGCAATGATCACGCAGCTACCATGTACTGGTCACATGACTGATCATGCACTGATCACGTGACTGATCATGCAGTGATCACGTGGCTATCATGCACTACTCACGTGGCTGATCATGCAATGATCATGTAGCTACCATGTACAGGTCACGTGAATGATCATACACCCATCAGGTGACTGATCATGCACTGATCACGTGGCTATCATGCACTGATCACGAGACTGATCATGCACTGATCACGTCTATATCATGCACTGATCACATGACTGCCCATGCACTGATCACGTGGATGATCATACACTAATCATGTGACAGATCATGCACTGATCACGTGGCTGATCATGCACTGATACCGTGACTGAGCATGGACTGATCACATGACTATCATGTAGTGATCACGTGACTTAATGGCGCTGATCATGTGACTGATCATGCGCTGATCATGTTTGCTATCATACACTGATCATGTGCCTCTGGAGGCAATAAACAAAGAGCTGAGTAGGCACGAATCAAACAGTCAGCAGGCAATAATCATGGAACTCAGCTGTGAGGAATCATGCTGCTCAGCTGGCAATAATCAAGCAGCTGAGCAGGCAGGAATTACGCAGCACAGCTGGCAATTGTCAAGCAGACGACAGGCAGGAATCGTGCAGCTCAGCTGGCAATTGTCAAGCAGATGAGCAGACAGTAATCACGCAGCTCAGCAGGCCCTGATCACGTGACTGAGCATGCACTGTTCACGTGGCTGATCATACACTGATCACGTGTTTGATCATGCACTGATCACTTGGATATCATGCACTGATCACGTGGCTGATCATACACTGTTCACGTGTCTGACCATGCACTGATCACATGTCTGGTCATACACTGCTCACGTAACTGATCATGCACTGATCACGTGGCTATCATGCACTGATCACGTGGCTGAACATGCACTGTTCACGTGGCTGATCACACACCTGTCACGTGACATATCATACACTGATCACGTGGCAGTCATGCACTGATCACGTGGCTGATCATACTCTGCTCACGTAACTCATCATGCACACATCACGTGGCTATCATGCACTGCTCACGTGGCTCGTCATGGAATGATCACGTAGCTACCATATACTGGTCACGTGACTGATCATGCACAGATCACGTAAATGATCATGCACTGTTCACGTGACTGATCATGTACTGATCACGTGACTGATCATGCACTGATCACGTGGCTATCATGCACTGATCACGTGGCTGATCATGCACTGATCACGTGCCTGATCATGCACTGATCACGTGACTGATCATGCACTGATCACGTGGCTGATCATGCACTGATCACGTGGCTGATCATGCACTGATCACGTGGCTATCATGTACTGATCACGTGACTGATCATGCACTGATCACGTGACTGATCATGCACTGATCACGTGGCTGATCATGCACTGATCACGTGACTGATCATGCACTGATCACGTGACTGATCATGCACTGATCACGTGGCTATCATGCACTGCTCACGTGGCTGATCATGCATGATCACGCAGCTACCATGTACTGGTCACATGACTGATCATGCACTGATCACGTGACTGATCATGCACTGATCACGTGGCTATCATGCACTACTCACGTGGCTGATCATGCAATGATCATGTAGCTACCATGTACAGGTCACGTGAATGATCATACACCCATCAGGTGACTGATCATGCACTGATCACGTGGCTATCATGCACTGATCACGTGACTGATCATGCACTGATCACGTCTATATCATGCACTGATCACATGACTGCCCATGCACTGATCACGTGGATGATCATACACTAATCATGTGACAGATCATGCACTGATCACGTGGCTGATCATGCACTGATACCGTGACTGTGCATGGACTGATCACATGACTATCATGTAGTGATCACGTGACTTAATGGCGCTGATCATGTGACTGATCATGCGCTGATCATGTTTGCTATCATACACTGATCATGTGCCTCTGGAGGCAATAAACAAAGAGCTGAGTAGTCACGAATCATAAGTCAGCAGTCAATAATCATGGAACTCAGCTGTGAGAAATCATGCTGCTCAGCTGGCAATAATCAAGCAGCTGAGCAGGCAGGAATTACGCAGCACAGCTGGCAATTGTCAAGCAGATGACAGGCAGGAATCGTGCAGCTCAGCTGGCAATTGTCAAGCAGATGAGCAGACAGTAATCACGCAGCTCAGCAGGCCCTGATCACGTGACTGAGCATGCACTGTTCACGTGGCTGATCATACACTGATCACGTGATTGATCATGCACTGATCACTTGGATATCATGCACTGATCACGTGGCTGATCATACACTGTTCACGTGTCCGACCATGCACTGATCACGTGGCTGATCATACACTGCTCACGTAACTGATCATGCACTGATCACGTGGCTATCATGCACTGATCACGTGGCTGATCATGCACTGATCACGCAGCTATCATGCACTGGTCACGTGACTGATCATGCACTGATCACAACTGATCATGCACTGATCACGTGGCTTATCATGCACTGATCATGTGACTGATCATGCACTGATCATGTTTGGTGTCATACACTGATCATGTGCCTCTGGAGGCAATGAACATAGAGCTGAGTAGGCAGGAATCAGTCAGCAGGCTATAATCATGGAACTCACCTCTGAGAAATCATGCTGCTCAGCTGGCAATAATCAAGTAGATGAGCAGGCAGGAATTATGCAGCACAGGTGGCAATTGTCAAGCAGATGACAGGCAGGAATCGTGCAGCTCAGCTGGCAATTGTCAAGCAGATGAGCAGACAGTAATCACGCAGCTCAGCAGGCCCTGATCACGTGACTGATCATGCACTGTTCACGTGGCTGATCACACACTGATCACGTGACTGATCATGCACTGATCACGTGACTGATCATGCACTGATCACGTGGCTATCATGCACTGATCACGTGGCTGATCATGCACTGATCACGGGACTGATCATGCACTGATCACGTGATATCATGCACTGATACATGACTGATCATGCACTGATCACGTGGCTGATCATGCACTGATCACGTGACTGATCATGCACTGATCACGTGACTGATCATGCACTGATCACGTGGCTATCATGCACTGATCACGTGGCTGATCATGCAATGATCACGTAGCTACCAAGTACTGGTCACGTGACTGATCATGCACTGATCACGTAATGATCATGCACTGATCACGTGGCTGATCATGCACTGATCACGTGGCTGATCATGCACTGATCACGTGACTGATCATGCACTGATCACGTGACTGATCATGCACTGATCACGTGGCTGATCATGCACTGATCACGTGACTGATCATGCACTGATCACGTGACTGATCATGCACTGATCACGTGGCTATCATGCACTGATCACGTGGCTGATCATGCACTGATCACGTGACTGATCATGCACTGATCACGTGGCTGATCATGCACTGATCACGTGACTGATCATGCACTGATCACGTGGCTGATCATGCACTGATCACGTGGCTATCATGCACTGATCACGTGGCTGATCATGCACTGATCACGCAGCTATCATGCACTGATCACGTGACTGATCATGCACTGATCACGTGGCTATCATGCACTGATCACGTGGCTGATCATGCACTGATCACGTAGCTATCATGCACTGATCACGTGACTGATCATGCACTGATCACGTAATTGATCATGCACTGATCACGTGGCTGATCATGCACTGATCACGTGGCTGATCACACACGATCACGTGACTGATCATGCACTGATCACGTGGCTATCATGCACTGATCACGTGGCTATCATGCACTGATCACGTGGCTGATCATGCACTGATCAGTGGCTGATCATGCACTGATCACGTGACTGATCATGCACTGATCACGTGGCTATCATGCACTGATCACGTGGCTGATCATGCACTGATCACGTAGCTATCATGCACTGGTCACGTGACTGATCATGCACTGATCACGTGACTGATCATGCACTGATCACGTGACTGATCATGCACTGATCACGTGACTGATCATGCACTGATCACGTGGCTATCATGCACTGATCACGTGGCTGATCATGCACTGATCACGTGACTGATCATGCACTGATCACGTGGCTTATCATGCACTGATCATGTGACTGATCATGTGCTGATCATGTTTGGTGTCATACACTGATCATGTGCCTCTGGAGGCAATGAACATAGAGCTGAGTAGGCAGGAATCAGTCAGCAGGCTATAATCATGGAACTCAGCTTTGAGAAATCATGCTGCTCACCTGGCAATAATCAAGTAGATGATCAGGCAGGAATTATGCAGCACAGGTGGCAATTGTCAAGGAGATGACAGGCAGGAATCGTACAGCTCAGCTGCCAATTGTCAAGCAGATGAGCAGACAGTAATCACGCAGCTCAGCAGGCCCTTATCACGTGACTGAGCATGCACTGTTCACGTGGCTGATCACACACCTATCACGTGACTGATCATGCACTGATCATGTGACTGATCATGCACTGATCACGTAGCTATCTTGCACTGTTCACTTGGCTGATCATACACACATCACGGGACTGATCGTGCACTGATCACGGCGCTATCATGCATTGACTACATGACTCCACATGCACTGATCACGTGGATGATCATGCACTGATCACGTGACTGATCATGCACTGATCACGTGACTGATCATGCACTGATCACATGGCTAATCATGCACTGCTCACGTTGCTGATCTGGCAATGATCACGTAGCTACCAAGTACTGGTCACGTGACTGATCATGCACTGATCACGTAATTGATCATGCACTGATCATGTGGCTGATCATGCACTGATCACGTGGCTGATCATACACTGATCACATGACTGATCATGCACTGATCACGTGACTGATCATGCACTGATCACGTGACTATCATGCACTGATCACTTGGCTGGACATACATTGATCACGTGCCTGGTCATGCACTGATCACGTGGCTGATCATGCAGTAATCACGTGACTGATCATGCACAGATCTCGTGTCTGATCATGCACTGATCACGTGGCTATAATGCACTGCTCATGTGGCTGATCATGCAATAATCACGCAGCTACCATGTACTGGTCACATGACTGATTATGCACTGATCACGTGACTGATCATGCAGTGATCACGTGGCTATCGCGCACTACTCACGTGGCTGATCATGCAATGATCATGTAGCTACCATGTACAGGTCACGTGAATGATCATACACCCATCAGGTGACTGATCATGCACTGATCACGTGGCTCTCATGCACTGACCACAAGAATGATCATGCACTGATCACGTGTATATCATGCACTGATCACATGACTGCCCATGCACTGATCACGTGGATGATCATACACTAATCATGTGACCGATCATGCACTGATCACGTGCCTGATCATGAACTGATACCATGACTGGGCATGGACTGATCACATGACTATCATGTACTGATCACGTGACTTAATGGCGCTGATCATGTGACTGATCATGCGCTGATCATGTTTGCTATCATACACTGATCATGTGCCACTGGAGGCAATAAACAAAGAGCTGAGTAGGCACGAATCATAAGTCAGCAGTCAATAATCATGGAACTCAGCTGTGAGGAATCATGCTGCTCAGCTGGCAATAATCAAGCAGCTGAGCAGGCAGGAATTACACAGCACAGCTGGCAATTGTCAAGCAGACGACAGGCAGGAATCGTTCAGCTCAGCTGGCAATTGTCAAGCAGATGAGCAGACAGTAATCACGCAGCTCAGCAGGCCCTGATCACGTGACTGAGAATGCACTGTTCACGTGGCTGATCATACACTGATCACGTGTTTGATCATGCACTGATCACTTGGATATCATGCACTGATCACGTGGCTGATCATACACTGTTCACGTGTCTGACCATGCACTGATCACATGTCTGGTCATACACTGCTCACGTAACTGATCATACACTGATCACGTGGCTATCATGCACTGAATACGTGGCGGAACATGCACTGTTCACGTGGCTGATCACACACCTGTCACGTGACATATCATGCACTGATCACGTGGCAGTCATGCACTGATCACGTGGCTGATCATACTCTGCTCACGTAACTCATCATGCACACATCATGTGGCTATCATGCACTGCTCACGTGGTTCGTCATGGAATGATCACGTAGCTACCATATACTGGTCACGTGACTGATCATGCACAGATCACGTAAATGATCATGCACTGTTCACGTGACTGATCATGTACTGATCATGTGACTGATCATGCACTGATCACGTGGCTATCATGCACTGATCACTTGGCTGGACATACACTGATCACGTGCCTGGTCATGCACTGATCACGTGCCTGGTCATGCACTGATCACGTGGCTGATCATGCACTGATCACGTGGCTGATCATGCAATGATCATGTAGCTACCATGTACAGGTCACGTGAATGATCATACACCCATCAGGTGACAGATCATGCACTGATCACGTGGCTGATCATGCACTGATCACGTGACTGATCATGCACTGATCTCGTGTCTGATCATGCACTGATCACGTGGCTATTGTGCACTGCTCACGTGGCTGATCATGCGATGATCACGCAGCTACCATGTACTGGTCACATGACTGATCATGCACTGATCACGTGACTGATCATGCAGTGATCACGTGGCTATCGTGCACTACTCACGTGGCTGATCATGAAATGATCATGTAGCTACCATGTACAGGTCACGTGAATGATCATACACCCATCAGGTGACAGATCATGTACTGATCACGTGGCTATCATGCACTGATCACGAGACTGATCATGCACTGATCACGTCTATATCATGCACTGATCACATGACTGCCCATGCACTGATCACGTGGATGATCATACACTAATCATGTGACAGATCATGCACTGTTCACGTGGCTGATCATGCACTGATACCGTGACTGTGCATGGACTGATCACATGACTATCATGTAGTGATCACGTGACTTAATGGCGCTGATCATGTGACTGATCATGCGCTGATCATGTTTTCTATCATACCCTGATCATGTGCCTCTGGAGGCAATAAACAAAGAGCTGAGTAGTCACGAATCATAAGTGAGCAGTCAATAATCATGGAACTCAGCTGTGAGAAATCATGCTGCTCAGCTGGCAATAATCAAGCAGCTGAGCAGGCAGGAATTACACAGCACAGCTGGCAATTGTCAAGCAGATGACAGGCAGGAATCGTGCAGCTCAGCTGGCAATTGTCAAGCAGATGAGCAGACAGTAATCACGCAGCTCAGCAGGCCCTGATCACGTGACTGAGCATGCACTCTTCACGTGGCTGATCATACACTGATCACGTGATTGATCATGCACTGATCACTTGGATATCATGCACTGATCACGTGGCTGATCATACACTGTTCACGTCTCCGACCATGCACTGATCACGTGGCTGATCATACACTGCTCACGTAACTGATCATGCACTGATCACGTGGCTATCATGCACTGCTCACGTGGCTGATCATGCAATGATCATGCAGCTACCATGTACTGGTCACATGACTGATCATGCACTGATCACATAATTGATCATGCACTGATCACCTGGCTTATCATGCATTGATCATGTGACTGATCATGTGCTGATCATGTTTGGTGTCACACACTGATCATGTGCCTCTGGAGGCAATGAACATAGAGCTGAGTAGGCAGGAATCAGTCAGCAGGCTATAATCATGGAACTCACCTCTGAGAAATCATGCTGCTCAGCTGGCAATAATCAAGTAGATGAGCAGGCAGGAATTATGCAGCACAGGTGGCAATTGTCAAGGAGATGACAGGCAGGAATCGTGCAGCTCAGCTGGAAATTGTCAAGCAGATGAGCAGACAGTAATCACACAGCTCAGCAGGCCCTGATCACGTGACTGAGCATGCACTGTTCACATGGCTGATCACACACCTATCACGTGACTGATCATGCACTGATCATGTGACTGATCATGCACTGATCATGTAGCTATCTTGCACTGATCACTTGGCTGATCATACACTCATCACGGGACTGATCGTGCACTGATCACGGTGATATCATGCATTGACTACATGACTCCACATGCACTGATCACGTGGATGATCATGCACTGATCACGTGACTGATCATGCACTGATCACGTGACTGATCATGCACTGATCACATGGCTAATCATGCACTGCTCACGTGGCTGATCTGGCAATGATCACGTAGCTACCAAGTACTGGTCACGTGACTGATCATGCACTGATCACGTAATTGATCATGCACTGATCATGTGGCTGATCATGCACTGTTCACGTGGCTGATCATACACTGATCACGTGACTGATCATGCACTGATCACGTGACTGATCATGCACTGATCACGTGGCTATCATGCACTGATCAAGTGGCTGGACATACACTGATCACGTGCCTGGTCATGCACTGATCACGTGGCTGATCATGCAGTGATCACGTGACTGATCATGCACTGATCTCGTGTCTGATCAGGCACTGATCACGTGGCTATCATGCACTGCTCATGTGGCTGATCATGCAATGATCACGCAGCTACCATGTACTGGTCACATGACTGATCATGCACTGATCACGTGGCTATCGCACACTACTCACGTGGCTGATCACGCAATGATCACGTAGCTACCATGTACTGGTCACGTGACTGATCATGCACTGATCACGTAATTGATCCTGCACTGATCACATGGCTCATCACGCACTGATCCGGTGGCTGATCACACACGTATCACGTGACTGATCATGCACTGATGACGTGGCTATCATGCATTGATCACGTGGCTATAATGCACTGATCACGTAAATGATCATGCACTGTTCAGTTGCCTGATCATGTCCTGATCACGTGACTGATCATGCACTGATCACGTGGCTATCATGCTCTGATCACGTGGCTGATATGCAATGACCACGTAGCTACCATGCACTGGTCACGTGACTGATCATGCACAGATCACGTGACTGATCATGCACTGAACACGTGACTGATCATGCACTGATCATGTGACTGATCATGCACTGATCACGTGGCTATCATACACTGCTCACGTGGCTGATCATGCAATGATCACGTAATTGATCATGCACTGATCACCTGGCTTATCATGCATTGATCATGTGACTGTTCATGTGCTGATCATGTTTGGTGTCACACACTGATCATGTGCATTTGCAGGCAATGAACATAGAGCTGAGTAGGCAGGAATCAGTCAGCAGGCTATAATCATGGAACTCAGCTTTGAGAAATCATGCTGCTCACCTGGCAATAATCAAGTAGATGATCAGGCAGGAATTATGCAGCACAGGTGGCAATTGTCAAGGAGATGACAGGCAGGAATCGTACAGCTCAGCTGCCAATTGTCAAGCAGATGAGCAGACAGTAATCACGCAGCTCAGCAGGCCCTTATCACGTGACTGAGCATGCACTGTTCACGTGGCTGATCACACACCTATCACGTGACTGATCATGCACTGATCATGTGACTGATCATGCACTGATCACGTAGCTATCTTGCACTGTTCACTTGGCTGATCATACACACATCACGGGACTGATCGTGCACTGATCACGGCGCTATCATGCATTGACTACATGACTCCACATGCACTGATCACGTGGATGATCATGCACTGATCACGTGACTGATCATGCACTGATCACGTGACTTATCATGCACTGATCACATGGCTAATCATGCACTGCTCACGTTGCTGATCTGGCAATGATCACGTAGCTACCAAGTACTGGTCACGTGACTGATCATGCACTGATCACGTAATTGATCATGCACTGATCATGTGGCTGATCATGCACTGATCACGTGGCTGATCATACACTGATCACATGACTGATCATGCACTGATCACGTGACTGATCATGCACTGATCACGTGACTATCATGCACTGATCACTTGGCTGGACATACATTGATCACGTGCCTGGTCATGCACTGATCACGTGGCTGATCATGCAGTAATCACGTGACTGATCATGCACAGATCTCGTGTCTGATCATGCACTGATCACGTGGCTATAATGCACTGCTCATGTGGCTGATCATGCAATAATCACGCAGCTACCATGTACTGGTCACATGACTGATTATGCACTGATCACGTGACTGATCATGCAGTGATCACGTGGCTATCGCGCACTACTCACGTGGCTGATCATGCAATGATCATGTAGCTACCATGTACAGGTCACGTGAATGATCATACACCCATCAGGTGACTGATCATGCACTGATCACGTGGCTCTCATGCACTGACCACAAGAATGATCATGCACTGATCACGTCTATATCATGCACTGATCACATGACTGCCCATGCACTGATCACGTGGATGATCATACACTAATCATGTGACCGATCATGCACTGATCACGTGCCTGATCATGAACTGATACCATGACTGGGCATGGACTGATCACATGACTATCATGTACTGATCACGTGACTTAATGGCGCTGATCATGTGACTGATCATGCGCTGATCATGTTTGCTATCATACACTGATCATGTGCCACTGGAGGCAATAAACAAAGAGCTGAGTAGGCACGAATCATAAGTCAGCAGTCAATAATCATGGAACTCAGCTGTGAGGAATCATGCTGCTCAGCTGGCAATAATCAAGCAGCTGAGCAGGCAGGAATTACACAGCACAGCTGGCAATTGTCAAGCAGACGACAGGCAGGAATCGTTCAGCTCAGCTGGCAATTGTCAAGCAGATGAGCAGACAGTAATCACGCAGCTCAGCAGGCCCTGATCACGTGACTGAGAATGCACTGTTCACGTGGCTGATCATACACTGATCACGTGTTTGATCATGCACTGCTCACTTGGATATCATGCACTGATCACGTGGCTGATCATACACTGTTCACGTGTCTGACCATGCACTGATCACATGTCTGGTCATACACTGCTCACGTAACTGATCATGCACTGATCACGTGGCTATCATGCACTGAATACGTGGCGGAACATGCACTGTTCACATGGCTGATCACACACCTGTCACGTGACATATCATGCACTGATCACGTGGCAGTCATGCACTGATCACGTGGCTGATCATACTCTGCTCACGTAACTCATCATGCACACATCATGTGGCTATCATGCACTGCTCACGTGGTTCGTCATGGAATGATCACGTAGCTACCATATACTGGTCACGTGACTGATCATGCACAGATCACGTAAATGATCATGCACTGTTCACGTGACTGATCATGTACTGATCATGTGACTGATCATGCACTGATCACGTGGCTATCATGCACTGATCACTTGGCTGGACATACACTGATCACGTGCCTGGTCATGCACTGATCACGTGCCTGGTCATGCACTGATCACGTGGCTGATCATGCACTGATCACGTGGCTGATCATGCAATGATCATGTAGCTACCATGTACAGGTCACGTGAATGATCATACACCCATCAGGTGACAGATCATGCACTGATCACGTGGCTGATCATGCACTGATCACGTGACTGATCATGCACTGATCTCGTGTCTGATCATGCACTGATCACGTGGCTATTGTGCACTGCTCACGTGGCTGATCATGCGATGATCACGCAGCTACCATGTACTGGTCACATGACTGATCATGCACTGATCACGTGACTGATCATGCAGTGATCACGTGGCTATCGTGCACTACTCACGTGGCTGATCATGAAATGATCATGTAGCTACCATGTACAGGTCACGTGAATGATCATACACCCATCAGGTGACAGATCATGTACTGATCACGTGGCT
Organism: Bos javanicus; assembly: GCF_032452875.1. NCBI lineage: Eukaryota > Metazoa > Chordata > Mammalia > Artiodactyla > Bovidae > Bos > Bos javanicus. The sequence goes on from NW_026893616.1 coordinate 107,823, forward strand.
ATCATGCACTGATCACGAGACTGATCATGCACTGATCACGTCTATATCATGCACTGATCACATGACTGCCCATGCACTGATCACGTGGATGATCATACACTAATCATGTGACAGATCATGCACTGTTCACGTGGCTGATCATGCACTGATACCGTGACTGTGCATGGACTGATCACATGACTATCATGTAGTGATCACGTGACTTAATGGCGCTGATCATGTGACTGATCATGCGCTGATCATGTTTTCTATCATACCCTGATCATGTGCCTCTGGAGGCAATAAACAAAGAGCTGAGTAGTCACGAATCATAAGTGAGCAGTCAATAATCATGGAACTCAGCTGTGAGAAATCATGCTGCTCAGCTGGCAATAATCAAGCAGCTGAGCAGGCAGGAATTACACAGCACAGCTGGCAATTGTCAAGCAGATGACAGGCAGGAATCGTGCAGCTCAGCTGGCAATTGTCAAGCAGATGAGCAGACAGTAATCACGCAGCTCAGCAGGCCCTGATCACGTGACTGAGCATGCACTGTTCACGTGGCTGATCATACACTGATCACGTGATTGATCATGCACTGATCACTTGGATATCATGCACTGATCACGTGGCTGATCATACACTGTTCACGTCTCCGACCATGCACTGATCACGTGGCTGATCATACACTGCTCACGTAACTGATCATGCACTGATCACGTGGCTATCATGCACTGCTCACGTGGCTGATGATGCAATGATCACGCAGCTACCATGTACTGGTCACATGACTGATCATGCACTGATCACATAATTGATCATGCACTGATCACCTGGCTTATCATGCATTGATCATGTGACTGATCATGTGCTGATCATGTTTGGTGTCACACACTGATCATGTGCCTCTGGAGGCAATGAACATAGAGCTGAGTAGGCAGGAATCAGTCAGCAGGCTATAATCATGGAACTCACCTCTGAGAAATCATGCTGCTCAGCTGGCAATAATCAAGTAGATGAGCAGGCAGGAATTATGCAGCACAGGTGGCAATTGTCAAGGAGATGACAGGCAGGAATCGTGCAGCTCAGCTGGAAATTGTCAAGCAGATGAGCAGACAGTAATCACACAGCTCAGCAGGCCCTGATCACGTGACTGAGCATGCACTGTTCACATGGCTGATCACACACCTATCACGTGACTGATCATGCACTGATCATGTGACTGATCATGCACTGATCATGTAGCTATCTTGCACTGATCACTTGGCTGATCATACACTCATCACGGGACTGATCGTGCACTGATCACGGTGCTATCATGCATTGACTACATGACTCCACATGCACTGATCACGTGGATGATCATGCACTGATCACGTGACTGATCATGCACTGATCACATGGCTAATCATGCACTGCTCACGTGGCTGATCTGGCAATGATCACTTAGCTACCAAGTACTGGTCACGTGACTGATCATGCACTGATCACGTAATTGATCATGCACTGATCATGTGGCTGATCATGCACTGTTCACGTGGCTGATCATACACTGATCACGTGACTGATCATGCACTGATCACGTGACTGATCATGCACTGATCACGTGGCTATCATGCACTGATCACGTGGCTGGACATACACTGATCACGTGCCTGGTCATGCACTGATCACGTGGCTGATCATGCAGTGATCACGTGACTGATCATGCACTGATCTCGTGTCTGATCAGGCACTGATCACGTGGCTATCATGCACTGCTCATGTGGCTGATCATGCAATGATCACGCAGCTACCATGTACTGGTCACATGACTGATCATGCACTGATCACGTGACTGATCATGCACTGATCACGTGGCTATCGCACACTACTCACGTGGCTGATCACGCAATGATCACGTAGCTACCATGTACTGGTCACGTGACTGATCATGCACTGATCACGTAATTGATCCTGCACTGATCACATGGCTCATCACGCACTGATCCGGTGGCTGATCACACACGTATCACGTGACTGATCATGCACTGATGACGTGGCTATCATGCATTGATCACGTGGCTATAATGCACTGATCACGTAAATGATCATGCACTGTTCAGTTGCCTGATCATGTCCTGATCACGTGACTGATCATGCACTGATCACGTGGCTATCATGCTCTGATCACGTGGCTGATATGCAATGACCACGTAGCTACCATGCACTGGTCACGTGACGGATCATGCACAGATCACGTGACTGATCATGCACTGAACACGTGACTGATCATGCACTGATCATGTGACTGATCATGCACTGATCACGTGGCTATCATACACTGCTCACGTGGCTGATCATGCAATGATCACGTAATTGATCATGCACTGATCACCTGGCTTATCATGCATTGATCATGTGACTGTTCATGTGCTGATCATGTTTGGTGTCACACACTGATCATGTGCATTTGCAGGCAATGAACATAGAGCTGAGTAGGCAGGAATCAGTCAGCAGGCTATAATCATGGAACTCTGCTTTGAGAAATCATGCTGCTCACCTGGCAATAATCAAGTAGATGATCAGGCAGGAATTATGCAGCACAGGTGGCAATTGTCAAGGAGATGACAGGCAGGAATCGTACAGCTCAGCTGGCAATTGTCAAGCAGATGAGCAGACAGTAATCACGCAGCTCAGCAGGCCCTTATCACGTGACTGAGCATGCATTGTTCACGTGGCTGATCACACACCTATGACGTGAATAATCATGCATTGATCACGTGGCTCTGATGCACTGATCACGTGATTGCGCATGCACTGATCATGTAATTGTATGCACTGCTCACGTGGCTGTCATGCACTGATCACGTAGCAATCTTGCACTGATCACTTGACTGATCATACACTCATCACGGGACTGATCGTGCACTGATCATGGCGCTATCATGCAATGTCTACATGACTCCACATGCACTGATCACGTGGATGATCATGCACTGATCACGTGACTGACCATGCACTGATCACGTGGCTGATCATGCACTGATCACGTAATTGATCATGCAGTGATCACGTGGCTATCGTGCACTACTCACGTGGCTGATCATGAAATGATCATGTAGCTACCATGTACAGGTCACGTGAATGATCATACACCCATCAGGTGACAGATCACGCACTGATCACGTGGCTATCATGCACTGATCACGAGACTGATCATGCACTGATCACGTCTATATCATGCACTGATCACATGACTGCCCATGCATTGATCACGTGGATGATCATACACTAATCATGTGACAGATCATGCACTGTTCACGTGGCTGATCATGCACTGATACCGTGACTGTGCATGGACTGATCACATGACTATCATGTAGTGATCACGTGACTTAATGGCGCTGATCATGTGACTGATCATGCGCTGATCATGTTTTCTATCATACACTGATCATGTGCCTCTGGAGGCAATAAACAAAGAGCTGAGTAGGCACGAATCATAAGTGAGCAGTCAATAATCATGGAACTCAGCTGTGAGGAATCATGCTGCTCAGCTGGCAATAATCAAGCAGCTGAGCAGGCAGGAATTACGCAGCACAGCTGGCAATTGTCAAGCAGATGACAGGCAGGAATCGTGCAGCTCAGCTGGCAATTGTCAAGCAGATGAGCAGACAGTAATCACGCAGCTCAGCAGGCCCTGATCACGTGACTGAGCATGCACTGTTCACGTGGCTGATCATACACTGATCACGTGATTGATCATGCACTGATCACTTGGATATCATGCACTGATCACGTGGCTGATCATACACTGTTCACGTGTCTGACCATGCACTGATCACGTGGCTGATCATAAACTGCTCACGTAACTGATCATGCACTGATCACGTGGCTATCATGCACTGCTCACGTGGCTGATCATGCAATGATCACGCAGCTACCATGTACTGGTCACATGACTGATCATGCACTGATCACATAATTGATCATGCACTGATCACCTGGCTTATCATGCATTGATCATGTGACTGATCATGTGCTGATCATGTTTGGTGTCACACACTGATCATGTGCCTCTGGAGGCAATGAACATAGAGCTGAGTAGGCAGGAATCAGTCAGCAGGCTATAATCATGGAACTCACCTCTGAGAAATCATGCTGCTCAGCTGGCAATAATCAAGTAGATGAGCAGGCAGGAATTATGCAGCACAGGTGGCAATTGTCAAGGAGATGACAGGCAGGAATCGTGCAGCTCAGCTGGAAATTGTCAAGCAGATGAGCAGACAGTAATCACACAGCTCAGCAGGCCCTGATCACGTGACTGAGCATGCGCTGTTCACATGGCTGATCACACACCTATCACGTGACTGATCATGCACTGATCATGTGACTGATCATGCACTGATCATGTAGCTATCTTGCACTGATCACTTGGCTGATCATACACTCATCACGGGACTGATCGTGCACTGATCACGGTGATATCATGCATTGACTACATGACTCCACATGCACTGATCACGTGGATGATCATGCACTGATCACGTGACTGATCATGCACTGATCACGTGACTGATCATGCACTGATCACATGGCTAATCATGCACTGCTCACGTGGCTGATCTGGCAATGATCACGTAGCTACCAAGTACTGGTCACGTGACTGATCATGCACTGATCACGTAATTGATCATGCACTGATCATGTGGCTGATCATGCACTGATCACGTGGCTGATCATACACAGATCACGTGACTGATCATGCACTGATCACGTGACTGATCATGCACTGATCACGTGGCTATCATGCACTGATCACTTGGCTGGACATATACTGATCACGTGCCTGGTCATGCACTGATCACGTGGCTGATCATGCAGTGATCACGTGACTGATCATGCACTGATCTCGTGTCTGATCAGGCACTGATCACGTGGCTATCATGCACTGCTCATGTGGCTGATCATGCAATGATCACGCAGCTACCATGTACTGGTCACATGACTGATCATGCACTGATCACGTGACTGATCATGCACTGATCACGTGGCTATCGCACACTACTCACGTGGCTGATCACGCAATGATCACGTAGCTACCATGTACTGGTCACGTGACTGATCATGCACTGATCACGTAATTGATCCTGCACTGATCACATGGCTCATCACGCACTTATCCGGTGGCTGATCAAACACGTATCACGTGACTGATCATGTACAGATAACGTGAATAATCATGAAGTGATCACGTGGCTATCCTGCACTGATCACGTGGATATCATGCACTGATCACGTGGCTGATCACACACGTATCACGTGACTGATCATGCACTGATGACGTGGCTATCATGCATTGATCACGTGGCTATAATGCACTGATCACGTAAATGATCATGCACAGTTCAGTTGCCTGATCATGTCCTGATCACATGACTGATCATGCACTGATCACGTGGCTATCATGCTCTGATCACGTGGCTGATCATGCAATGACCACGTAGCTACCATGCACTGGTCACGTGACTGATCATGCACAGATCACGTGACTGATCATGCACTGATCACGTGGCTATCATGCACTGCTCACGTGGCTGATCATGCAATGATCACGCAGCTACCATGTACTGGTCACATGACTGATCATGCACTGATCACATAATTGATCATGCACTGATCACCTGGCTTATCATGCATTGATCATGTGACTGATCATGTGCTGATCATGTTTGGTGTCACACACTGATCATGTGCCTCTGGAGGCAATGAACATAGAGCTGAGTAGGCAGGAATCAGTCAGCAGGCTATAATCATGGAACTCACCTCTGAGAAATCATGCTGCTCAGCTGGCAATAATCAAGTAGATGAGCAGGCAGGAATTATGCAGCACAGGTGGCAATTGTCAAGGAGATGACAGGCAGGAATCGTGCAGCTCAGCTGGAAATTGTCAAGCAGATGAGCAGACAGTAATCACACAGCTCAGCAGGCCCTGATCACGTGACTGAGCATGCACTGTTCACATGGCTGATCACACACCTATCACGTGACTGATCATGCACTGATCATGTGACTGATCATGCACTGATCATGTAGCTATCTTGCACTGTTCACTTGGCTGATCATACACTCATCACGGGACTGATCGTGCACTGATCATGGCGCTATCATGCATTGACTACATGACTCCACATGCACTGATCACGTGGATGATCATGCACTGGTCACGTGACTGATCATGCACTGATCACGTGACTGGTCATGCACTGATCACATGGCTAATCATTCACTGATCACGTGGCTATCATGCACTGCTCACGTGGCTGATCTGGCAATGATCACGTAGCTACCAAGAACTGGTCACGTGACTGATCATGCACTGATCACGTAATTGATCATGCACTGATCATGTGGCTGATCATGCACTGATCACGTGGCTGATCATACACTGATAACGTGACTGATCATGCACTGATCACGTGACTGAACATGCACTAATCACGTGGCTATCATGCACTGATCACTTGGCTGGACATACACTGATCACGTGCCTGGTCATGCACTGATCACGTGGCTGATCATGCACTGATCACGTGGCTGATCATGCAATGATCATGTAGCTACCATGTACAGGTCACGTGAATGATCATACACCCATCAGGTGACAGATCATGCACTGATCACGTGGCTGATCATGCACTGATCACGTGACTGATCATGCACTGATCTCGTGTCTGATCATGCACTGATCACGTGGCTATCATGCACTGCTCACGTGGCTGATCATGCGATGATCACGCAGCTACCATGTACTGGTCACATGACTGATCATGCACTGATCACGTGACTGATCATGCAGTGATCACGTGGCTATCGTGCACTACTCACGTGGCTGATCATGCAATGATCATGTAGCTACCATGTACAGGTCACGTGAATGATCATACACCCATCAGGTGACAGATAATGCACTGATCACGTGGCTATCATGCACTGATCACGAGACTGATCATGCACTGATCACGTCTATATCATGCACTGATCACATGACTTACCATGCACTGATCACGTGGATGATCATACACTAATCATGTGACACATCATGCACAGATCACCTGCCTGGTCATGCACAGATCACGTGACAAATCATGAACTGATCACATAGCTATCATGAACTGATCACCTGGCTGATCATGCACTGATCACGTGCCTGATCATGCACTTATACCGTGAATGTGCATGGACTGATCACATGACTATCACGTGACTTAATGGCGCTGATCATGTGACTGATCATGCGCTGATCATGTTTGCTATCATACACTGTTCATGTGCCTCTGGAGGCAATAAACAAAGAGCTGAGTATGCACGAATCATAAGTCAGCAGGCAATAATCATTGAACTCAGCTGTGAGGAATCATGCTGCTCAGCTGGCAATAATCAAGCAGCTGAGCAGGCAGGAATTACACAGCACAGCTGGCAATTGTCAAGCAGATGACAGGCAGGAATCGTGCAGCTCAGCTGGCAATTGTCAAGCAGATGAGCAGACAGTAATCACGCAGCTCAGCAGGCCCTGATCACGTGACTGAGCATGCACTGTTCACGTGGCTGATCATACACTGATCACGTGTTTGATCATGCACTGATCACTTGGATATCATGCACTGATCACGTGGCTGATCATACACTGTTCACGTGTCTGACCATGCACTGATCACATGTCTGGTCATACACTGCTCATGTAACTTATCATGCACTGATCACGTGGCTATCATGCACTGAGTACGTGGCGGAATATGCACTGTTCACGTGGCTGATCACACACCTGTCATGTGACATATCATGCACTGATCACGTGGCAGTCATGCACTGATCACGTGGCTGATCATACTCTGCTCACGTAACTCATCATGCACACATCATGTGGCTATCATGCACTGCTCACGTGGTTCGTCATGGAATGATCACGTAGCTACCATATACTGGTCACGTGACTGATCATGCACAGATCACGTAAATGATCATGCACTGTTCACGTGACTGATCATGTACTGATCATGTGACTGATCATGCACTGATCACGTGGCTATCATGCTCTGCTCACGTGGCTGATCATGCAACGATCACATAGCAACCATGTACTGGTCTCGTGACTGATCATGCACTGATCACGTAATTGATCCTGCACTGATCACGTGGCTCATCACGCACTGATCCAGTGGCTGATCACACACGTATCACGTGATTGATCATGTAAAAATCACGTGACTACTCATGAAGTGATCACGTGGCTATCCGGCACTGATCACGTGGATATCATGCACTGATCACGTGGCTGATCACACACGTATTACGTGATTGATCATGCACTGATCACGTGGCTATCATGCACTGATCACGTGGCTATCATGCACTGATATCATGCACTGGTCACATGGCTTATCACACACGTATCACGTGACTGATCATGCAGTGATCACGTGGCTGATCATACACTGATCACGTGACTGATCATGCACTGATCACGTGACTGTTCATGCACTGATCACGTGGCTATCATGCAGTGATCCCTTGGCTGGTCATACACTGATCACATGACTGGTCATGCACTGTTCACGTGACTGATCATGTACTGATCACGTGACTGATCATGCACTGATCACGTAATTGATCATGCACTGATCACGTGGCTGATCATGCAATGATCATGTAGCTACCATGTACTGGTCCCGTGAGTGATCATGCACTGAAGACTTAATTTATCATGCACTGATCACGTGGCTGATCATGCACTGAACACGTGACTGATCATGCACTGATCATGTGACTGATCATGCACTGATCACGTGGCTATCATGCACTGCTCACGTGGCTGATCATGCAATGATCACGTAATTGATCATGCACTGATCACCTGGCTTATCATGCATTCATCATGTGACTGATCATGTGCTGATCATGTTTGGTGTCACACACTGATCATGTGCATTTGCAGGCAATGAACAAAGAGCTGAGTAGGCAGGAATCAGTCAGCAGGCTATAATCATGGAACTCAGCTTTGAGAAATCATGCTGCTCACCTGGCAATAATCAAGTAGATGATCAGGCAGGAATTATGCAGCACAGGTGGCAATTGTCAAGGAGATGACAGGCAGGAATCGTACAGCTCAGCTGGCAATTGTCAAGCAGATGAGCAGACAGTAATCACGCAGCTCAGCAGGCCCTGATCACGTGACTGAGCATGCACTGTTCACGTGGCTGATCACACACCTATGACGTGAATAATCATGCATTGATCACGTGGCTCTGATGCACTGATCACGTGATTGCGCATGCACTCATCATGTAACTCTATGCACTGCTCACGTGGCTGTCATGCACTGATGACGTGGCTGATCATGCACTGATCACGTAGCAATCTTGCACTGATCACTTGACTGATCATACACTCATCACGGGACTGATCCTGCACTGATCACGGCGCTATCATGCATTGTCTACATGACTCCACATGCACTGATCACGTGGATGATCATGCACTGATCACGTGACTGACCATGCACTGATCACGTGGCTGATCATGCACTGATCACGTAATTGATCATGCACTGATCATTTGGCTGATCATGCACTGATCACGTGGCTGATCATGCACTGATCACGTGACTGATCATGCACTGTTCACGTGACTGATCATGCACTGATCACGTAATTGATCATGCACTATTCACGTGGCTGATCATGCAATGATCACGTGACTGACCATGCACTGATCACGTGACGGATCATCCAATGATCAGTTGGCTATCATGCACTGATTACTTGGCTGATTATACACTGATCACGTGACTGATAATGCACTGATCATCTGGCTATCATGAACTCATTACCTGGCTATCGTGCACTGATCACGTAGTGGATCATACACTGATCACGAGACTGATCATGCACTGATCACGTCTATATCATGCACTGATCACATGACTGCCCATGCACTGATCACCCGGATGATCATACACTGATCATGTGACAGATCATGCACTGATAACGAGGCTATCATGCACTGCTCACGCGGCTGTTCATGCAATGATCACGTAGCTACCATGTACTGGTTACGTGTCTGACCATGCACTGATCACGTGGCTAATCATGCACTGCTCACTTGGCTGATCTGGCAATGATCACGTAGCTACCAAGTACTGGTCACGTGACTGATCATGCACTGATCACATGGCTAATCATGCACTGCTCACTTGGCTGATCTGGCAATGATCACGTAGCTACCAAGTACTGGTTACGTGACTGATCATGCACTGATCACATGGCTAATCATGCACTGCTCACTTGGCTGATCTGGCAATGATCACGTAGCTACCAAGTACTGGTCACGTGACTGATCATGCACTGATCACGTAATGGATCATGCACTGATCATGTGGCTGATCATGCACTGATCACGTGGCTGATCATACACTGATCACGTGACTGATCATGCACTGATCACGTGACTGATCATGCAGTGATCACGTGGCTATCATGCACTGATCACTTGGCTGGACATACACTGATCACGTGCCTGGTCATGCACTGATCACGTGGCTGATCATGCACTGATCTCATGTCTGATCATGCACTGATCACGTGGCTATCATGCACTGCTCACGTGGCTGATCATGCGATGATCACGCAGCTACCATGTACTGGTCACATGACTGATCATGCACTGATCACGTGACTGATCATCCAGTGATCACGTGGCTATCGCGCACTACTCACGTGGCTGATCATGCAATGATCATGTAGCTACCATGTACAGGTCACGTGAATGATCATACACCCATCAAGTGACTGATCATGCACTGATCACGTGGCTATCATGCACTGATCACGAGACTGATCATGCACTGATCACGTCTATATCATGCACTGATCACATGACTGCCCATGCACTGATCACGTGGATCATCATACACTAATCATGTGACAGATCATGCACTGATCACGTGGCTGATCATGTACTGATACCGTGACTGTGCATGGACTGATCACATGACTATCATGTAGTGATCACGTGACTTAATGGCGCTGATCATGTGACTGATCATGCGCTGATCATGTTTTCTATCATACACTGATCATGTGCCTCTGGAGGCAATAAACAACGAGCTGAGTAGGCACGAATCATAAGTCAGCAGTCAATAATCATGGAACTCAGCTGTGAGGAATCATGCTGCTCAGCTGGCAATAATCAAGCATCTGAGCAGGCACGAATTACGCAGCACAGCTGGCAATTGTCAAGCAGATGACAGGCAGGAATCGTGAAGCTCAGCTGGCAATTGTCAAGCAGATGAGCAGACAGTAATCACGCAGCTCATCAGGCCCTGATCACGTGACTGAGCATGCACTGTTCACGTGGCTGATCATACACTGATCACGTGATTGATCATGCACTGATCACTTGGATATCATGCACTGATCACGTGGCTGATCAAACACTATTCACGTGTCTGACCATGCACTGATCACTTGTCTGGTCATACACGGCTCACGTAACTGATCATGCACTGATCACGTGGCTATCATGCACTGAATACGTGGCGGAACATGCACTGTGCACGTGGCTGATCACACAACTGTCACATGACATATCATGCACTGATCACTTGGCTGGTCATACACTGATCACATGACTGATCATGCACTGTTCACGTGGCTGATCATGCACTGATACCGTGACTGTGCATGGACTGATCACATGACTATCATGTAGTGATCACGTGACTTAATGGCGCTGATCATGTGACTGATCATGCGCTGATCATGTTTTCTATCATACACTGATCATGTGCCTCTGGAGGCAATAAACAAAGAGCTGAGTAGGCACGAATCATAAGTGAGCAGTCAATAATCATGGAACTCAGCTGTGAGGAATCATGCTGCTCAGCTGGCAATAATCAAGCAGCTGAGCAGGCAGGAATTACGCAGCACAGCTGGCAATTGTCAAGCAGATGACAGGCAGGAATCGTGCAGCTCAGCTGGCAATTGTCAAGCAGATGAGCAGACAGTAATCACGCAGCTCAGCAGGCCCTGATCACGTGACTGAGCATGCACTGTTCACGTGGCTGATCATACACTGATCACGTGATTGATCATGCACTGATCACTTGGATATCATGCACTGATCACGTGGCTGATCATACACTGTTCACGTGTCTGACCATGCACTGATGACGTGGCTGATCATAAACTGCTCACGTAACTGATCATGCACTGATCACGTGGCTATCATGCACTGCTCACGTGGCTGATCATGCAATGATCACGCAGCTACCATGTACTGGTCACATGACTGATCATGCACTGATCACATAATTGATCATGCACTGATCACCTGGCTTATCATGCATTGATCATGTGACTGATCATGTGCTGATCATGTTTGGTGTCACACACTGATCATGTGCCTCTGGAGGCAATGAACATAGAGCTGAGTAGGCAGGAATCAGTCAGCAGGCTATAATCATGGAACTCACCTCTGAGAAATCATGCTGCTCAGCTGGCAATAATCAAGTAGATGAGCAGGCAGGAATTATGCAGCACAGGTGGCAATTGTCAAGGAGATGACAGGCAGGAATCGTGAAGCTCAGCTGGAAATTGTCAAGCAGATGAGCAGACAGTAATCACACAGCTCAGCAGGCCCTGATCACGTGACTGAGCATGCACTGTTCACATGGCTGATCACACACCTATCACGTGACTGATCATGCACTGATCACGTGACTGATCATGCACTGATCATGTAGCTATCTTGCACTGTTCACTTGGCTGATCATACACTCATCACGGTACTGATCGTGCACTGATCATGGCGCTATCATGCATTGACTACATGACTCCACATGCACTGATCACGTGGATGATCATGCACTGATCACGTGACTGATCATGCACTGATCTCGTGTCTGATCATGCACTGATCACGTGGCTATCATGCACTGCTCACGTGGCTGATCATGCGATGATCACGCAGCTACCATGTACTGGTCACATGACTGATCATGCACTGATCACGTGACTGATCATGCAGTGATCAGGTGGCTATCGTGCACTACTCACCTGGCTGATCATGCAATGATCATGTAGCTACCATGTAAAGGTCACGTGAATGATCATACACCCATCAGGTGACAAATCATGCACTGATCACGTGGCTATAATGCACTGATCACGAGACTGATCATGCACTGATCACGTCTATATCATGCACTGATCACATGACTGCCCATGCACTGATCACGTGGATGATCATACACTAATCATGTGACAGATCATGCACTGATCACGTGGCTGATCATGCACTGATACCGTGACTGTGCATGGACTGATCACATGACTATCATGTAGTGATCACGTGACTTAATGGCGCTGATCATGTGACTGATCATGCGCTGATCATGTTTTCTATCATACACTGATCATGTGCCTCTGGAGGCAATAAACAAAGAGCTGAGTAGGCACGAATCATAAGTCAGCAGTCAATAATCATGGTACTCAGCTGTGAGGAATCATGCTGCTCAGCTGGCAATAATCAAGCAGCTGAGCAGGCAGGAATTACGCAGCACAGCTGGCAATTGTCAAGCAGATGACAGGCAGGAATCGTGCAGCTCAGCTGGCAATTGTCAAGCAGATGAGCAGACAGTAATCACGCAGCTCAGCAGGCCCTGATCACGTGACTGAGCATGCACTGTTCACGTGGCTGATCATACACTGATCACGTGTTTGATCATGCACTGATCACTTGGATATCATGCACTGATCACGTGGCTGATCATACACTGTTCACGTGTCTGACCATGCACTGATCACATGTCTGGTCATACACTGCTCATGTAACTTATCATGCACTGATCACGTGGCTATCATGCACTGAGTACGTGGCGGAATATGCACTGTTCACGTGGCTGATCACACACCTGTCATGTGACATATCATGCACTGATCACGTGGCAGTCATGCACTGATCACGTGGCTGATCATACTCTGCTCACGTAACTCATCATGCACACATCATGTGGCTATCATGCACTGCTCACGTGGTTCGTCATGGAATGATCACGTAGCTACCATATACTGGTCACGTGACTGATCATGCACAGATCACGTAAATGATCATGCACTGTTCACGTGACTGATCATGTACTGATCATGTGACTGATCATGCACTGATCACGTGGCTATCATGCTCTGCTCACGTGGCTGATCATGCAACGATCACATAGCAACCATGTACTGGTCTCGTGACTGATCATGCACTGATCACGTAATTGATCCTGCACTGATCACGTGGCTCATCACGCACTGATCCAGTGGCTGATCACACACGTATCACGTGATTGATCATGTAAAAATCACGTGACTACTCATGAAGTGATCACGTGGCTATCCGGCACTGATCACGTGGATATCATGCACTGATCACGTGGCTGATCACACACGTATCACGTGACTGATCATGCACTGATCACGTGGCTATCATGCACTGATCACGTGGCTATCATGCACTGATATCATGCACTGGTCACATGGCTTATCACACACGTATCACGTGACTGATCATGCAGTGATCACGTGGCTGATCATACACTGATCACGTGACTGATCATGCACTGATCACGTGACTGTTCATGCACTGATCACGTGGCTATCATGCAGTGATCCCTTGGCTGGTCATACACTGATCACATGACTGGTCATGCACTGTTCACGTGACTGATCATGTACTGATCACGTGACTGATCATGCACTGATCACGTAATTGATCATGCACTGATCACGTGGCTGATCATGCAATGATCATGTAGCTACCATGTACTGGTCCCGTGAGTGATCATGCACTGAAGACTTAATTTATCATGCACTGATCACGTGGCTGATCATGCACTGAACACGTGACTGATCATGCACTGATCATGTGACTGATCATGCACTGATCACGTGGCTATCATGCACTGCTCACGTGGCTGATCATGCAATGATCACGTAATTGATCATGCACTGATCACCTGGCTTATCATGCATTCATCATGTGACTGATCATGTGCTGATCATGTTTGGTGTCACACACTGATCATGTGCATTTGCAGGCAATGAACAAAGAGCTGAGTAGGCAGGAATCAGTCAGCAGGCTATAATCATGGAACTCAGCTTTGAGAAATCATGCTGCTCACCTGGCAATAATCAAGTAGATGATCAGGCAGGAATTATGCAGCACAGGTGGCAATTGTCAAGGAGATGACAGGCAGGAATCGTACAGCTCAGCTGGCAATTGTCAAGCAGATGAGCAGACAGTAATCACGCAGCTCAGCAGGCCCTGATCACGTGACTGAGCATGCACTGTTCACGTGGCTGATCACACACCTATGACGTGAATAATCATGCATTGATCACGTGGCTCTGATGCACTGATCACGTGATTGCGCATGCACTCATCATGTAACTCTATGCACTGCTCACGTGGCTGTCATGCACTGATGACGTGGCTGATCATGCACTGATCACGTAGCAATCTTGCACTGATCACTTGACTGATCATACACTCATCACGGGACTGATCCTGCACTGATCACGGCGCTATCATGCATTGTCTACATGACTCCACATGCACTGATCACGTGGATGATCATGCACTGATCACGTGACTGACCATGCACTGATCACGTGGCTGATCATGCACTGATCACGTAATTGATCATGCACTGATCATTTGGCTGATCATGCACTGATCACGTGGCTGATCATGCACTGATCACGTGACTGATCATGCACTGTTCACGTGACTGATCATGCACTGATCACGTAATTGATCATGCACTATTCACGTGGCTGATCATGCAATGATCACGTGACTGACCATGCACTGATCACGTGACGGATCATCCAATGATCAGTTGGCTATCATGCACTGATTACTTGGCTGATTATACACTGATCACGTGACTGATAATGCACTGATCATCTGGCTATCATGAACTCATTACCTGGCTATCGTGCACTGATCACGTAGTGGATCATACACTGATCACGAGACTGATCATGCACTGATCACGTCTATATCATGCACTGATCACATGACTGCCCATGCACTGATCACCCGGATGATCATACACTGATCATGTGACAGATCATGCACTGATAACGAGGCTATCATGCACTGCTCACGCGGCTGTTCATGCAATGATCACGTAGCTACCATGTACTGGTTACGTGTCTGACCATGCACTGATCACGTGGCTAATCATGCACTGCTCACTTGGCTGATCTGGCAATGATCACGTAGCTACCAAGTACTGGTCACGTGACTGATCATGCACTGATCACATGGCTAATCATGCACTGCTCACTTGGCTGATCTGGCAATGATCACGTAGCTACCAAGTACTGGTTACGTGACTGATCATGCACTGATCACATGGCTAATCATGCACTGCTCACTTGGCTGATCTGGCAATGATCACGTAGCTACCAAGTACTGGTCACGTGACTGATCATGCACTGATCACGTAATGGATCATGCACTGATCATGTGGCTGATCATGCACTGATCACGTGGCTGATCATACACTGATCACGTGACTGATCATGCACTGATCACGTGACTGATCATGCAGTGATCACGTGGCTATCATGCACTGATCACTTGGCTGGACATACACTGATCACGTGCCTGGTCATGCACTGATCACGTGGCTGATCATGCACTGATCTCATGTCTGATCATGCACTGATCACGTGGCTATCATGCACTGCTCACGTGGCTGATCATGCGATGATCACGCAGCTACCATGTACTGGTCACATGACTGATCATGCACTGATCACGTGACTGATCATCCAGTGATCACGTGGCTATCGCGCACTACTCACGTGGCTGATCATGCAATGATCATGTAGCTACCATGTACAGGTCACGTGAATGATCATACACCCATCAAGTGACTGATCATGCAATGATCACGTGGCTACCATGTACTGATCACGTGAGTGATCATGCACTGATCACGTCTATATCATGCACTGATCACATGACTGCCCATGCACTGATCACGTGGATCATCATACACTAATCATGTGACAGATCATGCACTGATCACGTGGCTGATCATGTACTGATACCGTGACTGTGCATGGACTGATCACATGACTATCATGTAGTGATCACGTGACTTAATGGCGCTGATCATGTGACTGATCATGCGCTGATCATGTTTTCTATCATACACTGATCATGTGCCTCTGGAGGCAATAAACAACGAGCTGAGTAGGCACGAATCATAAGTCAGCAGTCAATAATCATGGAACTCAGCTGTGAGGAATCATGCTGCTCAGCTGGCAATAATCAAGCATCTGAGCAGGCACGAATTACGCAGCACAGCTGGCAATTGTCAAGCAGATGACAGGCAGGAATCGTGAAGCTCAGCTGGCAATTGTCAAGCAGATGAGCAGACAGTAATCACGCAGCTCATCAGGCCCTGATCACGTGACTGAGCATGCACTGTTCACGTGGCTGATCATACACTGATCAAGTGATTGATCATGCACTGATCACTTGGATATCATGCACTGATCACGTGGCTGATCAAACACTGTTCACGTGTCTGACCATGCACTGATCACTTGTCTGGTCATACACGGCTCACGTAACTGATCATGCACTGATCACGTGGCTATCATGCACTGAATACGTGGCGGAACATGCACTGTGCACGTGGCTGATCACACAACTGTCACATGACATATCATGCACTGATCACTTGGCTGGTCATACACTGATCACATGACTGATCATGCACTGTTCACGTGGCTGATCATGCACTGATACCGTGACTGTGCATGGACTGATCACATGACTATCATGTAGTGATCACGTGACTTAATGGCGCTGATCATGTGACTGATCATGCGCTGATCATGTTTTCTATCATACACTGATCATGTGCCTCTGGAGGCAATAAACAAAGAGCTGAGTAGGCACGAATCATAAGTGAGCAGTCAATAATCATGGAACTCAGCTGTGAGGAATCATGCTGCTCAGCTGGCAATAATCAAGCAGCTGAGCAGGCAGGAATTACGCAGCACAGCTGGCAATTGTCAAGCAGATGACAGGCAGGAATCGTGCAGCTCAGCTGGCAATTGTCAAGCAGATGAGCAGACAGTAATCACGCAGCTCAGCAGGCCCTGATCACGTGACTGAGCATGCACTGTTCACGTGGCTGATCATACACTGATCACGTGATTGATCATGCACTGATCACTTGGATATCATGCACTGATCACGTGGCTGATCATACACTGTTCACGTGTCTGACCATGCACTGATGACGTGGCTGATCATACACTGCTCACGTAACTGATCATGCACTGATCACGTGGCTATCATGCACTGCTCACGTGGCTGATCATGCAATGATCACGCAGCTACCATGTACTGGTCACATGACTGATCATGCACTGATCACATAATTGATCATGCACTGATCACCTGGCTTATCATGCATTGATCATGTGACTGATCATGTGCTGATCATGTTTGGTGTCACACACTGATCATGTGCCTCTGGAGGCAATGAACATAGAGCTGAGTAGGCAGGAATCAGTCAGCAGGCTATAATCATGGAACTCACCTCTGAGAAATCATGCTGCTCAGCTGGCAATAATCAAGTAGATGAGCAGGCAGGAATTATGCAGCACAGGTGGCAATTGTCAAGGAGATGACAGGCAGGAATCGTGAAGCTCAGCTGGAAATTGTCAAGCAGATGAGCAGACAGTAATCACACAGCTCAGCAGGCCCTGATCACGTGACTGAGCATGCACTGTTCACATGGCTGATCACACACCTATCACGTGACTGATCATGCACTGATCACGTGACTGATCATGCACTGATCATGTAGCTATCTTGCACTGTTCACTTGGCTGATCATACACTCATCACGGTACTGATCGTGCACTGATCATGGCGCTATCATGCATTGACTACATGACTCCACATGCACTGATCACGTGGATGATCATGCACTGATCACGTGACTGATCATGCACTGATCTCGTGTCTGATCATGCACTGATCACGTGGCTATCATGCACTGCTCACGTGGCTGATCATGCGATGATCACGCAGCTACCATGTACTGGTCACATGACTGATCATGCACTGATCACGTGACTGATCATGCAGTGATCAGGTGGCTATCGTGCACTACTCACCTGGCTGATCATGCAATGATCATGTAGCTACCATGTAAAGGTCACGTGAATGATCATACACCCATCAGGTGACAAATCATGCACTGATCACGTGGCTATAATGCACTGATCACGAGACTGATCATGCACTGATCACGTCTATATCATGCACTGATCACATGACTGCCCATGCACTGATCACGTGGATGATCATACACTAATCATGTGACAGATCATGCACTGATCACGTGGCTGATCATGCACTGATACCGTGACTGTGCATGGACTGATCACATGACTATCATGTAGTGATCACGTGACTTAATGGCGCTGATCATGTGACTGATCATGCGCTGATCATGTTTTCTATCATACACTGATCATGTGCCTCTGGAGGCAATAAACAAAGAGCTGAGTAGGCACGAATCATAAGTCAGCAGTCAATAATCATGGTACTCAGCTGTGAGGAATCATGCTGCTCAGCTGGCAATAATCAAGCAGCTGAGCAGGCAGGAATTACGCAGCACAGCTGGCAATTGTCAAGCAGATGACAGGCAGGAATCGTGCAGCTCAGCTGGCAATTGTCAAGCAGATGAGCAGACAGTAATCACGCAGCTCAGCAGGCCCTGATCACGTGACTGAGCATGCACTGTTCACGTGGCTGATCATACACTGATCACATGACTGATCATGCACTGATCACTTGGATATCATGCACTGATCACGTGGCTGATCATACACTGTTCACCTGTCTGACCATGCACTGATCACGTGGCTGATCATACACTGCTCACGTAACTGATCATGCACTGATCACGTGGCTATCATGCACTGCTCACGTGGCTGATCATGCAATGATCACGCAGCTACCATGTACTGGTCACATGACTGATCATGCACTGATCACCTGGCTTATCATGCATTGATCATGTGACTGATCATGTGCTGATAATGTTTGGTGTCACACACTGATCATGTGCCTCTGGAGGAAATGAACATAGAGCTGAGTAGGCAGGAATCATTCAGCAGGCTATAATCATGGAACTCACCTCTGAGAAATCATGCTGCTCAGCTGGCAATAATCAAGTAGATGAGCAGGCAGAAATTATGCAGCACAGGTGGCAATTGTCAAGGAGATGACAGGCAGGAATCGTGCAGCTCAGCTGGAAATTGTCAAGCAGATGAGCAGACAGTAATCACACAGCTCAGCAGGCCCTGATCACGTGACTGAGCATGCACTGTTCACATGGCTGATCACACACCTATCACGTGACTGATCATGCACTGATCACGTGACTGATCATGCACTGATCACATGGCTAATCATGCACTGCTCACGTGGCTGATCTGGCAATGATCACGTAGCTACCAAGTACTGGTCACGTGACTGATCATGCACTGATCACGTAATTGATCATGCACTGATCATGTGGCTGATCATGCACTGATCACGTGGCTGATCATACACTGATCACGTGACTGATCATGCACTGATCACGTGACTGATCATGCACTGATCACGTGGCTATCATGCACTGATCACTTGGCTGGACATACACTGATCACGTGCCTGGTCATGCACTGATCACGTGGTTGATCATGCAGTGATCACGTGACTGATCATGCACTGATCTCGTGTCTGATCAGGCACTGATCACGTGGCTATCATGCACTGCTCATGTGGCTGATCATGCGATGATCACGCAGCGACCATGTACTGGTCACATGACTGATCATGCACTGATCACGTGACTGATCATCCAGTGATCACGTGGCTGTCGTGCACTACTCACGTGGCTGATCATGCAATGATCATGTAGCTACCATGTACAGGTCACGTGAATGATCATACACCCATCAGGTGACAGATCATGCACTGATCACGTGGCTATCATGCACTGATCACGAGACTGATCATGCACTGATCACGTCTATATCATGCACTGATCACATGACTGCCCATGCACTGATCACGTGGATGATCATACACTAATCATGTGACAGATCATGCACTGATCACATGGCTGTTCATGCACTGATACCGTGACTGTGCATGGACTGATCACATGACTATCATGTAGTGATCACGTGACTTAATGGCGCTGATCATGTGACTGATGATGCGCTGATCATGTTTTCTATCATACAGTGATCATGTGCCTCTGGAGGCAATAAACAAAGAGCTGAGTAGGCACGAATCATAAGTCAGCAGTCAATAATCATGGAACTCAGCTGTGAGGAATCATGCTGCTCAGCTGGCAATAATCAAGCAGCTGAGCAGGCAGGAATTACGCAGCACAGCTGGCAATTGTCAAGCTGATGACAGGCAGGAATCGTGCAGCTCAGCTGGCAATTGTCAAGCAGAAGAGCAGACAGCAATCACGCAGCTCAGCAGGCCCTGATCACGTGACTGAGCATGCACTGTTCACGTGGCTGATCATACACTGATCACGTGATTGATCATGCACTGATCACTTGGATATCATGCACTGATCACGTGGCTGATCATACACTGTTCACGTGTCTGACCATGCACTGATCACATGGCTGATCATACACTGCTCACGTAACTGATCATGCACTGATCACGTAATTGATCATGCACTGATCACGTGGCTGATCATGCAATGATCATGTAGCTTCCATGTACTGGTCCCGTTAGTGATCATGCACTGAAGACGTAATTTATCATGCACTGATCACGTGGCTGATCATGCACTGAACACGTGACTGATCATGCACTGATCATGTGACTGATCATGCACTGATCACGTGGCTATCATGCACTGCTCACGTTGCTGATCATGCAATGATCACGTAATTGATCATGCACTGATCACCTGGCTTATCATGCATTGATCATGTGACTGATCATGTGCTGATCATGTTTGGTGTCACACACTGATCATGTGCCTCTGGAGGCAATGAACAAAGAGCTGAGTAGGCAGGAATCAGTCAGCAGGCTATAATCATGGAACTCAGCTTTGAGAAATCATGCTGCTCACCTGGCAATAATCAAGTAGATGAGCAAGCAGGAATTATGCAGCACAGGTGGCAGTTGTCAAGGAGATGACAGGCAGGAATCGTACAGCTCAGCTGGCAATTGTCAAGCAGATGAGCAGACAGTAATCACGCAGCTCAGCAGGCCCTTATCACGTGACTGAGCATGCACTGTTCACGTGGCTGATCACACACCTATCACGTGAATAATCATGCATTGATCACGTGGCTCTCATGCACTGATGACGTGGCTGATCATGCACTGATCACGTAGCTATCTTGCACTGATCACTTGGCTGATCATACACTCATCACGGGACTGATCGTGCACTGATCACGGCGCTATCATGCATTGTCTACATGACTCCACATGCACTGATCACGTGGATGATCATGCACTGATCACGTGACTCACCATGCACTGATCACGTGGCTGATCATGCACTGATCACGTAATTGATCATGCACTGATCATTTGGCTGATCATGCACTGATCACCTGGCTGATCATACACTGATCACGTGACTGATCATGCACTGATCACGTGACTGATCATGCACTGATCACGTGGCTATCATGCACTGATCACTTGGCTGGTCATACACTGATCACATGACTGATCATGCACTGATCACGTAATTGATCATTCACTATTCACGTGGCTGATCATGCAATGATCACGTGACTGACCATGCACTGATCCCGTGACGGATCATCCACTGATCAGTTGGCTATCATGCAGTGATTACTTGGCTGATTATACACTGATCACGTGACTGATAATGCACTGATCATCTAGCTATCATGCACTCATTACCTGGCTATCGTGCACTGATCACGTGGTTGATCATACACTGATCACGAGACTGATCATGCACTGATCACGTCTATATCATGCACTGATCACATGACCGCCCATGCACTGATAACCTGGATGATCATACACTGATCATGTGACAGTTCATGCAGTGATCACGTGGCTATCATGCACTGCTCACGCGGCTGTTCATGCAATGATGACGTAGCTACCATGTACTGGTCACGTGAGTGATCATGCACTGTTCACGTAATTGATCATGAACTGATCATGTGGCTGAACATGCACTGATCACGTGGCTGATCATCCACTGATCACGTGACTGATCAAGCACTGATCACGTGGCTATCATACACTGATGACTTGGCTGGTCATACACTGATCACGTGCCTGGTCATGCACAGATTACATGACTGATCATGCACTGAAAACGTGACTGATCATGCACTGATCACGTGGCTATCATGCACTACTCAGGTGGCTGATCATGCAATGATCATGTAGCTACCATGTACCGGTCAGGTGACTGATCATACACCCATCAGGTGACGGATCATGCACTGATCACATGGCAGATCATACACTGATCACCTGCCTGGTCATGCACAGATCACGTGACAAATCATGAACTGATCACACAGCTATCATGAACTGATCACCTGGCTGATCATGCACTGATCACGTGGCTGATCATGCACTGATACCGTGACTGAGCATGGACTGATCACATGACTATCATGTAGTGATCACGTGACTTAATGGCGCTGATCATGCGCTGATCATGTTTGCTATCATACACTGATCATGTGCCTCTGGAGGCAATAAACAAAGAGCTGAGTAGGCACGAATCAAACAGTCAGCAGGCAATAATCATGGAACTCAGCTGTGAGGAATCATGCTGCTCAGCTGGCAATAATCAAGCAGCTGAGCAGGCAGGAATTACGCAGCACAGGTGGCAATTGTCAAGCAGATGACAGGCAGGAATCGTGCAGCTCAGCTGGCAATTGTCAAGCAGATGAGCAGACAGTAATCAAGCAGCTCAGCAGGCCCTGATCACGTGACTGAGCATGCACTGTTCACGTGGCTGATCATACACTGATCACATGATGATCATGCACTGATCACTTGGATATCATGCACTGATCACGTGGCTGATCATACACTGTTCACGTGTCTGACCATGCACTGATCACGTGGCTGATCATACACTGCTCACGTAACTGATCATGCACTGATCACGTGGCTATCATGCACTGATCACGTGACTGACCATGCACTGATCACATGACTGATTATGCACTGATCACGTGGCTGATCATGCACTGATCTCGTGGCTATCATGCACTACTGAAGTGGCTGATCATGCAATTATCATGTAGCTACCATGTACTGGTCACGTGACTGATCATGCACTGATCACGTAATTGATCATGCACTGATCACCTGGCTGATCATACACTGATCACGTGACTGATCATGCACTGATCACGTGGCTGATCATGCACTGATCACGTGGCTATCATGCACTGATCACTTGGCTGGTCATACACTGATCACATGACTGATCATGCACTGTTCACGTGACTGATCATGCACTGATCACATAATTGATCATGCACTATTCACGTGGCTGATCATGCAATGATCACGTAACTGACCATGCACTGATCACGTGACGGATCATCCACTGATCAGTTGGCTATCATGCACTGATTACTTGGCTGATTATACACTGATCACGTGACTGATAATGCACTGATCATCTGGCTATCATGCACTCATTACCTGGCTATCATGCACTGATAACGTGGTTGATCATACACTGATCACGAGACTGATCATGCACTGATCACGTCTATATCATGCACTGATCACATGACCACCCATGCACTGATAACCTGGATGATCATACACTGATCATGTGACAGTTCATGCAGTGATCACGTGGCTATCATGCACTGCTCACGCAGCTGTTCATGCAATGATGACGTAGCTACCATGTACTGGTCACGTGAGTGATCATGCACTGTTCACGTAATTGATCATGAACTGATCATGTGGCTGAACATGCACTGATCACGTGGCTGATCATCCACTGATCACGTGGCTGATCATGCAATGATCACGTGGCTATCATAATCAGATTACGTGGCTGATCATGCAATGATCACGTAGCTACCATATAGTGGTCACGTGACTGATCATGCACTGATTACGTGACTGATCATGCACTGATCATGTGACTGATCATGCACTGTTCACGAGACTCATCATACACTGATCACATGGATATCATGCACTGATCACGTGTTTGATCATAGGCTGTTCACGTGTCTGACCACACACATTTCACGTGACTGCACATGCACTGATCACGTGGCTTACCACACACCTGTCACGTGACTGAACATGCACTGATCACATGGCACTCATGCACTGATCACGTGGCTGATCATACTCTGCTCACGTAACTGATCATGAACACATCACTTGGCTCTCATGCACTTCTCACCTGGCTGGTCATGCAATGTTCACGTAGCTACCATATACTGGTCACATGATTGATCATGCTCAGATTATGTAAATGATCATGCACTGTTCAGTTGACTGATCATGTACTGATCACGTGACTGATCATGCACTGATCACGTGACTGATCATGCACTAATCACGTGGCTATCATGCACTGATAACGTGGCTATCATGCACTGCTCACGTGGCTGATCATGCAATGATCACGTAGCAACCATGTACTGGTCACGTGGCTGATCATGCACTGATCACGTAATTAATCCTGCACTGATCACCTGACACATCATGCACTGATCACGTGGCTGATCACACACATATCACGTGACTGATCATGCACTGATCACGTGGCTATCATGCACTAATCACGTGGCTATCATTCACTGATCACGTGGATAACATGCACTGATCACGTGGCTGATCACACACGTATCACATGACTGATCATGCACTGATCACGGGGCTATTATGCACTCATCACGTGGCTATCATGAACTGATCACGTGGCTGATCATGCAATGATCACGTAGCTACCATGTACTGGTCACGTGACTAATCATGCACTGATCACGTAATTGATCATGCACTGATCATGTGGCTGATCATGCACTGATCACGTGGCTGATCATACACTGATCACATAACTGATCATGCACTGATCACGTGACTGATCATGCACTGATCACGTGGCTATCATGCACTGATCACTTGGCTGGATATACACTGATCACGTGCCTGATCATGCACTGACCACGTGGCTGATCATGCACTGATCACGTGACTGATCATGCACTGATCTCGTGTCTGATCATGCACTGATCACGTGGCTATCATGCACTGCACACGTAGCTGAACATGTGATGATCACGCAGCTACCATGTACTCGTCACATGACTGATCATGCACTGATCACGTGACTGATCATGCGGTGATCACGTGGCTATCATGCACTTCTGACGTGGCTGATCATGCAATGATCATGTACCTACCATGTACAGGTCACTTGAATGATCATACACCCATCAGGTGACTGATCATGCACTGATCACGTGGCTATCATGCACTGATCAGGAGACTGATCATGCAATGTTCACGTCTATATCATGCACTGATCACATGACTGCCCATGCACTGATCACGTGGATGATCATACACTAATCTTGTGACAGATCATGCACTGATCACGTGGCTGATCATGCACTGATACCGTGACTGAGCATGGACTGATCACATGACTATCATGTAGTGATCACGTGACTTAATGGCGCTGATCATGTGACTGATCATGCGCTGATCATGTTTGCTATCATACACTGATCATGTGCCTATGGAGGCAATAAACAAAGAGCTGAGTAGGCACGAATCAAACAGTCAGCAGGCAATAATCATGGAACTCAGCTGTGAGGAATCATGCTGCTCAGCTGGCAATAATCAAGCAGGTGAGCAGGCAGGAATTACGCAGCACAGCTGGCAATTGTCAAGCAGATGACAGGCAGGAATCGTGCAGCTCAGCTGGCAATTGTCAAGCAGATGAGCAGACAGTAATCACGCAGCTCAGCAGGCCCTGATCACGTGACTGAGCATGCACTGTTCACGTGGCTGATCATACACTGATCACGTGATTGATCATGCACTGATCACTTGGATATCATGCACTGATCACGTGGCTGATCATACACTGTTCACGTGTTTGACCATGCACTGCTCACGTGGCTGATCATACACTGCTCAAGTAACCGATCATGCACTGATCACTTGGCTATCATGCACTGATCACGTGGCTGAACATGCACTGTTCACGTGGCTGATCACACACCTGTCACGTGACATATCATGCACTGATCACGTGGCACTCATGCACTGATCACGTGGCTGATCATACTCTGCTCACGTAACTCATCATGCACACATCACGTTTCTATCATGCACTGCTCACGTGGCTCTTCATGGAATGATCACCTAGCTACCATATACTGGTCACGTGACTGATCATGCACAGATCACGTAAATGATCACGCACTGTTCACGTGACTGATCATGTACTGATCACTTGATTGATCATGCACTGATCACATGGCTGATCATGCACTGACCACGTAATTGATCTTGCACTTATTATTGGGCTGATCATGCACTGATCACATGGCTGATCATACACTGATCACGTGACTGATCATGCACTGATCACGTGACTGATCATGCACTGATCACATGGCTATCATGCACTGATCACTTGGCTGGTCATACACTGATCACATGACTGATCATGCACTGTTCACATGACTGATCATGTACTGATCACGTGATTAATCATGCACTGATCCCGTAATTGATCATGCACTGATCACGTGGCTGATCATGCAATGATCACGTGACTGACCATGCACTGATCAGGTGACTGATCATCCCCTGATCAGTTGGCTATCATGCACTTATTACTTGGCTGATCATACACTGATCATGTGACTGATAATGCACTGATCATCTGGCTATCTTGCACTCATTACCTGGCTATCGTGCACTGATCACGTGGTTGATCATACACTGATCACGAGACTGATCATGCACTGATCACGTCTATATCATGCACTGATCACATGTCTGCCCATGCACTGATCACCCGGATGATCATACACTGATCATGCGACAGATCATGCACTGATCATGTGGCTATCATGCACTGCTCATGCGGCTGTTCATGCAATGATCACGTAGCTACCATGTACTGGTCACGTGAGTGATCATGCACTGATCACGTAATTGATCATGCACTGATCAGGTGACTTATCATGCACTGTTAACGTGAGTGATCATGCACTGATCACGTGACTGATCATGCACTGATCTCGTGGCTTCATGCACGGCTCATGTGGCTGATCATGTAATGATCACCTAGCTACCATATACTGGTCACGTGACTGATCATGCACTGATCACGTAATTGATCATGCACTGATCATGTGGCTGATCATGCACTGATCACGTGGCTGATCATCCACTGATCACGTGACTGATCATGCACTGATCACGTGACTGATTATGCACTGATCACGTGGCTATCATGCACTGATCACTTGGCTGGTCATACACTGATCACGTGCCTGATCATGCACAGAGTAAATGACTGATCATGCAGTGAACACGTGACTGATCCTGCACTGATCACGTGGCTATCATGCACTACTCACGTGGCTGACCATGCAATGATCATGTAGCTACCATGTACCGGTAACGTGACTGATCATACACCCATCAGGTGACGGATCATGCACTGATCACGTGGCTGATCATGCACTGATCACGTGCCTGATCATGCACTGATCACGTGACAAATCATGCACTGATCACATGGCTATCATGAACTGATCACGTGGCTGATCATGCACTGATCACGTGGCTGATCATGCACTGATACCGTGACTGAGCATGGACTGATCACATGACTATCATGTAGTGATCACGTGACTTAATGGCACTGATCATGTGACTGATCATGCGCTGATCATGTTTGCTATCATACACTGATCATGTGCCTCTGGAGGCAATAAACAAAGAGCTGAGTAGGCACGAATCAAACAGTCAGCAGGCAATAATCATGGAACTCAGCTGTGAGGAATCATGCTGCTCAGCTGGCAATAATCAAGCAGCTGAGCAGGCAGGAATTACGCAGCACAGCTGGCAATTGTCAAGCAGATGACAGGCAGGAATCATGCAGCTCAGCTGGCAATTGTCAAGCAGATGAGCAGACAGTAATCACGCAGCTCAGCAGGCCCTGATCACGTGACTGAGCATGCACTGTTCACGTGGCTGATCATACACTGATCACGTGATGATCATGCACTGATCACGTGGATATCATGCACTGATCACGTGGCTGATCATACACTGATCACGTGTCTGACCATGCACTGATCACGTGGCTGATCATGCACTGATCACGTAACTGATCATGCACTGATCACGTGGCTATCATGCACTGATCACGTGACTGATCATGCACTGATCACGTGACTGATCATGCACTGATCACGTGGCTATCATGCACTGATCACGTGGCTGATCATGCACTGATCACGTAGCTATCATGCACTGATCACGTGACTGATCATGCACTGATCACGTGACTGATCATGCACTGATCACGTGGCTGATCATGCACTGATCACGTGACTGATCATGCACTGATCACGTGGCTATCATGCACTGATCACGTGGCTGATCATGCACTGATCACGTGACTGATCATGCACTGATCACGTGGCTGATCATGCACTGATCACGTGGCTATCATGCACTGATCACGTGGCTGATCATGCAATGATCACGTAGCTATCATGCACTGGTCACGTGACTGATCATGCACTGATCACGTAATTGATCATGCACTGATCACGTGAATGATCATGCACTGATCACGTGACTGATCATGCACTGATCACGTGGCTATCATGCACTGATCACGTGACTGATCATGCACTGATCACGTCTAATCATGCACTGATCACATGACTGCCCATGCACTGATCACGTGGATGATCATACACTGATCACGTGACTGATCATGCACTGATCACGTGGCTGATCATGCACTGATACCGTGACTGAGCATGGACTGATCACATGACTATCATGTAGTGATCACGTGACTTAATGGCTCTGATCATGCACTGATCATGTTTGCTATCATACACTGATCATGTGCCTCTGGAGGCAATAAACAAAGAGCTGAGTAGGCACGAATCAAACAGTCAGCAGGCAATAATCATGGAACTCAGCTGTGAGGAATCATGCTGCTCAGCTGGCAATAATCAAGCAGCTGAGCAGGCAGGAATTACGCAGCACAGCTGGCAATTGTCAAGCAGATGACAGGCAGGAATCGTGCAGCTCAGCTGGCAATTGTCAAGCAGATGAGCAGACAGTAATCACGCAGCTCAGCAGGCCCTGATCACGTGACTGAGCATGCACTGTTCACGTGGCTGATCATACACTGATCACGTGACTGATCATGCACTGATCACGTGGATATCATGCACTGATCACGTGGCTGATCATACACTGATCACGTGTCTGATCATGCACTGATCACGTGGCTGATCATGCACTGATCACGTAACTGATCATGCACTGATCACGTGGCTATCATGCACTGATCACGTGGCTATCATGCACTGATCACGTGACTGATCATGCACTGATCACGTGACTGATCATGCACTGATCACGTGGCTATCATGCACTGATCACGTGGCTGATCATGCAATGATCATGTAGCTACCATGTACCAGTCACGTGACTGATCATGCACTGATCACGGTGACTGATCATGCACTGATCACGTGGCTATCATGCACTGATCACGTGGCTGATCATGCACTGATCACGTGACTGATCATGCACTGATCACGTGACTGATCATGCACTGATCACGTGCTATCATGCACTGATCACGTGGCTGATCATGCACTGATCACGTGGTATCATGCACTGATCACGTGGCTGATCATGCACTGATACCGTGACTGATCATGGACTGATCACATGACTATCATGCAGTGATCACGTGACTTAATGGCGCTGATCATGTGACTGATCATGCGCTGATCATGTTTGCTATCATACACTGATCATGTGCCTCTGGAGGCAATAAACAAAGAGATGAGTAGGCACGAATCAAACAGTCAGCAGGCAATAATCATGGAACTCAGCTGTGAGGAATCATGCTGCTCAGCTGGCAATAATCAAGCAGCTGAGCAGGCAGGAATTACACAGCACAGCTGGCAATTGTCAAGCAGATGACAGGCAGGAATCATGCAGCTCAGCTGGCAATTGTCAAGCAGATGAGCAGACAGTAATCACGCAGCTCAGCAGGCCCTGATCACGTGACTGAGCATGCACTGTTCACGTGGCTGATCATACACTGATCACGTGACTGATCATGCACTGATCACTTGGATATCATGCACTGATCACGTGGCTGATCATACACTGTTCACGTGTCTGATCATGCACTGATCACGTGGCTGATCATGCACTGCTCACGTGACTGATCATGCACTGATCACGTAACTGATCATGCACTGATCACGTGGCTTATCATGCACTGATCATGTGACTGATCATGTGCTGATCATGTTTGGTGTCATACACTGATCATGTGCATCTGGAGGCAATGAACAAAGAGCTGAGTAGGCAGGAATCAGTCAGCAGGCTATAATCATGGAACTCAGCTCTGAGAAATCATGCTGCTCAGCTGGCAATAATCAAGTAGATGAGCAGGCAGGAATTACGCAGCACAGGTGGCAATTGTCAAGCAGATGACAGACAGGAATCGTGCAGCTCAGCTGGCAATTCTCAAGCAGATGAGCAGACAGTAATCACGCAGCTCAGCAGGCCCTGATCACGTGACTGAGCATGCACTGTTCACGTGGCTGATCACACACTGATCACGTGACTGATCATGCACTGATCACGTGGCTCTCATGCACTGATCACGTGATTGCGCATGCACTGATCATGTAATTGTATGCCCTGCTCACGTGGCTATCATGCACTGATGACGTGGCTGATCATACACTGATCATGTGCCTGATCATGCACTGATCACGTAGCTATCTTGCACTGATCACTTGGCTGATCATACACTCATCATGGGACTGATCGTGCACTGATTACGGCGCTATCATGCATTGACTACATGACTCCACATGCACTGATCACGTGGATGATCATGCACTGATCACGTGACTGACCATGCACTGAACACGTGACTGATTATGCACTGATCACATGGCTGATCATGCACTACTCATGTGGCTGATCATGCAATGATCACGTAACTACCATGTACTGCTCACGTGACTGACCATGCACTGATCACGTGACTGATCATGCACTGATCACGTGGCTATCATGCACTGATCACTTGACTGGTCATACTGATCACGTGCCTCATCATGCACTAATCACGTGGCTGATCATGCACTGATCACGTGACAGATCATGCACTGATCACGGGGCTATCATGCACTGATCACGTGGCTATCATGCACAGATTACGTGGCTGATCATGCAAGGATCACGTGACTGATCATGCACTGATCACGTGGCTGTCATGCACTGATCACTTGGCGGGTCATACTGATCACGTGCCTCATCATGCACTAATCACGTGGCTGATTATGCACTGATCACATGACTGATCATGCACTGATCACGTGGCTATCATGCACTGATCACGTGGCTATCATGCACTGATCACTTGACTGGTCATACTGATCACGTGCCTCATCATGCACTAATCACGTGGCTGATCATGCACTGATCACGTGGCTATCATGCACTGATCACGTGGCTATCATGCACAGATTACGTGGCTGATCATACAATGATCACGTGACTGATCATGCACTGATCACGTGGCTATCATGCACTGATCACTTGGCTGGTCATACTGATCACCTGCCTCATCATGCACTAATCACGTGGCTGATCATGTACTGATCACATGACTGATCATGCACTAATCACGTGGCTGATCATGCACTGATCACATGAGTGATCATGCACTGATCACGTGGCTATCATGCACTGATCAGCTGGCTATCATGCACTGATCACGTGGCTGATCATGCAATGATCACATGACTGATCATGCACTGATCACGTGGCTATCATGAACTAATCACGTGGCTGATCATGCACTGATCACATGACTGATCATGCACTGATCACGTGGCTATCATGCACTGATCACGTGGCTATCATGCACTGATCACGTAGCTACCATGTACTGGTCACGTGACTGACCATGCACTGATCACGTGACTGATCATGCACTGATCACGTTGCTATCATGCACTGATCACTTGGCTGGTCATACTGATCACGTGCGTCATCATGCACTAATCACGTGGCTGATCATGCACTGATCACATGACTGATCATGCACTGATCACGTGGCTATCATGCACTGATCACGTGGCTGATCATGCAATGATTACGTAGCTACCATGTACTGGTCACGTGACTGATCATACACTGATCACGTAATTGATCATGCACTGAACACGTGAATAATCATGCACTGATCACGTGACTGATCATGCACTGATCACGTGGCTATCATGCACTGCTAACTTGGCTGATCATGCAATGTTCACCCAGCTACCATGTACTGGTCACGGGACTGATCATGCACTGATGACGTAATTGATCATGCACTGATCATGTGGCTGATCATGCACTGATCACGTGACTGATCGTGCACTGTTCACGTGGCTGATCATGCCCTGATCACGTGGCTCTCATGCACTTATCACATGGCTGGTCATACACTGATCATATAGCTACCATGTACCGGTCACGTGAATGATCATACACCCATCAGGTTACTGATCATGCACTGATCACGTGGCTATATTGCATTGTTAACGTGGCTGATCATACACTGATCACCTGCCTCGTCATGCACAGATCAGGTGACTAATCATGAACTGATTACTTAGCTATCATGTACTGATCACCTGGCTGATCATGCACATGATCATGTGGCTATCATGCAATGATCACGTGGCTATCATGCACTGATCACGTGGCTGATCATTCACTGCTACCCTGACTGAGCATGGACTGATCACATAACTATCATGTAGTGATCACGTGACTTAATGGCGCTGCTCATGTGACTGATCATGCGCTGATCATGTTTGCTTTCATACACTGATCCTGTGCCTCTAGAGAAAATAAACACAGAGCTGAGTAGGCACGAATCAAACAGTCAGCAGGCAAAAATCATGGAACTCAGCTGTGAGGAATCATGCTGCTCAGCTGGCAATAATCAAGCAGCTGAGCAGGCAGGAATTATACAGCACAGCTGGCAATTGTCAAGCAGATGACAGGCAGGAATCATGCAGCTCAGCTGGCAATTGTCAAGCAGATGAGCAGACAGGAATCAAGCAGCTCAGCAGGCCCTGATCACGTGACTGAGCATGCACTGTTCACCTGGCTGATCATACACTGATCACGTGATTGATCATGCACTGATCACTTGGATATCATGCACTGATCACGTGGCTGATCATACATTGTTCACGTGTCTGACCATGCACTGATCACATGGCTGATCATACACTGCTCACGTGACTGATCATGCACTGATCACGTGGCTATCATGCACTGCTAACTTGGCTGATCATGCAATGTTCACGCAGCTACCATGTACTGGTCACGTGACTGATCATGCACTGATCACGTGACTGATCATGCACTGATCACGTGACTGATCATGCACTGTTCACGAGACTCATCATGCACTGATCACGTGGATATCATGCACTGATCACGTGTTTGATCATAGGCTGTTCACGTGTCTGACCATGCACTGCTCACGTGGCTGATGATACACTGTTCACGTAACTGATCATGCACTGATCACGTGGATATTATGCACTGATCACGTGGCTGAACATGCACTGTTCACGTGGCTTACCACACACGTATCACGTGACTGATCATGCACTGATCACGTGGCACCCATGCACTGATCACGTGGCTGATCATACTCTGCTCACGTAACTTATCATGCACACATCACGTGGCTCTCATGCACTTCTCACCTGGCTGGTCATGCAATGTTCACGTAGCTACCATATAATGGTCACATGACTGATCATTCTCAGATCACGTAAATGAGCATGCACTGTTCAGTTGACTGATCATGTACTGATCACCTGACTGATCATGCACTGATCACGTGGCTATCATGCAATGCTCACGTGGCTGATCATGCAATGATCACGTAGCAACCATGTACTGGTCACGTGACTGATCATGCACTAATCACGTAATTAATCCTCCACTGATCACCTGACTCATCATGCACTGATCACGTGGCTGATCACACACGTATCACGTGACTGATCATGCACTGATCACGTGGCTATCATGCACTGATCACGTGGCTGATCACACACGTATCACATGACTGATCATGCACTGATCACGTGGCTATCATGCACTGATCAAGTGGCTATCATGCACTGATCACGTGGCTGATCACACACGTATCACATGACTGATCATGCAATGATCACGTAGCTACCATGTAC
The DNA here is from genome assembly GCF_032452875.1 of Bos javanicus. Taxonomy (NCBI): domain Eukaryota; kingdom Metazoa; phylum Chordata; class Mammalia; order Artiodactyla; family Bovidae; genus Bos; species Bos javanicus. The sequence continues at coordinate 143,477 of NW_026893616.1, forward strand.
TCGTCACGTGACTGATCATGCACTGATCACGTAATTGATCATGCACTGAACACGTGAATAATCATGCACTGATCACGTGACTGATCATGCACTGATCACGTGGCTATCATGCACTGCTAACTTGGCTGATCATGCAATGTTCACGCAGCTACCATGTACTGGTCACGTGACTAATCATGCACTGATGATGTAATTGATCATGCACTGATCATGTGGCTGATCATGCACTGATCACGTGACTGATCGTGCTCTGATCACGTGGCTGATCATGCCCTGATCACGTGGCTATCATGCACTTATCACATGGCTGGTCATACACTGATCATATAGCTACCATGTACCGGTCACGTGAATGATCATACACCCATCAGGTGACTGATCATGCACTGATCACGTGGCTATATTGCATTGTTAACGTGGCTGATCATACACTGATCACCTGCCTCGTCATGCACAGATCAGGTGACTAATCATGAACTGATTACTTAGCTATCATGTACTGATCACCTGGCTGATCATGCACATCATCATGTGGCTATCATGCAATGATCACGTGGCTATCATGCACTAATCACGTGGCTGATCATGCACTGCTACCCTGACTGAGCATGGACTGTTCACATAACTATCATGTAGTGATCACGTGACTTAATGGCGCTGATCATGTGACTGATCATGCGCTGATCATGTTTGCTTTCATACACTGATCCTGTGCCTCTGGAGGCAATAAACAAAGAGCTGAGTAGGCACGAATCAAACAGTCAGCAGGCAAAAATCATGGAACTCAGCTGTGAGGAATCATGCTGCTCAGCTGGCAATAATCAAGCAGCTGAGCAGGCAGGAATTACACAGCACAGCTGGCAATTGTCAAGCAGATGACAGGCAGGAATCATGCAGCTCAGCTGGCAATTGCCAAGCAGATGAGCAGACAGGAATCACGCAGCTCAGCAGGCCCTGATCACGTGACTGAGCATGCACTGTTCACGTGGCTGATCATACACTGATCACGTGATTGATCATGCACTGATCACTTGGATATCATGCACTGATAACGTGGCTGATCATACACTGTTCACGTGTCTGACCATGCACTGATCACATGGCTGATCATACACTGCTCACGTAACTGATCATGCACTGATCACGTAATTGATCATGCACTGATCACGTGGCTGAACATGCAATGATGATGTAGCTACCATGTACTGGTCCTGTGAGTGATCATGCACTGAAGACGTAATTTATCATGCACTGATCACGTGGCTGATCATGCACTGAACAAGTGACTGATCATGCAGTGATCATGTGACTGATCATGCACTGATCACGTGGCTATCATGCACTGCTCACGTGGCTGATCATGCAATGATCACGTAATTATCATGCACTGATTACCTGGCTTATCATGTATTGATCATGTGACTGATCATGTGCTGATCATTTTTGGTGTCAAACACTGATCATGTGCATCTGCAGGCAATGAACAAAGCTGAGTAGGCAGGAATCAGTCATCAGGCTATAATCATGGAACTCAGCTTTGAGAAATCATGCTGCTCACCTGGCAATAATCAAGTAGATGAGCAGACAGGAATTATGCAGCACAGGTGGCAATTGTCAAGGAGATGACAGGCAGGAATCGTGCAGCTCAGCTGGCAATTGTCAAGCAGATGAGCAGACAGTAATCACGCAGCTCAGCAGGCCCTAATCACGTGACTGAGCATGCACTGTTCACGTCGCTGATCACACACCTTTCACGTGAATGATCATGCACTGATCACGTGGCTCTCATGCACTGATCACGTGATTGCGCATGCACTGATCACGTAATTGTATGCCCTGCTCACGTGGCTATCATGCACTGATGACGTGGCTGATCATGCAATGATCATGTGACTGATCATGCACTGATCACGTAGCTATCTTGCACTGATCGCTTCACTGATCATACACTCATCACGGGACTGATCGTGCACTGATTACGGCGCTATCATGCATTGACTACATGACTCCACATGCACTGATCACGTGGATGATCATGCACTGATCACGTGACTGACCATGCACTGAACACGTGACTGATTATGCACTGATCACGTGGCTGATCATGCACTACTCATGTGGCTGAACATGCAATGATCACGTAGCTACCATGTACTGGTAACATGACTGACCATGCACTGATCACGTGACTGATCATGCACTGATCACGTGGCTATCATGCACTGATCACTTGGCTGGTCATACTGATCACGTGCCTCATCATGCACTAATCACGTGGCTGATCATGCACTGATCACGTGGCTATCATGCACTGATCACGTGGCTATCATGCACAGATTACGTGGCTGATCATGCAATGATCACGTAGCTACCATGTACTGGTCACGTGACCGACCATGCACTGATCACGTGACTGATCATGCACTGATCACGTGACTGATCATGCACTGTTCACGAGACTCATCATGCACTGATCACGTGGATATCATGCACTGATCACGTGTTTGATCATAGGCTGTTCACGTGTCTGACCATGCACTGCTCACGTGGCTGATGATACACTGTTCACGTAACTGATCATGCACTGATCACGTGGATATCATGCACTGATCACGTGGCTGAACATGCACTGTTCACGTGGCTTACCACACACCTGTCCCGTGACTGATCATGCACTGATCACGTGGCACTCATGCACTGATCACGTGGCTGATCATACTCTGCTCACGTAACTGATCATGCACACATCACGTGGCTCTCAGGCACTTCTCACCTGGCTGGTCAAGCAATGGTCACGTAGCTACCATATACTGGTCACATGACTGATCATGCTCAGATCACGTAAATGATCATGCACTGTTCAGTTGACTGATCATGTACTGATCACCTGACTGATCATGCACTGATCACGTGGCTATCATGCACTGCTCACGTGGCTGATCATGCAATGCTCACATAGCAACCATGTACTGGTCACGTGACTGATCATGCACTAATCACGTAATTAATCCTCCACTGATCACCTGACTCATCATGCACTGATCACGTGGCTGATCACACACGTATCACGTGACTGATCATGCACTGATCACGTGGCTATCATGCACTGATCACGTGGCTGATCACACACGTATCACATGACTGATCATGCACTGATCACGTGGCTATCATGCACTGATCACGTGGCTATCATGCACTGATCACGTGGCTGATCATGCAATGATCACGTAGCTACCATGTACTGGTCACGTGAGTGATCATGCACTGATCACGTAATTGATCATGCACTGAACACGTGAATAATCATGCACTGATCACGTGACTGATCATGCACTGATCACGTGGCTATCATGCACTGATCACGTGGCTGATCATGCCCTGATCACGTGGCTATCATGCACTTATCACATGGCTGGTCATACACTGATCATATAGCTACAATGTACCGGTCACGTGAATGATCATACACCCATCAGGTGACTGATCATGCACTGATCACGTGGCTATCATGCACTGACCACGAGACTGATCATGCACTGATCACGTCTAGTCATGCACTGATCACATGACTGCCCATGCACTGATCACGTGGATGATCATACACTAATCATGTGACAGATCATGCACTGATCACGTGGCTGATCATGCACTGATACCGTGACTGAGCATGGACTGATCACATGACTATGATGTAGTGATCACGTGACTTAATGGCGCTGATAATGTGACTGATCATGCGCTGATCATGTTTGCTATCATACACTGATCATGTGCCTCTGGAGGCAATAAACAAAGAGCTGAGTAGGCACGAATCAAACAGTCAGCAGGCAATAATCATGGAACTCAGCTGTGAGGAATCATGCTGCTCAGCTGGCAATAATCAAGCAGCTGAGCAGGCAGAAATTACGCAGCACAGCTGGCAATTGTCAAGCAGATGACAGGCAGGAATCGTGCATTTCAGCTGGCAATTTTCAAGCAGATGAGCAGACAGTAATCACGCAGCTCAGCAGGCCCTGATCACGTGACTGAGCATGCACTGTTCACCTGGCTGATCATACACTGATCACGTGATTGATCATGCACTGATCACTTGGATATCATGCACTGATCACGTGGCTGATCATACACTGTTCACGTGTCTGACCATGCACTGATCACATGGCTGATCATACACTGCTCACGTGACTGATTATGCACTGATCACGTAATTGATTATGCACTGAACACGTGAATAATCATGCACTGATCACGTAATTGATCATGCACTGATCACGTGGCTGAACATGCAATGATCATGTAGCTGCCATGTACTGGTCCCGTGAGTGATCATGCACTGAAGACGTAATTTATCATGCACTGATCACGTGGCTGATCATGCACTGAACAAGTGTCTGATCATGCAGTGATCATGTGACTGATCATGCAGTGATCACGTGGCTATCATGCACTGCTCACGTGGCTGATCATGCAATGATCACGTAATTGATCATGCACTGATCATCTGGCTTATCATGCATTGATCATGTGACTGATCGTGTGCTGATCATGTTTGGTGTCACACACTGATCATGTGCATCTGCAGGCAATGAACAAAGAGCTGAGTAGGCAGGAATCAGTCATCAGGCTATAATCATGGAACTCACCTCTGAGAAATCATGCTGCTCACCTGGCAATAATCAAGTAGATGAGCAGGCAGGAATTATGCAGCACAGGTGGCAATTGTCAAGGAGATGACAGGCAGGAATCGTGCAGCTCAGCTGGCAATTGTCAAGCAGAGGAGCAGACAGTAATCACGTAGCTCAGCAGGCCCTAATCACGTGACTGAGCATGCACTGTTCACGTCGCTGATCACACACCTTTCACGTGAATGATCATGCGCTGATCACGTGGCTCTCATGCACTGATCACGTGACTGCGCATGCACTGATCACGTAATTGTATGCCCTGCTCACGTGGCTATCATGCACTGATGACGTGGCTGATCATGCACTGATCATGTGACTGATCATGCACTGATCACGTAGCTATCTTGCACTGATCGCTTCACTGATCATACACTCATCACGGGACTGATCGTGCACTGATTACGGCGCTATCATGCATTGACTACATGACTCCACATGCACTGATCACGTGGATGATCATGCACTGATGACGTGACTGACCATGCACTGAACACGTGACTGATTATGCACTGATCACGTGGCTGATCATGCACTACTCATGTGGCTGACCATGCAATGATCACGTAGCTACCATGTACTGGTAACGTGACTGACCATGCACTGATCACGTGACTGATCATGCACTGATCACGTGGCTATCATGCACTGATCACTTGACTGGTCATACTGATCACGTGCCTCATCATGCACTAATCACGTGGCTGATCATGCACTGATCACGTGACTGATCATGCACTGTTCACGTGGCTATCATGCACTGATCACGTGGCTATCATGCACTGATCACGTGACTGCGCATGCACTGATGACGTGGCTGTTCGGGCACTGATCACGTGTTTATCAGGCAGTGATCAGTGACTGACAGGCGCTGATCAGGGGACTGTGCACGCACTGATCAGGTGGCTGATCAGGAACTGACCACCTGACTGCGCATGCAGTGATCACGTGGCTGGTCGTTCACTGATCACGTGTTTATCATCCGGTGATCACGTGACTGAGAGGCGCTGATCACGTGACTGTGCCGTCAGTGATCACGTGGCTGAGCAGGCACTGATATCGTGACTGAGCATGCACTGATCATGTGCCGGGAGCCGGGGAGGCATTCCACTCTGGACAAAGGTCATGAGGAAGGAGGCTCGGCATACGCAAATGCGGGATCGAGCCTCAGGAGTCCACCCGGATATTCTCGAGCATCTCCCCCCCCAAAAAACCGGAGTCTGCCTACTGTATTGCTTTGTGCTCTCACCTCTGATTTCACTGGGGGCTTTCCCCCACCACCATCTCGCTCTCTCTGTCAAAGAGTTAACTTACAGCTCCAATTCATAAAGTTCCTTGTCATTCTTCCCTTTAACTTCCAGCTGAGTCTCCATCTGGAGCGCGGAACCCACCACGCTTCCTAATTATGCCTGGGCTGCTAAGACCCACTCGAGAAGGTGTCTAGGGTGAGGCACCTTTCGCTATTCGAGAGGGCGCCTGCGGCCTACGTAAGTGGTGCAAACTTCTTGTCTTGAAGTTTGATTGGTCTTCCGCGTAAACCAAGCTACTCAGTCTCTTTTCTCCACCAAATTTTCCTACCGAGCTCTCCTCATACTATCATTCTTGACATCTCTGATTAGCATATAAATAGTCGCCTAGGCCATCTCTCCTTCGAATACCCTGGATCAGTTGGGGCTGGTCCCCGGCCGGTGGCGACCGAACAGGGACCTCAGGAGGCAATACTCAAAGAGCTGAGCAGACACGAACCACGCAATCAGCAGGCAATAAGCATGGAGCTCAGCAGTGACGAATCATGCTGCTCAACTGGCAATAATCAAGCACGTGACCAGGCAGGAATCACGCAGCTCAGCTGGCAATTGTCAAGCAGATGAGCCGGCAGGAATCACGCAGCTCAGCAGGCCCTGATCACGTGACTCTGCAGGCACTGATCACGTGGCTGATCAAGTCCAGATCACGTGACTGAACATGCACTGATCACGTGGCTATCATGCACTGATGACGTGACTGCGCATGCACTGCTGACGTGGCTGATCGGGCACTGATCACATGGCTCATCATGCACTGATCACGTGTTTATCAGGCAATGATCAGTGACTGACAGGCGCTGATCATGGGACTGTGCACGCACTGATCACGTGGCTATCATGCACTGATGACGTGACTGCGCATGCACTGATGACGTGGCTGTTCGGGCACTGATCACGTGTTTATCAGGCAGTGATCAGTGACTGACAGGCGCTGATCAGGGGACTGTGCACGCACTGATCAGGTGGCTGATCAGGAACTGACCACCTGACCGCGCATGCAGTGATCACGTGGCTGGTCGTTCACTGATCACGTGTTTATCATACGGTAATCAAGTGACTGAGAGGCGTTGATCACGTGACTATGCCGTCAGTGATCACGTGGCTGAGCAGGCACTGATATCGTGACTGAGCATGCACTGATCATGTGCCGGGAGCCGGGGAGGCATTCCACTCTGGACAAAGGTCATGAGGAAGGAGGCTCGGCATACGCAAATGCGGGATCGAGCCTCAGGAGTCCACCCGGATATTCTCGAGCATCTCCCCCCCAAAAAAACCAGAGTCTGCCTACTGTATTGCTTTGTGCTCTCACCTCTGATTTCACTGGGGGCTTTCCCCCACCACCATCTCGCTCTCTCTGTCAAAGAGTTAACTTACAGCTCCAATTCATAAAGTTCCTTGTCATTCTTCCCTTTAACTTCCAGCTGAGTCTCCATCTGGAGCGCGGAACCCACCACGCTTCCTAATTATGCCTGGGCTGCTAAGACCCACTCGAGAAGGTGTCTAGGGTGAGGCACCTTTCGCTATTCGAGAGGGCGCCTGCGGCCTACGTAAGTGGTGCAAACTTCTTGTCTTGAAGTTTGATTGGTCTTCCGCGTAAACCAAGCTACTCAGTCTCTTTTCTCCACCAAATTTTCCTACCGAGCTCTCCTCATACTATCATTCTTGACATCTCTGATTAGCATATAAATAGTCGCCTAGGCCATCTCTCCTTCGAATACCCTGGATCAGTTGGGGCTGGTCCCCGGCCGGTGGCGACCGAACAGGGACCTCAGGAGGCAATACTCAAAGAGCTGAGCAGACACGAACCACGCAATCAGCAGGCAATAAGCATGGAGCTCAGCAGTGACGAATCATGCTGCTCAACTGGCAATAATCAAGCACGTGACCAGGCAGGAATCACGCAGCTCAGCTGGCAATTGTCAAGCAGATGAGCCGGCAGGAATCACGCAGCTCAGCAGGCCCTGATCACGTGACTCTGCAGGCACTGATCACGTGGCTGATCAAGTCCAGATCACGTGACTGAACATGCACTGATCACGTGGCTATCATGCACTGATGACGTGACTGCGCATGCACTGCTGACGTGGCTGATCGGGCACTGATCACATGGCTCATCATGCACTGATCACGTGTTTATCAGGCAATGATCAGTGACTGACAGGCGCTGATCATGGGACTGTGCACGCACTGATCACGTGGCTATCATGCACTGATGACGTGACTGCGCATGCACTGATGACGTGGCTGTTCGGGCACTGATCACGTGTTTATCAGGCAGTGATCAGTGACTGACAGGCGCTGATCAGGGGACTGTGCACGCACTGATCAGGTGGCTGATCAGGAACTGACCACCTGACCGCGCATGCAGTGATCACGTGGCTGGTCGTTCACTGATCACGTGTTTATCATACGGTAATCAAGTGACTGAGAGGCGTTGATCACGTGACTATGCCGTCAGTGATCACGTGGCTGAGCAGGCACTGATATCGTGACTGAGCATGCACTGATCATGTGCCGGGAGCCGGGGAGGCATTCCACTCTGGACAAAGGTCATGAGGAAGGAGGCTCGGCATACGCAAATGCGGGATCGAGCCTCAGGAGTCCACCCGGATATTCTCGAGCATCTCCCCCCCCCAAAAAAACCAGAGTCTGCCTACTGTATTGCTTTGTGCTCTCACCTCTGATTTCACTGGGGGCTTTCCCCCACCACCATCTCGCTCTCTCTGTCAAAGAGTTAACTTACAGCTCCAATTCATAAAGTTCCTTGTCATTCTTCCCTTTAACTTCCAGCTGAGTCTCCATCTGGAGCGCGGAACCCACCATGCTTACTAATTATGCATGGGCTGCTAAGACCCACTCGAGAAGGTGTCTAGTGTGAGGCACCTTTCGCTATTCGAGAGGGCACCTGCGGCCTACGTACGTGGTGCAAACTTCTTGTCTTGAAGTTTGATTGGTCTTCCGCGTAAACCAAGCTACTCAGTCTCTTTTCTCCACCGAATTTTCCTACTGAGCTCTCCTCATACTATTATTCTTGACATCTCCGATTAGCATATAAAGAGTCGCCTAGGCCATCTCTCCTTCGAATACCCTGGATCAGTTGGGGCTTGTCCCCGGCAGGTGGCGACTGAACAGGGACCTCAGGAGGCAATACTCAAAGAGCTGAGCAGACACGAACCACGCAATCAGCAGGCAATAAGCATGGAGCTCAGCAGTGACGAATCATGCTGCTCAACTGGCAATAATCAAGCACGTGACCAGGCAGGAATCACGCAGCTCAGCTGGCAATTGTCAAGCAGATGAGCCGACAGGAATCACGCAGCTCAGCTGGCAATTGTCAAGCAGATGGGCCGACAGGAATCACGCAGCTCAGATGTCAATTGTCATGCAGATGAGCCGGCAGGAATCACGCAGCTCAGCAGGCCCTGATCACGTGACTCTGCAGGCACTGATCACGTGGCTGATCAAGTCCAGATCACGTGACTGAGCATGCACTGATCACTTGGCTATCATGCACTGATGACGTGACTGCGCATGCACTGATGACGTGGCTGATCGGGCACTGATCAGATGGCTCATCATGCACTGATCACGTGTTTATCAGGCAATGATCAGTGACTGACAGGCGCTGATCATGGGACTGTGCACGCACTGATCACGTGGCTATCATGCACTGATCACGTGACTGCGCATGCACTGATGACGTGGCTGTTTGGGCACTGATCACGTGTTTATCAGGCAGTGATCAGTGACTGACAGGCGCTGATCACGGGACTGTGCACGCACTGATCAGGTGGCTGATCAGGAACTGACCACCTGACTGTCCATGCAGTGATCACGTGGCTGGTCTTTCACTGATCACGTGTTTATCATACAGTAATCAAGTGACTGAGAGGCGTTGATCACGTGACTATGCCGTCAGTGATCACGTGGCTGAGCAGGCACTGATATCGTGACTGAGCATGCACTGATCATGTGCCGGGAGCCGGGGAGGCATTCCACTCTGGACAAAGGTCATGAGGAAGGAGGCTCGGCATACGCAAATGCGGGATCGAGCCTCAGGAGTCCACCCGGATATTCTCGAGCATCTCCCCCCAAAAAAACCGGAGTCTGCCTACTGTATTGCTTTGTGCTCTCACCTCTGATTTCACTGGGGGCTGTCCCCCACCACCATCTCGCTCTCTCTGTCAAAGAGTTAACTTACAGCTCCAATTCATAAAGTTCCTTGTCATTCTTCCCTTTAACTTCCAGCTGAGTCTCCATCTGGAGCGCGGAACCCACCACGCTTACTAATTATGCCTGGGCTGCTAAGACCCACTCGAGAAGGTGTCTAGGGTGAGGCACCTTTCGCTATTCGAGAGGGCGCCTGCGGCCTACGTAAGTGGTGCAAACTTCTTGTCTTGAAGTTTGATTGGTCTTCCGCGTAAACCAAGCTACTCAGTCTCTTTTCTCCACCAAATTTTCCTACCGAGCTCTCCTCATACTATCATTCTTGACATCTCTGATTAGCATATAAATAGTCGCCTAGGCCATCTCTCCTTCGAATACCCTGGATCAGTTGGGGCTGGTCCCCGGCCGGTGGCGACCGAACAGGGACCTCAGTAGGCAATACTCAAAGAGCTGAGCAGACACGAACCACGCAATCAGCAGGCAATAAGCATGGAGCTCAGCAGTGACGAATCATGCTGCTCAACTGGCAATAATCAAGCACGTGACCAGGCAGGAATCACGCAGCTCAGCTGGCAATTGTCAAGCAGATGAGCCGACAGGAATCACGCAGCTCAGCTGGCAATTGTCAAGCAGATGGGCCGACAGGAATCACGCAGCTCAGATGTCAATTGTCATGCAGATGAGCCGGCAGGAATCACGCAGCTCAGCAGGCCCTGATCACGTGACTCTGCAGGCACTGATCACGTGGCTGATCAAGTCCAGATCACGTGACTGAGCATGCACTGATCACTTGGCTATCATGCACTGATGACGTGACTGCGCATGCACTGATGACGTGGCTGATCGGGCACTGATCAGATGGCTCATCATGCACTGATCACGTGTTTATCAGGCAATGATCAGTGACTGACAGGCGCTGATCATGGGACTGTGCACGCACTGATCACGTGGCTATCATGCACTGATCACGTGACTGCGCATGCACTGATGACGTGGCTGTTTGGGCACTGATCACGTGTTTATCAGGCAGTGATCAGTGACTGACAGGCGCTGATCACGGGACTGTGCACGCACTGATCAGGTGGCTGATCAGGAACTGACCACCTGACTGTCCATGCAGTGATCACGTGGCTGGTCGTTCACTGATCACGTGTTTATCATCCGGTGATCACGTGACTGAGAGGCGCTGATCACGTGACTGTGCCGTCAGTGATCACGTGGCTGAGCAGGCACTGATATCGTGACTGAGCATGCACTGATCATGTGCCGGGAGCCGGGGAGGCATTCCACTCTGGACAAAGGTCATGAGGAAGGAGGCTCGGCATACGCAAATGCGGGATCGAGCCTCAGGAGTCCACCCGGATATTCTCGAGCATCTCCCCCCCCAAAAAACCGGAGTCTGCCTACTGTATTGCTTTGTGCTCTCACCTCTGATTTCACTGGGGGCTGTCCCCCACCACCATCTCGCTCTCTCTGTCAAAGAGTTAACTTACAGCTCCAATTCATAAAGTTCCTTGTCATTCTTCCCTTTAACTTCCAGCTGAGTCTCCATCTGGAGCGCGGAACCCACCACGCTTACTAATTATGCCTGGGCTGCTAAGACCCACTCGAGAAGGTGTCTAGGGTGAGGCACCTTTCGCTATTCGAGAGGGCGCCTGCGGCCTACGTAAGTGGTGCAAACTTCTTGTCTTGAAGTTTGATTGGTCTTCCGCGTAAACCAAGCTACTCAGTCTCTTTTCTCCACCAAATTTTCCTACCGAGCTCTCCTCATACTATCATTCTTGACATCTCTGATTAGCATATAAATAGTCGCCTAGGCCATCTCTCCTTCGAATACCCTGGATCAGTTGGGGCTGGTCCCCGGCCGGTGGCGACCGAACAGGGACCTCAGGAGGCAATACTCAAAGAGCTGAGCAGACACGAACCACGCAATCAGCAGGCAATAAGCATGGAGCTCAGCAGTGACGAATCATGCTGCTCAACTGGCAATAATCAAGCACGTGACCAGGCAGGAATCACGCAGCTCAGCTGGCAATTGTCAAGCAGATGAGCCGACAGGAATCACGCAGCTCAGCTGGCAATTGTCAAGCAGATGGGCCGACAGGAATCACGCAGCTCAGATGTCTATTGTCATGCAGATGAGCCGGCAGGAATCACGCAGCTCAGCAGGCCCTGATCACGTGACTCTGCCGGCACTGATCACGTGGCTGATCAAGTACAGATCACGTGACTGAGCATGCACTGATCACGTGGCTATCATGCACTGATGACGTGACTGCGCATGCACTGATGACGTGGCTGATCGGGCACTGATCACATGGCTCATCATGCACTGATCACGTGTTTATCAGGCAATGATCAGTGACTGACAGGCGCTGATCATGGGACTGTGCATGCACGGATCACGTGGCTATCATGCACTGATGACGTGACTGCGCATGCACTGATGACGTGGCTGTTCGGGCACTGATCACGTGTTTATCAGGTAGTGATCAGTGACTGACAGGCGCTGATCAGGGGACTGTGCACGCACTGATCAGGTGGCTGATCAGGAACTGACCACCTGACTGTGCATGCAGTGATCACGTGGCTGGTCGTTCACTGATCACGTGTTTATCATCCGGTGATCACGTGACTGAGAGGCGCTGATCACGTGACTGTGCCGTCAGTGATCACGTGGGTGAGCAGGCACTGATATCGTGACTGAGCATGCACTGATCATGTGCCGGGAGCCGGGGAGGCATTCCGCTCTGGACAAAGGTCATGAGGAAGTAGGCTCAGCATACACAAATGCGGGATCGAGCCTCAGGAATCCACCCGGATATTCTCGAGCATCTCCCCCCCAAAAAAACCAGAGTCTGCCTACTGTATTGCTTTGTGCTCTCACCTCTGATTTCACTGGGGGCTGTCCCCCACCACCATCTCGCTCTCTCTGTCAAAGAGTTAACTTACAGCTCCAATTCATAAAGTTCCTTGTCATTCTTCCCTTTAACTTCCAGCTGAGTCTCCATCTGGAGCGCGGAACCCACCACGCTTACTAATTATGCCTGGGCTGCTAAGACCCACTCGAGAAGGTGTCTAGGGTGAGGCACCTTTCGCTATTCGAGAGGGCGCCTGCGGCCTACGTAAGTGGTGCAAACTTCTTGTCTTGAAGTTTGATTGGTCTTCCGCGTAAACCAAGCTGCTCAGTCTCTTTTCTCCATCGAATTTTCCTACTGAGCTCTCCTCATACTATTATTCTTGACATCTCTGATTAGCATATAAATAGTCGCCTAGGCCATCTCTCCTTCGAATACCCTGGATCAGTTGGCGCTGGTCCCCGGCCGGTGGCGACCGAACAGGGACCTCAGGAGGCAATACTCAAAGAGCTGAGCAGACACGAACCACGCAATCAGCAGGCAATAAGCATGGAGCTCAGCAGTGACGAATCATGCTGCTCAACTGGCAATAATCAAGCACGTGACCAGGCAGGAATCACGCAGCTCAGCTGGCAATTGTCAAGCAGATGAGCCGAGAGGAATCACGCAGCTCAGCTGGCAATTGTCATGCAGATGAGCCGGCAGGAATCACGCAGCTCAGCAGGCCCTGATCACGTGACTCTGCAGGCACTGATCACGTGGCTGATCAAGTCCAGATCACGTGACTGAGCATGCACTGATCACGTGGCTATCATGCACTGTTCACGTGGCTGATCATACACTGGTCACCTGCCTGGTCATGCACAGATCAGCTGACTAATCATGAACTGATCACGTAGCAATCATTCACTGATCACCTGGCTGATCATGCACTGATCACGTGGCTATCATGCAATGATCACGTGGCTATCATGCACTGATCACGTGGCTGATCATGCACTGATACCGAGACTGAGCATGGACTGATCACATGACTATCATGTAGTGATCACGTGACTTAATGGTGCTGACCATGTGACTGATCATGCACTGATCACGTGACTGATCATGCAGTGATCACGTGGCTATCATGCATTACTCATGTGGCTGATCATGCAATGATCATGTAGCTACCATGTACAGGACACGTGAATGACCATACACCCATCAGGTGACTGATCATGCACTGATCACGTGGCTATCATGCACTGACCATGAGACTGATCATGCACTGATCACGTCTATATCATGCACTGATCACATGACTGCCCATGCACTGATCACGTGGATCATCATACACTAATCATGTGACAGATCATGCACTGATCACGTGGCTGATCATTTACTGATACCATGACTGAGCATGGACTGATCACATGACTATCATGTAGTGATCACGTGACTTAATGGCGCTGTTCATGTGACTGATCATGCGCTGATCATGTTTGCTATCATACACTGATCATGTGACTCTGGAAGCAATAAACAAAGAGCTGAGTAGGCACGAATCAAACAGTCAGCAGGCAATAATCATGGAACTCAGGTGTGAGGAATCATGCTGCTCAGCTGGCAATAATCAAGCAGTTGAGCAGGCACGAATTATGCAGCACAGCTGGCAATTGTCAAGCAGATGACAGGCAGGAATCGTGCAGCTCAGCTGGCAATTGTCAAGCAGATGAGCAGACAGTAATCACGCAGCTCAGCAGGCCCTGATCACGTGACTGAGCATGCACTGTTCACGTGGCTGATCATACACTGATCACGTGATTGATCATGCACTGATCAGGTGGCTGATCATACACTGTTCACGTGTCTGACCATGCACTGAACACGTGAATAATCATGCACTGATCACGTGACTGATAATGCACTGATCACGTGGCTATCATGCACTGCTAACTTGGCTGATCATGCAATGATCACACAGCTACCATGTACTGGTCACGTGACTGATCATGCTCAGATCACGTGACTGATCATGCACTGATCACGTGGCTATCATGCACTGATCACTTGGCTGGTCATACACTGATCACGCAGCTACCATGTACTGTTCACGTGACTGATCATGCAATGATGACATAATTGATCATGGACTGATAATGTGGCTGATCATGCACTGATCACGTGACTGATCATGCACTGATCACGTGTCTGATCATGCACTGATCACGTGGCTATCATGCACTTATCACATTGCTGGACATACATTGATCATATAGCTACCATGTACCGGTCACGTGAATGATCATACACCCATCAGGTGACTGATCATGCACTGATCACGTGGCTATCATGCACTGACCGAGAGACTGAAAATGCACTGATCACGACTAATCATGCACTGATCACATGACTGCCCATGCACTGATCATGTGGATGGTCATACACTAATCATGTGACAGATCATGCACTGATCACGTGGCTGATCATGCAATGATCACGCAGCTACCATGTACTGGTCACATGACTGATCATGCAGTGATCACGTAATTAATCATGCACTGATCACCTGGCTTATCATGCATTGATCATGTGACTGGTCATGTGCTGATCATGTTTGGTGTCATACACTGATCATGTGCCTCTGGAGGCAATGAACAAAGAGCTGAGCAGGCAGGAATCAGTCACCAGGCAATAATCATGGAACTAAGCTCTGAGAAATCATGCTGCTCAGCTGGCAATAATCAATTAGATGAGCAGGCAGGAATTGCGCAGCACAGGTGGCAATTGTCAAGGAGATGACAGGCAGGAATCGTGCAGCTCAGCTGGCAATTGTCAAGCAGATGAGCAGACAGAAATCACGCAGCTCAGCAGGCCCTAATCACGTGACTGAGCATGCACTGTTCACGTGGCTGATCACACAACTATCACGTGACTGATCATGCACTGATCACGTGGCTCTCATGCACTGATCACGTGTTTATCAGGCAACGATCAGTGACTGACAGGCGCTGATCATGGGACTGTGCACGCACTGTTCACGTGGCTATCATGCACTGATCACGTGACTGCGCATGCACTGATGACGTGGCTGTTCGGGCACTGATCACGTGTTTATCAGGCAGTGATCAGTGACTGACAGGCGCTGATCAGGGGACTGTGCACGCACTGATCAGGTGGCTGATCAGAAATTGACCACCTGACTGTGCATGCAGTGATCACGTGGCTGGTCGTTCACTGATCACGTGTTTATCATACGGTGATCAGGTGACTGAGAGGCGCTGATCACGTGAATGTGCCGTCACTGATCACGTGGCTGAGCAGGCACTGATATCGTGACTGAGCATGCACTGATCATGTGCCGGGAGCCGGGGAGGCATTCCACTCTGGACAAAGGTCATGAGGAAGGAGGCTCGGCATACGCAAATGCGGGATCGAGCCTCAGGAGTCCACCCGGATATTCTCGAGCATCTCCCCCCGAAAAAAACCAGAGTCTGCCTACTGTATTGCTTTGTGCTCTCACCTCTGATTTCACTGGGGGCTGTCCCCCACCACCATCTCGCTCTCTCTGTCAAAGAGTTAACTTACAGCTCCAATTCATAAAGTTCCTTGTCATTCTTCCCTTTAACTTCCAGCTGAGTCTCCATCTGGAGCGCGGAACCCACCACGCTTACTAATTATGCCTGGGCTGCTAAGACCCACTCGAGAAGGTGTCTAGGGTGAGGCACCTTTCGCTATTCGAGAGGGCGCCTGCGGCCTACGTAAGTGGTGCAAACTTCTTGTCTTGAAGTTTGATTGGTCTTCCGCATAAACCAAGCTACTCAGTCTCTTTTCTCCACCGAAATTTCCTACTGAGCTCTCCTCATACTATTATTCTTGACATCTCTGATTAGCATATAAATAGTCGCCTAGGCCATCTCTCCTTCGAATACCCTGGATCAGTTGGGGCTGGTCCCCGGCAGGTGGCGACCGAACAGGGACCTCAGGAGGCAATACTCAAAGAGCTGAGCAGACACGAACCACGCAATCAGCAGGCAATAAGCATGGAGCTCAGCAGTGACGAATCATGCTGCTAAACTGGCAATAATCAAGCACGTGACCAGGCAGGAATCACGCAGCTCAGCTGGCAATTGTCAAGCAGATGAGCCGAGAGGAATCACGCAGCTCAGCTGGCAATTGTCATGCAGATGAGCCGGCAGGAATCACGCAGCTCAGCAGGCCCTGATCACGTGACTCTGCAGGCACTGATCACGTGGCTGATCAAGTCCAGATCACGTGACTGAGCAGGCACTGATCACATGGCTATCATGCACTGATGACGTGACTGCGCATGCAATGATGACGTGGCTGTTCGGGCACTGATCACATGGCTCATCATGCACTGATCACGTGTTTATCAGGCAGTGATCAGTGACTGACAGGCGCTGATCAGGGGACTGTGCACGCACTGATCAGGTGGCTGATCAGGAACTGACCACCTGACTGCGCATGCAGTGATCACGTGGCTGGTCGTTCACTGATCACGTGTTTATCATCCGGTGATCACTTGACTGAGAGGCGCTGATCACGTGACTGTGCCGTCAGTGATCACGTGGCTGAGCAGGCACTGATATCGTGACTGAGCATGCACTGATCATGTGCCGGGAGCCGGGGAGGCATTCCACTCTGGACAAAGGTCATGAGGAAGGAGGCTCGGCATACGCAAATGCGGGATCGAGCCTCAGGAGTCCACCCGGATATTCTCGAGCATCTCCCCCCCAAAAAAACCGGAGTATGCCTACTGTATTGCTTTGTGCTCTCACCTCTGATTTCACTGGGGGCTGTCCCCCACCACCATCTCGCTCTCTCTGTCAAAGAGGTAACTTACAGCTCCAATTCATAAAGTTCCTTGTCATTCTTCCCTTTAACTTCCAGCTGAGTCTCCATCTGGAGCGCAGAACACAACACGCTTACTAATTATGCCTGGGCTGCTAAGACCCACTCGAGAAGGTGTCTAGTGTGAGGCACCTTTCGCTATTCGAGAGGGCACTTGCGGCCTACGTACGTGGTGCAAACTTCTTGTCTTGAAGTTTGATTGGTCTTCCGCGTAAACCAAGCTACTCAGTCTCTTTTCTCCACCGAATTTTCCTACTGAGCTCTCCTCATACTATTATTCTTGACATCTCCGATTAGCATATAAAGAGTCGCCTAGGCCATCTCTTCTTCGAATACCCTGGATCAGTTGGGGCTGGTCCCCGGCAGGTGGGGACCGAACAGGGACCTCAGGAAGCAATACTCAAAGAGCTGAGCAGACACGAACCACGCAATCAGCAGGCAATAAGCATGGAGCTCAGCAGTGACGAATCATGCTGCTCAGCTGGCAATAATCAAGCACCTGACCAGGCAGGACTCACGCAGCTCAGCTGGCAATTGTCAAGCAGATGAGCCGGCAGGAATCACGCAGCTCAGCAGGCCCTGATCACGTGATCTGCAGGCACTGATCACGTGGCTGATCAAGTCCAGATCACGTGACTGAGCATGCACTGATCACGTGGCTATCATGCACTGATGACGTGACTGCGCATGCACTGATGACGTGGCTGATCGGGCACTGATCACATGGCTCATCATGCACTGATCACGTGTTTATCAGGCAATGATCAGTGACTGACAGGCGCTGATCATGGGACTGTGCACGCACTGATCACGTGGCTATCATGCACTGATCACGTGACTGCGCATGCACTGATGACGTGGCTGTTCGGGCACTGATCACGTGTTTATCAGGCAGTGATCAGTGACGGACAGGCGCTGATCAGGGGACTGTGCACACACTGATCAGGTGGCTGATCAGGAACTGACCACCTGACTGCGCATGCAGTGATCACGTGGCTGGTCGTTCACTGATCACGTGTTTATCATCCGGTGATCACGTGACTGAGAGGCACTGATCACGTGACTGTGCCGTCAGTGATCACGTGGCTGAGCAGGCACTGATATGGTGACTGAGCATGCACTGATCATGTGCCGGGAGCCGGGAGGCATTCCACTCTGGACAAAGGTCATGAGGAAGGAGGCTCGGCATACGCAAATGCGGGATCGAGCCTCAGGAGTCCACCCGGATGTTCTCGAGCATCTCCCCCCCCCAAAAAAAACCGGAGTCTGCCTACTGTATTGCTTTGTGCTCTCACCTCTGATTTCACTGGGGGCTGTCCCCCACCACCATCTCGCTCTCTCTGTCAAAGAGTTAACTTACAGCTCCAATTCATAAAGTTCCTTGTCATTCTTCCCTTTAACTTCCAGCTGAGTCTCCATCTGGAGCGCGGAAACCACCACGCTTACTAATTATGCCTGGGCTGCTAAGACCCACTCGAGAAGGTGTCTAGGGTGAGGCACCTTTCGCTATTCGAGAGGTCACCTGCGGCCTACGTAAGTGGTGCAAACTTTTTGTCTTGAAGTTTGATTGGTCTTCCGCGTAAACCAAGCTTTTCAGTCTCTTTTCTCCACCGAATTTTCCTACTGAGCTCTCCTCATACTATTATTCTTGACATCTCTGATTAGCATATAAAGAGTCGCCTAGGCCATCTCTCCTTCGAATACCCTGGATCAGTTGGGGCTGGTCCCCGGCAGGTGGCGACCGAACAGGGACCTCAGGAAGCAATACTCAAAGAGCTGAGCAGACACGAACCACGCAATCAGCAGGCAATAAGCATGGAGCTCAGCAGTGACGAATCATGCTGCTCAGCTGGCAATAATCAAGCACGTGACCAGGCAGGAATCATGCAGCTCAGCTGGCAATTGTCACGCAGATGAGCCGGCAGGAATCACGCAGCTCAGCTGGCAATTGTCATGCAGATGAGCCGGCAGGAATCACGCAGCTCAGCAGGCCCTGATCACGTGACTCTGCAGGCACTGATCACGTGGCTGATCAAGTCCAGATCACGTGACTGAGCATGCACTGATCACGTGGCTATCATGCACTGTTCACGTGGCTGATCATACACTGGTCACCTGCCTGGTCATGCACAGATCAGCTGACTAATCATGAACTGATCACGTAGCAATCATTCACTGATCACCTGGCTGATCATGCACTGATCACGTGGCTATCATGCAATGATCACGTGGCTATCATGCACTGATCACGTGGCTGATCATGCACTGATACCGAGACTGAGCATCGACTGATCACATGACTATCATGTAGTGATCACGTGACTTAATGGTGCTGACCATGTGACTGATCATGCACTGATCACGTGACTGATCATGCAGTGATCACGTGGCTATCATGCATTACTCATGTGGCTGATCATGCAATGATCATGTAGCTACCATGTACAGGACACGTGAATGACCATACACCCATCAGGTGACTGATCATGCACTGATCACGTGGCTATCATGCACTGACCACGAGACTGATCATGCACTGATCACGTCTATATCATGCACTGATCACATGACTGCCCATGCACTGATCACGTGGATGATCATACACTAATCATGTGACAGATCATGCACTGTTCACGTGGCTGATCATTCACTGATACCATGACTGAGCATGGACTGATCACATGACTATCATGTAGTGATCACGTGACTTAATGGCGCTGATCATGTGACTGATCATGCGCTGATCATGTTTGCTATCATACACTGATCATGTGCCTCTGGAAGCAATAAACAAAGAGCTGAGTAGGCACGAATCAAACAGTCAGCAGGCAATAATCATGGAACTCAGGTGTGAGGAATCATGCTGCTCAGCTGGCAATAATCAAGCAGCTGAGCAGGCACGAATTATGCAGCACAGCTGGCAATTGTCAAGCAGATGACAGGCAGGAATCGTGCAGCTCAGCTGGCAATTGTCAAGCAGATGAGCAGACAGTAATCACGCAGCTCAGCAGGCCCTGATCACGTGACTGAGCATGCACTGTTCACGTGGCTGATCATACACTGATCACGTGATTGATCATGCACTGATCACTTGGATATCATGCACTGATCACGTGGCTGATCATACACTGTTCACGTGTCTCACCATGCACTGATCACGTGGGTATCATGCACTGATCACGTGGCTGAACATTCACTGTTCACGTGGCTGATCACACACCTGTCACGTGACATATCATGCACTGATCACCTGGATATCATGCACTGATCACGTGGCTGATCATACACTGTTCACGTGTCTGACCATGCACCGATCACGTGGCTGATCATACACTGCTCACGTAACTGATCATGCACTGATCACGTAATTGATCATGCACTGATCACGTGGCTGATGATGCAATGATCACGTGACTGACCATGCACTGATCTCGTGACTGATCATCCACTGATCAGTTGGCTATCATGCACTGATTACTTGGCTGATCATACACTGATCACGTGACTGATAATGCACTGATCATCTGGCTATCATGCACCCATTACCTGGCTATCGTGCACTGATCACGTGGTTGACCATACACTGGTCACGAGACTGATCATGCACTGATCACGTCTATATCATGCACTGATCACATGACTGCCCATGCACTGATCACGTGGATGATCATACAGTGATCATGTGACAGATCATGCAGTGATCACATGGCTATCATGCACTGATCAAGTGGCGGATCATACTCTGTCCCGAAACTGATCATGCACTGATCACGTGGCTATCATGCACTGCTGATGCGGCTGATCATGCAATGATCACGTAGCTACCATGTACTGGTCACGTGAGTGATCATGTACTGATCACGTAATTGATCATGCACTGATCAGGTGACTTATCCTGCACTGTTCACGTGAGTGATCATGCACTGATCACGTGACTGATCATGCACTGACCTCGTGGCTATCATGCACGGCTCACGTGGCTGATCATGCAATGATCACCTAGCTACCATGTACTGGTCACGTGACTGATCATGCACTGATCACGTAATTGATCATGCACTGATCATGTGGCTGATCATGCACTGATCACGTGGCAGATCATACACTGATCACGTGACTGATCATGCACTGATCCCTTGGCTGGTCATACACTGATCACTTGCCTGGTCATGCACAGATTACATGACTGATCATGTACTGAACACGTTACTGATCAGGCACTGATCACGTGGCTCTGATGCACTGATCACGTGGCTATCATGCACTGATCACGTGGATATCATGCACTGATCACGTGGCTATCATGCACTGTATCATGCACTGATCACGTGGCTGATCACACACATATCACGTGACTGATCATGCACTGATTACGTGACTATCATGCACTGATCACGTGGCTGATCATGCAATGATCACGTAGCTACCATGTACTGGTCAAGTGACTGATCATGCACTGATCATGTAATTGACCCTGCACTGATCATGTGGCTCATCACGCACTGATCACGTGGCTGATCACACACGTATCACGTGACTGATCATGTACAGATCACGTGACTAATCATGAAGTGATCACGTGGCTAACCTTCTCTGATCACGTGGATATCATGCACTGATCACGTGGCTGATCACACACGTATCACGTGACTGATCATGCACTGATCACGTGGGTATCATGCACTGATCACGTGGCTGATCATGCACTGATACCGTGACTGAGCATGGACTGATCACATGACTATCATGTAGTGATCATGTGACTTAATGGTGCTGATCATGTGCTGATCATGTTTGCTATCATACACTGATCATGTGCCTCTGGAGGCAATAAACAAAGAGCTGAGTAGGCACGAATCAAACAGTCAGCAGGCAATAATCATGGAACTCAGCTGTGAGGAATCATGCTGCTCAGCTCGCAATAATCAAGTAGCTGAGCAGGCAGGAATTACACAGCACAGCTGGCAATTGTCAAGCAGATGAGCAGACAGTAATCACGCAGCTCAGCAGGCCCTGATCACTTGACTGAGCATGCACTGTTCACGTGGCTGATCATACACTGATCACGTGATTGATCATGCACTGATCACGTGGCTATCATGCACTACTCACGTGGCTGCTCATACACTATTCACCTGCATGGTCATGCACAGATAACGTGACTAATCATGAACTGATCACGTAGCTATC
Organism: Bos javanicus; assembly: GCF_032452875.1. Classification (NCBI taxonomy): domain Eukaryota; kingdom Metazoa; phylum Chordata; class Mammalia; order Artiodactyla; family Bovidae; genus Bos; species Bos javanicus. Next base: position 166,538 of record NW_026893616.1, read on the forward strand.
ATGCACTGATCTCCTGGCTGATCATGCACTGATCACGTGGCTATCATGCAATGATCACGTGGCTATCATGCACTGATCACTTGGCTGATCATGCACTGATACCGTGACTGAGCATGGACTGATCACATGACTATCCTGTAGTGATCACGTGACTTAATGGTGCTGATCATGTTTGCTATCATACACTGATCATGTGCCTCTGGAGGCAATAAACAAAGAGCTGAGTAGGCACGAATCAAACAGTCAGCAGGCAATAATCATGGAACTCACCTGTGAGGAATCATGCTGCTCAGCTGGCAATAATCAAGCAGCTGAGCAGGCAGGAATTACGCAGCACAGCTGGCAATTGTCAAGCAGATGAGCAGACAGTAATCACGCAGCTCAGCAGGCCCTGATCACGTGACTGAGCATGCACTGTTCACGTGGCTGATCATACACTGATCACGTGATTGATCATGCACTGATCACTTGGATATCATGCACTGATCACGTGGCAGATCATACAGTGTTCTCGTGTCTCACCATGCACTGATCACGTGGCTGATCATACACTGCTCAAGTAACTGATCATGCACTGATTACGTGGCTATCATACACTCATCACGTGGCTGAACATGCACTGTTCACGTGGCTGATCACACACCTGTCATGTGACTGATCATGCAGTGATCACGTGGCACTCATGCACTGATCACGTAGCTATCTTGAACCGATCACTTGGCTGATCATACACTCATCACGGGCCTGATAGTGCACTGATCACGGCGCTATCATGCATTGACTACATGACTCCACATGCACTGATCACGTGGATGATCATGCACTGATCACGTGCCTGACCATGCACTGGTCACGTGACTGATCAGGCAATGATCACGTGACTGATCATGCACTGATCACGTAGCTATCTTGAACTGATCACTTGGCTGATCAGGCAATGATCACATAGCTACCATGTACTGGTCATGTGACTGATCATGCACTGATCACGTAGCTAACTTGAACTGATCACATGGCTGATCATGCACTGACCTCGTGGCTATCATGCACGGCTCACGTGGCTGATCAGGCAATGATCACGTAACTACCATGTACTGGTCACGTGACTGATCATGCACTGATGACGTGACTGCGCATGCACTGATGACGTGGCTAATCGGGCAGTGATCATATGGCTCATCATGCACTGATCACGTTTTTATCAGGCAATGATCAGTAACTGACAGGCGCTGATCATGGGACTGTGCACGCACTGATCACCTGGCTATCATGCACTGATCACGTGACTGCGAATGCACTGATGACGTGGCTGTTCGGGCACTGATCACGTGTTTATCAGGCAGTGATCAGTGACTGACAGGGGCTGATCAGGGGACTGTGCACGCACTGATCAGGTGGCTGATCAGGAACTGACCACCTGACTGCGCATGCAGTGATCACGTTGCTGGTCGTTCACTGATCACGTGTTTATCATCCGGTGATCACGTGACTGAGAGGCGCTGATCACGTGACTGTGCCGTCAGTGATCACGTGGCTGAGCAGGCACTGATATCGTGACTGAGCATGCACTGATCATGTGCCGGGAGCCGGGGAGGCATTCCGCTCTGGACAAAGGTCATGAGGAAGGAGGCTCAGCATACGCAAATGCGGGATCGAGCCTCAGGAATCCACCCGGATATTCTCGAGCATCTCCCCCCCCAAAAAACCAGAGTCTGCCTACTGTATTGCTTTGTGCTCTCACCTCTGATTTCACTGGGGGCTGTCCCCCACCACCATCTCGCTCTCTCTGTCAAAGAGTTAACTTACAGCTCCAATTCATAAAGTTCCTTGTCATTCTTCCCTTTAACTTCCAGCTGAGTCTCCATCTGGAGCGCGGAACCCACCACGCTTACTAATTATGCCTGGGCTGCTAAGACCCACTCGAGAAGGTGTCTAGGGTGAGGCACCTTTCACTATTCGAGAGGGCACCTGCGGCCTACGTAAGTGGTGCAAACTTCTTGTCTTGAAGTTTGATTGGTCTTCCGCGTAAACCAAGCTGCTCAGTCTCTTTTCTCCACCGAATTTTCCTACTGAGCTCTCCTCATACTATTATTCTTGACATCTCTGATTAGCATATAAATAGTCGCCTAGGCCATCTCTCCTTCGAATACCCTGGATCAGTTGGGGCTGGTCCCCGGCAGGTGGCGACCGAACAGGGACCTCAGGAGGCAATACTCAAAGAGCTGAGCAGACACGAACCACGCAATCAGCAGGCAATAAGCATGGAGCTCAGCAGTGACGAATCATGCTGCTCAACTGGCAATAATCAAGCACGTGACCAGGCAGGAATCACGCAGCTCAGCTGGCAATTGTCAAGCAGATGAGCCGAGAGGAATCACGCAGCTCAGCTGGCAATTGTCATGCAGATGAGCCGGCAGGAATCACGCAGCTCAGCAGGCCCTGATCACGTGACTCTGCAGGCACTGATCACGTGGCTGATCAAGTCCAGATCACGTGACTGAGCATGCACTGATCACGTGGCTATCATGCACTGTTCACGTGGCTGATCATACACTGGTCACCTGCCTGGTCATGCACAGATCAGCTGACTAATCATGAACTGATCACGTAGCAATCATTCACTGATCACCTGGCTGATCATGCACTGATCACGTGGCTATCATGCAATGATCACGTGGCTATCATGCACTGATCACGTGGCTGATCATGCACTGATACCGAGACTGAGCATGGACTGATCACATGACTATCATGTAGTGATCACGTGACTTAATGGTGCTGACCATGTGACTGATCATGCACTGATCACGTGACTGATCATGCAGTGATCACGTGGCTATCATGCATTACTCATGTGGCTGATCATGCAATGATCATGTAGCTACCATGTACAGGACACGTGAATGACCATACACCCATCAGGTGACTGATCATGCACTGATCACGTGGCTATCATGCACTGACCACGAGACTGATCATGCACTGATCACGTCTATATCATGCACTGATCACATGACTGCCCATGCACTGATCACGTGGATGATCATACACTAATCATGTGACAGATCATGCACTGTTCACGTGGCTGATCATTCACTGATACCATGACTGAGCATGGACTGATCACATGACTATCATGTAGTGATCACGTGACTTAATGGCGCTGATCATGTGACTGATCATGCGCTGATCATGTTTGCTATCATACACTGATCATGTGCCTCTGGAAGCAATAAACAAAGAGCTGAGTAGGCACGAATCAAACAGTCAGCAGGCAATAATCATGGAACTCAGGTGTGAGGAATCATGCTGCTCAGCTGGCAATAATCAAGCAGCTGAGCAGGCACGAATTATGCAGCACAGCTGGCAATTGTCAAGCAGATGACAGGCAGGAATCGTGCAGCTCAGCTGGCAATTGTCAAGCAGATGAGCAGACAGTAATCACGCAGCTCAGCAGGCCCTGATCACGTGACTGAGCATGCACTGTTCACGTGGCTGATCATACACTGATCACGTGATTGATCATGCACTGATCACTTGGATATCATGCACTGATCACGTGGCTGATCATACACTGTTCACGTGTCTCACCATGCACTGATCACGTGGGTATCATGCACTGATCACGTGGCTGAACATTCACTGTTCACGTGGCTGATCACACACCTGTCACGTGACATATCATGCACTGATCACCTGGATATCATGCACTGATCACGTGGCTGATCATACACTGTTCACGTGTCTGACCATGCACCGATCACGTGGCTGATCATACACTGCTCACGTAACTGATCATGCACTGATCACGTAATTGATCATGCACTGATCACGTGGCTGATGATGCAATGATCACGTGACTGACCATGCACTGATCTCGTGACTGATCATCCACTGATCAGTTGGCTATCATGCACTGATTACTTGGCTGATCATACACTGATCACGTGACTGATAATGCACTGATCATCTGGCTATCATGCACCCATTACCTGGCTATCGTGCACTGATCACGTGGTTGACCATACACTGGTCACGAGACTGATCATGCACTGATCACGTCTATATCATGCACTGATCACATGACTGCCCATGCACTGATCACGTGGATGATCATACAGTGATCATGTGACAGATCATGCAGTGATCACATGGCTATCATGCACTGATCAAGTGGCGGATCATACTCTGTCCCGAAACTGATCATGCACTGATCACGTGGCTATCATGCACTGCTGATGCGGCTGATCATGCAATGATCACGTAGCTACCATGTACTGGTCACGTGAGTGATCATGTACTGATCACGTAATTGATCATGCACTGATCAGGTGACTTATCCTGCACTGTTCACGTGAGTGATCATGCACTGATCACGTGACTGATCATGCACTGACCTCGTGGCTATCATGCACGGCTCACGTGGCTGATCATGCAATGATCACCTAGCTACCATGTACTGGTCACGTGACTGATCATGCACTGATCACGTAATTGATCATGCACTGATCATGTGGCTGATCATGCACTGATCACGTGGCAGATCATACACTGATCACGTGACTGATCATGCACTGATCCCTTGGCTGGTCATACACTGATCACTTGCCTGGTCATGCACAGATTACATGACTGATCATGTACTGAACACGTTACTGATCAGGCACTGATCACGTGGCTCTGATGCACTGATCACGTGGCTATCATGCACTGATCACGTGGATATCATGCACTGATCACGTGGCTATCATGCACTGTATCATGCACTGATCACGTGGCTGATCACACACATATCACGTGACTGATCATGCACTGATTACGTGACTATCATGCACTGATCACGTGGCTGATCATGCAATGATCACGTAGCTACCATGTACTGGTCAAGTGACTGATCATGCACTGATCATGTAATTGACCCTGCACTGATCATGTGGCTCATCACGCACTGATCACGTGGCTGATCACACACGTATCACGTGACTGATCATGTACAGATCACGTGACTAATCATGAAGTGATCACGTGGCTAACCTTCTCTGATCACGTGGATATCATGCACTGATCACGTGGCTGATCACACACGTATCACGTGACTGATCATGCACTGATCACGTGGGTATCATGCACTGATCACGTGGCTGATCATGCACTGATACCGTGACTGAGCATGGACTGATCACATGACTATCATGTAGTGATCATGTGACTTAATGGTGCTGATCATGCGCTGATCATGTTTGCTATCATACACTGATCATGTGCCTCTGGAGGCAATAAACAAAGAGCTGAGTAGGCACGAATCAAACAGTCAGCAGGCAATAATCATGGAACTCAGCTGTGAGGAATCATGCTGCTCAGCTCGCAATAATCAAGTAGCTGAGCAGGCAGGAATTACACAGCACAGCTGGCAATTGTCAAGCAGATGAGCAGACAGTAATCACGCAGCTCAGCAGGCCCTGATCACTTGACTGAGCATGCACTGTTCACGTGGCTGATCATACACTGATCACGTGATTGATCATGCACTGATCACGTGGCTATCATGCACTACTCACGTGGCTGATCATACACTAATCACCTGCATGGTCATGCACAGATAACGTGACTAATCATGAACTGATCACGTAGCTATCATGCACTGATCTCCTGGCTGATCATGCACTGATCACGTGGCTATCATGCAATGATCACGTGGCTATCATGCACTGATCACTTGGCTGATCATGCACTGATACCGTGACTGAGCATGGACTGATCACATGACTATCCTGTAGTGATCACGTGACTTAATGGTGCTGATCATGTTTGCTATCATACACTGATCATGTGCCTCTGGAGGCAATAAACAAAGAGCTGAGTAGGCACGAATCAAACAGTCAGCAGGCAATAATCATGGAACTCACCTGTGAGGAATCATGCTGCTCAGCTGGCAATAATCAAGCAGCTGAGCAGGCAGGAATTACGCAGCACAGCTGGCAATTGTCAAGCAGATGAGCAGACAGTAATCACGCAGCTCAGCAGGCCCTGATCACGTGACTGAGCATGCACTGTTCACGTGGCTGATCATACACTGATCACGTGATTGATCATGCACTGATCACTTGGATATCATGCACTGATCACGTGGCAGATCATACAGTGTTCTCGTGTCTCACCATGCACTGATCACGTGGCTGATCATACACTGCTCAAGTAACTGATCATGCACTGATTACGTGGCTATCATACACTCATCACGTGGCTGAACATGCACTGTTCACGTGGCTGATCACACACCTGTCATGTGACTGATCATGCAGTGATCACGTGGCACTCATGCACTGATCACGTAGCTATCTTGAACCGATCACTTGGCTGATCATACACTCATCACGGGCCTGATAGTGCACTGATCACGGCGCTATCATGCATTGACTACATGACTCCACATGCACTGATCACGTGGATGATCATGCACTGATCACGTGCCTGACCATGCACTGGTCACGTGACTGATCAGGCAATGATCACGTGACTGATCATGCACTGATCACGTAGCTATCTTGAACTGATCACTTGGCTGATCAGGCAATGATCACATAGCTACCATGTACTGGTCATGTGACTGATCATGCACTGATCACGTAGCTAACTTGAACTGATCACATGGCTGATCATGCACTGACCTCGTGGCTATCATGCACGGCTCACGTGGCTGATCAGGCAATGATCACGTAACTACCATGTACTGGTCACGTGACTGATCATGCACTGATGACGTGACTGCGCATGCACTGATGACGTGGCTAATCGGGCAGTGATCATATGGCTCATCATGCACTGATCACGTTTTTATCAGGCAATGATCAGTAACTGACAGGCGCTGATCATGGGACTGTGCACGCACTGATCACCTGGCTATCATGCACTGATCACGTGACTGCGAATGCACTGATGACGTGGCTGTTCGGGCACTGATCACGTGTTTATCAGGCAGTGATCAGTGACTGACAGGGGCTGATCAGGGGACTGTGCACGCACTGATCAGGTGGCTGATCAGGAACTGACCACCTGACTGCGCATGCAGTGATCACGTTGCTGGTCGTTCACTGATCACGTGTTTATCATCCGGTGATCACGTGACTGAGAGGCGCTGATCACGTGACTGTGCCGTCAGTGATCACGTGGCTGAGCAGGCACTGATATCGTGACTGAGCATGCACTGATCATGTGCCGGGAGCCGGGGAGGCATTCCGCTCTGGACAAAGGTCATGAGGAAGGAGGCTCAGCATACGCAAATGCGGGATCGAGCCTCAGGAATCCACCCGGATATTCTCGAGCATCTCCCCCCCAAAAAACCAGAGTCTGCCTACTGTATTGCTTTGTGCTCTCACCTCTGATTTCACTGGGGGCTGTCCCCCACCACCATCTCGCTCTCTCTGTCAAAGAGTTAACTTACAGCTCCAATTCATAAAGTTCCTTGTCATTCTTCCCTTTAACTTCCAGCTGAGTCTCCATCTGGAGCGCGGAACCCACCACGCTTCCTAATTATGCCTGGGCTGCTAAGACCCACTCGAGAAGGTGTCTAGGGTGAGGCACCTTTCCTATTCGAGAGGGCACCTGCGGCCTACGTAAGTGGTGCAAACTTCTTGTCTTGAAGTTTGATTGGTCTTCCGCGTAAACCAAGCTGCTCAGTCTCTTTTCTCCACCGAATTTTCCTACTGAGCTCTCCTCATACTATTATTCTTGACATCTCTGATTAGCATATAAATAGTCGCCTAGGCCATCTCTCCTTCGAATACCCTGGATCAGTTGGGGCTGGTCCCCGGCAGGTGGCGACCGAACAGGGACCTCAGGAGGCAATACTCAAAGAGCTGAGCAGACACGAACCACGCAATCAGCAGGCAATAAGCATGGAGCTCAGCAGTGACGAATCATGCTGCTCAACTGGCAATAATCAAGCACGTGACCAGGCAGGAATCAGGCAGCTCAGCTGGCAATTGTCAAGCAGATGAGCCGAGAGGAATCACGCAGCTCAGCTGGCAATTGTCATGCAGATGAGCCGGCAGGAATCACGCAGCTCAGCAGGCCCTGATCACGTGACTCTGCAGGCACTGATCACGTGGCTGATCAAGTCCAGATCACGTGACTGAGCATGCACTGATCACGTGGCTATCATGCACTGTTCACGTGGCTGATCATACACTGGTCACCTGCCTGGTCATGCACAGATCAGCTGACTAATCATGAACTGATCACGTAGCAATCATTCACTGATCACCTGGCTGATCATGCACTGATCACGTGGCTATCATGCAATGATCACGTGGCTATCATGCACTGATCACGTGGCTGATCATGCACTGATACCGAGACTGAGCATGGACTGATCACATGACTATCATGTAGTGATCACGTGACTTAATGGTGCTGACCATGTGACTGATCATGCACTGATCACGTGACTGATCATGCAGTGATCACGTGGCTATCATGCATTACTCATGTGGCTGATCATGCAATGATCATGTAGCTACCATGTACAGGACACGTGAATGACCATACACCCATCAGGTGACTGATCATGCACTGATCACGTGGCTATCATGCACTGACCACGAGACTGATCATGCACTGATCACGTCTATATCATGCACTGATCACATGACTGCCCATGCACTGATCACGTGGATGATCATACACTAATCATGTGACAGATCATGCACTGTTCACGTGGCTGATCATTCACTGATACCATGACTGAGCATGGACTGATCACATGACTATCATGTAGTGATCACGTGACTTAATGGCGCTGATCATGTGACTGATCATGCGCTGATCATGTTTGCTATCATACACTGATCATGTGCCTCTGGAAGCAATAAACAAAGAGCTGAGTAGGCACGAATCAAACAGTCAGCAGGCAATAATCATGGAACTCAGGTGTGAGGAATCATGCTGCTCAGCTGGCAATAATCAAGCAGCTGAGCAGGCACGAATTATGCAGCACAGCTGGCAATTGTCAAGCAGATGACAGGCAGGAATCGTGCAGCTCAGCTGGCAATTGTCAAGCAGATGAGCAGACAGTAATCACGCAGCTCAGCAGGCCCTGATCACGTGACTGAGCATGCACTGTTCACGTGGCTGATCATACACTGATCACGTGATTGATCATGCACTGATCACTTGGATATCATGCACTGATCACGTGGCTGATCATACACTGTTCACGTGTCTCACCATGCACTGATCACGTGGGTATCATGCACTGATCACGTGGCTGAACATTCACTGTTCACGTGGCTGATCACACACCTGTCACGTGACATATCATGCACTGATCACCTGGATATCATGCACTGATCACGTGGCTGATCATACACTGTTCACGTGTCTGACCATGCACCGATCACGTGGCTGATCATACACTGCTCACGTAACTGATCATGCACTGATCACGTAATTGATCATGCACTGATCACGTGGCTGATGATGCAATGATCACGTGACTGACCATGCACTGATCTCGTGACTGATCATCCACTGATCAGTTGGCTATCATGCACTGATTACTTGGCTGATCATACACTGATCACGTGACTGATAATGCACTGATCATCTGGCTATCATGCACCCATTACCTGGCTATCGTGCACTGATCACGTGGTTGACCATACACTGGTCACGAGACTGATCATGCACTGATCACGTCTATATCATGCACTGATCACATGACTGCCCATGCACTGATCACGTGGATGATCATACAGTGATCATGTGACAGATCATGCAGTGATCACATGGCTATCATGCACTGATCAAGTGGCGGATCATACTCTGTCCCGAAACTGATCATGCACTGATCACGTGGCTATCATGCACTGCTGATGCGGCTGATCATGCAATGATCACGTAGCTACCATGTACTGGTCACGTGAGTGATCATGTACTGATCACGTAATTGATCATGCACTGATCAGGTGACTTATCCTGCACTGTTCACGTGAGTGATCATGCACTGATCACGTGACTGATCATGCACTGACCTCGTGGCTATCATGCACGGCTCACGTGGCTGATCATGCAATGATCACCTAGCTACCATGTACTGGTCACGTGACTGATCATGCACTGATCACGTAATTGATCATGCACTGATCATGTGGCTGATCATGCACTGATCACGTGGCAGATCATACACTGATCACGTGACTGATCATGCACTGATCCCTTGGCTGGTCATACACTGATCACTTGCCTGGTCATGCACAGATTACATGACTGATCATGTACTGAACACGTTACTGATCAGGCACTGATCACGTGGCTCTGATGCACTGATCACGTGGCTATCATGCACTGATCACGTGGATATCATGCACTGATCACGTGGCTATCATGCACTGTATCATGCACTGATCACGTGGCTGATCACACACATATCACGTGACTGATCATGCACTGATTACGTGACTATCATGCACTGATCACGTGGCTGATCATGCAATGATCACGTAGCTACCATGTACTGGTCAAGTGACTGATCATGCACTGATCATGTAATTGACCCTGCACTGATCATGTGGCTCATCACGCACTGATCACGTGGCTGATCACACACGTATCACGTGACTGATCATGTACAGATCACGTGACTAATCATGAAGTGATCACGTGGCTAACCTTCTCTGATCACGTGGATATCATGCACTGATCACGTGGCTGATCACACACGTATCACGTGACTGATCATGCACTGATCACGTGGGTATCATGCACTGATCACGTGGCTGATCATGCACTGATACCGTGACTGAGCATGGACTGATCACATGACTATCATGTAGTGATCATGTGACTTAATGGTGCTGATCATGCGCTGATCATGTTTGCTATCATACACTGATCATGTGCCTCTGGAGGCAATAAACAAAGAGCTGAGTAGGCACGAATCAAACAGTCAGCAGGCAATAATCATGGAACTCAGCTGTGAGGAATCATGCTGCTCAGCTCGCAATAATCAAGTAGCTGAGCAGGCAGGAATTACACAGCACAGCTGGCAATTGTCAAGCAGATGAGCAGACAGTAATCACGCAGCTCAGCAGGCCCTGATCACTTGACTGAGCATGCACTGTTCACGTGGCTGATCATACACTGATCACGTGATTGATCATGCACTGATCACGTGGCTATCATGCACTACTCACGTGGCTGATCATACACTAATCACCTGCATGGTCATGCACAGATAACGTGACTAATCATGAACTGATCACGTAGCTATCATGCACTGATCTCCTGGCTGATCATGCACTGATCACGTGGCTATCATGCAATGATCACGTGGCTATCATGCACTGATCACTTGGCTGATCATGCACTGATACCGTGACTGAGCATGGACTGATCACATGACTATCCTGTAGTGATCACGTGACTTAATGGTGCTGATCATGTTTGCTATCATACACTGATCATGTGCCTCTGGAGGCAATAAACAAAGAGCTGAGTAGGCACGAATCAAACAGTCAGCAGGCAATAATCATGGAACTCACCTGTGAGGAATCATGCTGCTCAGCTGGCAATAATCAAGCAGCTGAGCAGGCAGGAATTACGCAGCACAGCTGGCAATTGTCAAGCAGATGAGCAGACAGTAATCACGCAGCTCAGCAGGCCCTGATCACGTGACTGAGCATGCACTGTTCACGTGGCTGATCATACACTGATCACGTGATTGATCATGCACTGATCACTTGGATATCATGCACTGATCACGTGGCAGATCATACAGTGTTCTCGTGTCTCACCATGCACTGATCACGTGGCTGATCATACACTGCTCAAGTAACTGATCATGCACTGATTACGTGGCTATCATACACTCATCACGTGGCTGAACATGCACTGTTCACGTGGCTGATCACACACCTGTCATGTGACTGATCATGCAGTGATCACGTGGCACTCATGCACTGATCACGTAGCTATCTTGAACCGATCACTTGGCTGATCATACACTCATCACGGGCCTGATAGTGCACTGATCACGGCGCTATCATGCATTGACTACATGACTCCACATGCACTGATCACGTGGATGATCATGCACTGATCACGTGCCTGACCATGCACTGGTCACGTGACTGATCAGGCAATGATCACGTGACTGATCATGCACTGATCACGTAGCTATCTTGAACTGATCACTTGGCTGATCAGGCAATGATCACATAGCTACCATGTACTGGTCATGTGACTGATCATGCACTGATCACGTAGCTAACTTGAACTGATCACATGGCTGATCATGCACTGACCTCGTGGCTATCATGCACGGCTCACGTGGCTGATCAGGCAATGATCACGTAACTACCATGTACTGGTCACGTGACTGATCATGCACTGATGACGTGACTGCGCATGCACTGATGACGTGGCTAATCGGGCAGTGATCATATGGCTCATCATGCACTGATCACGTTTTTATCAGGCAATGATCAGTAACTGACAGGCGCTGATCATGGGACTGTGCACGCACTGATCACCTGGCTATCATGCACTGATCACGTGACTGCGAATGCACTGATGACGTGGCTGTTCGGGCACTGATCACGTGTTTATCAGGCAGTGATCAGTGACTGACAGGGGCTGATCAGGGGACTGTGCACGCACTGATCAGGTGGCTGATCAGGAACTGACCACCTGACTGCGCATGCAGTGATCACGTTGCTGGTCGTTCACTGATCACGTGTTTATCATCCGGTGATCACGTGACTGAGAGGCGCTGATCACGTGACTGTGCCGTCAGTGATCACGTGGCTGAGCAGGCACTGATATCGTGACTGAGCATGCACTGATCATGTGCCGGGAGCCGGGGAGGCATTCCACTCTGGACAAAGGTCATGAGGAAGGAGGCTCAGCATACGCAAATGCGGGATCGAGCCTCAGGAATCCACCCGGATATTCTCGAGCATCTCCCCCCCCAAAAACCAGAGTCTGCCTACTGTATTGCTTTGTGCTCTCACCTCTGATTTCACTGGGGGCTGTCCCCCACCACCATCTCGCTCTCTCTGTCAAAGAGTTAACTTACAGCTCCAATTCATAAAGTTCCTTGTCATTCTTCCCTTTAACTTCCAGCTGAGTCTCCATCTGGAGCGCGGAACCCACCACGCTTACTAATTATGCCTGGGCTGCTAAGACCCACTCGAGAAGGTGTCTAGGGTGAGGCACCTTTCACTATTCGAGAGGGCACCTGCGGCCTACGTAAGTGGTGCAAACTTCTTGTCTTGAAGTTTGATTGGTCTTCCGCGTAAACCAAGCTGCTCAGTCTCTTTTCTCCACCGAATTTTCCTACTGAGCTCTCCTCATACTATTATTCTTGACATCTCTGATTAGCATATAAATAGTCGCCTAGGCCATCTCTCCTTCGAATACCCTGGATCAGTTGGGGCTGGTCCCCGGCAGGTGGCGACCGAACAGGGACCTCAGGAGGCAATACTCAAAGAGCTGAGCAGACACGAACCACGCAATCAGCAGGCAATAAGCATGGAGCTCAGCAGTGACGAATCATGCTGCTCAACTGGCAATAATCAAGCACGTGACCAGGCAGGAATCACGCAGCTCAGCTGGCAATTGTCAAGCAGATGAGCCGAGAGGAATCACGCAGCTCAGCTGGCAATTGTCATGCAGATGAGCCGGCAGGAATCACGCAGCTCAGCAGGCCCTGATCACGTGACTCTGCAGGCACTGATCACGTGGCTGATCAAGTCCAGATCACGTGACTGAGCATGCACTGATCACGTGGCTATCATGCACTGTTCACGTGGCTGATCATACACTGGTCACCTGCCTGGTCATGCACAGATCAGCTGACTAATCATGAACTGATCACGTAGCAATCATTCACTGATCACCTGGCTGATCATGCACTGATCACGTGGCTATCATGCAATGATCACGTGGCTATCATGCACTGATCACGTGGCTGATCATGCACTGATACCGAGACTGAGCATGGACTGATCACATGACTATCATGTAGTGATCACGTGACTTAATGGTGCTGACCATGTGACTGATCATGCACTGATCACGTGACTGATCATGCAGTGATCACGTGGCTATCATGCATTACTCATGTGGCTGATCATGCAATGATCATGTAGCTACCATGTACAGGACACGTGAATGACCATACACCCATCAGGTGACTGATCATGCACTGATCACGTGGCTATCATGCACTGACCACGAGACTGATCATGCACTGATCACGTCTATATCATGCACTGATCACATGACTGCCCATGCACTGATCACGTGGATGATCATACACTAATCATGTGACAGATCATGCACTGTTCACGTGGCTGATCATTCACTGATACCATGACTGAGCATGGACTGATCACATGACTATCATGTAGTGATCACGTGACTTAATGGCGCTGATCATGTGACTGATCATGCGCTGATCATGTTTGCTATCATACACTGATCATGTGCCTCTGGAAGCAATAAACAAAGAGCTGAGTAGGCACGAATCAAACAGTCAGCAGGCAATAATCATGGAACTCAGGTGTGAGGAATCATGCTGCTCAGCTGGCAATAATCAAGCAGCTGAGCAGGCACGAATTATGCAGCACAGCTGGCAATTGTCAAGCAGATGACAGGCAGGAATCGTGCAGCTCAGCTGGCAATTGTCAAGCAGATGAGCAGACAGTAATCACGCAGCTCAGCAGGCCCTGATCACGTGACTGAGCATGCACTGTTCACGTGGCTGATCATACACTGATCACGTGATTGATCATGCACTGATCACTTGGATATCATGCACTGATCACGTGGCTGATCATACACTGTTCACGTGTCTCACCATGCACTGATCACGTGGGTATCATGCACTGATCACGTGGCTGAACATTCACTGTTCACGTGGCTGATCACACACCTGTCACGTGACATATCATGCACTGATCACCTGGATATCATGCACTGATCACGTGGCTGATCATACACTGTTCACGTGTCTGACCATGCACCGATCACGTGGCTGATCATACACTGCTCACGTAACTGATCATGCACTGATCACGTAATTGATCATGCACTGATCACGTGGCTGATGATGCAATGATCACGTGACTGACCATGCACTGATCTCGTGACTGATCATCCACTGATCAGTTGGCTATCATGCACTGATTACTTGGCTGATCATACACTGATCACGTGACTGATAATGCACTGATCATCTGGCTATCATGCACCCATTACCTGGCTATCGTGCACTGATCACGTGGTTGACCATACACTGGTCACGAGACTGATCATGCACTGATCACGTCTATATCATGCACTGATCACATGACTGCCCATGCACTGATCACGTGGATGATCATACAGTGATCATGTGACAGATCATGCAGTGATCACATGGCTATCATGCACTGATCAAGTGGCGGATCATACTCTGTCCCGAAACTGATCATGCACTGATCACGTGGCTATCATGCACTGCTGATGCGGCTGATCATGCAATGATCACGTAGCTACCATGTACTGGTCACGTGAGTGATCATGTACTGATCACGTAATTGATCATGCACTGATCAGGTGACTTATCCTGCACTGTTCACGTGAGTGATCATGCACTGATCACGTGACTGATCATGCACTGACCTTGTGGCTATCATGCACGGCTCACGTGGCTGATCATGCAATGATCACCTAGCTACCATGTACTGGTCACGTGACTGATCATGCACTGATCACGTAATTGATCATGCACTGATCATGTGGCTGATCATGCACTGATCACGTGGCAGATCATACACTGATCACGTGACTGATCATGCACTGATCCCTTGGCTGGTCATACACTGATCACTTGCCTGGTCATGCACAGATTACATGACTGATCATGTACTGAACACGTTACTGATCAGGCACTGATCACGTGGCTCTGATGCACTGATCACGTGGCTATCATGCACTGATCACGTGGATATCATGCACTGATCACGTGGCTATCATGCACTGTATCATGCACTGATCACGTGGCTGATCACACACGTATCACGTGACTGATCATGCACTGATTACGTGACTATCATGCACTGATCACGTGGCTGATCATGCAATGATCACGTAGCTACCATGTACTGGTCAAGTGACTGATCATGCTCTGATCATGTAATTGACCCTGCACTGATCATGTGGCTCATCACGCACTGATCACGTGGCTGATCACACACGTATCACGTGACTGATCATGTACAGATCACGTGACTAATCATGAAGTGATCACGTGGCTATCCTTCTCTGATCACGTGGATATCATGCACTGATCACGTGGCTGATCACACACGTATCACGTGACTGATCATGCACTGATCACGTGGATATCATGCACTGATCACGTGGCTGATCATGCACTGATACCGTGACTGAGCATGGACTGATCACATGACTATCATGTAGTGATCATGTGACTTAATGGTGCTGATCATGCGCTGATCATGTTTGCTATCATACACTGATCATGTGCCTCTGGAGGCAATAAACAAAGAGCTGAGTAGGCACGAATCAAACAGTCAGCAGGCAATAATCATGGAACTCAGCTGTGAGGAATCATGCTGCTCAGCTGGCAATAATCAAGTAGCTGAGCAGGCAGGAATTACACAGCACAGCTGGCAATTGTCAAGCAGATGAGCAGACAGTAATCACGCAGCTCAGCAGGCCCTGATCACTTGACTGAGCATGCACTGTTCACGTGGCTGATCATACACTGATCACGTGATTGATCATGCACTGATCACGTGGCTATCATGCACTACTCACGTGGCTGATCATACACTGATCACCTGCATGGTCATGCACAGATAACGTGACTAATCATGAACTGATCACGTAGCTATCATGCACTGATCTCCTGGCTGATCATGCACTGATCACGTGGCTATCATGCAATGATCACGTGGCTATCATGCACTGATCACTTGGCTGATCATGCACTGATACCGTGACTGAGCATGGACTGATCACATGACTATCCTGTAGTGATCACGTGACTTAATGGTGCTGATCATGTTTGCTATCATACACTGATCATGTGCCTCTGGAGGCAATAAACAAAGAGCTGAGTAGGCACGAATCAAACAGTCAGCAGGCAATAATCATGGAACTCACCTGTGAGGAATCATGCTGCTCAGCTGGCAATAATCAAGCAGCTGAGCAGGCAGGAATTACGCAGCACAGCTGGCAATTGTCAAGCAGATGAGCAGACAGTAATCACGCAGCTCAGCAGGCCCTGATCACGTGACTGAGCATGCACTGTTCACGTGGCTGATCATACACTGATCACGTGATTGATCATGCACTGATCACTTGGATATCATGCACTGATCACGTGGCAGATCATACAGTGTTCTCGTGTCTCACCATGCACTGATCACGTGCCTGATCATACACTGCTCAAGTAACTGATCATGCACTGATTACGTGGCTATTATACACTCATCACGTGGCTGAACATGCACTGTTCACGTGGCTGATCACACACCTGTCATGTGACTGATCATGCAGTGATCACGTGGCACTCATGCACTGATCACGTAGCTATCTTGAACCGATCACTTGGCTGATCATACACTCATCACGGGACTGATAGTGCACTGATCACGGCGCTATCATGCATTGACTACATGACTCCACATGCACTGATCACGTGGATGATCATGCACTGGTCACGTGCCTGACCATGCACTGGTCACGTGACTGATCAGGCAATGATCACGTGACTGATCATGCACTGATCACGTAGCTATCTTGAACTGATCACTTGGCTGATCAGGCAATGATCACATAGCTACCATGTACTGGTCACGTGACTGATCATGCACTGATCACGTAGCTATCTTGAACTGATCACATGGCTGATCATGCACTGATCTCGTGGCTATCATGCACTGCTCACGTGGCTGATCAGGCAATGATCACGTAACTACCATGTACTGGTCACGTGACTGATCATGCACTGATGACGTGACTGCGCATGCACTGATGACGTGGCTGATCGGGCAGTGATCATATGGCTCATCATGCACTGATCACGTTTTTATCAGGCAATGATCAGTGACTGACAGGCGCTGATCATGGGACTGTGCACGCACTGATCACCTGGCTATCATGCACTGATCACGTGACTGCGAATGCACTGATGACGTGGCTGTTCGGGCACTGATCACGTGTTTATCAGGCAGTGATCAGTGACTGACAGGGGCTGATCAGGGGACTGTGCACGCACTGATCAGGTGGCTGATCAGGAACTGACCACCTGACTGCGCATGCAGTGATCACGTAGCTGGTCGTTCACTGATCACGTGTTTATCATCCGGTGATCACGTGACTGAGAGGCGCTGATCATGTGACTGTGCCGTCAGTGATCACGTGGCTGAGCAGGCACTGATATCGTGACTGAGCATGCACTGATCATGTGCCGGGAGCCGGGGAGGCATTCCACTCTGGACAAAGGTCATGAGGAAGGAGGCTCAGCATACGCAAATGCGGGATCGAGCCTCAGGAATCCACCCGGATATTCTCGAGCATCTCCACCCCCAAAAAACCAGAGTCTGCCTACTGTATTGCTTTGTGCTCTCACCTCTGATTTCACTGGGGGCTGTCCCCCACCACCATCTCGCTCTCTCTGTCAAAGAGGTAACTTACAGCTCCAATTCATAAAGTTCCTTGTCATTCTTCCCTTTAACTTCCAGCTGAGTCTCCATCTGGAGCGCGGAACCCACCACGCTTACTAATTATGCCTGGGCTGCTAAGACCCACTCGAGAAGGTGTCTAGGGTGAGGCACCTTTCACTATTCGAGAGGGCACCTGCGGCCTACGTAAGTGGTGCAAACTTCTTGTCTTGAAGTTTCATTGGTCTTCCGCGTAAACCAAGCTGCTCAGTATCTTTCTCCACCGAATTTTCCTACTGAGCTCTCCTCATACTATCATTCTTGACATCTCTGATTAGCATATAACTAGTCGCCTAGGCCATCTCTCCTTCGAATACCCTGGATCTGTTGGGGCTTTTCCCCGGCAGGTGGCGACCGAACAGGGACCTCAGGAGGCAATACTCAAAGAGCTGAGCAGACACGAACCACGCAATCAGCAGGCAATAAGCATGGAGCTCAGCAGTGACGAATCATGCTGCTCAACTGGCAATAATCAAGCACGTGACCAGGCAGGACTCACGCAGCTCAGCTGGCAATTGTCAAGCAGATGAGCCGGCAGGAATCACGCAGCTCAGCAGGCCCTGATCACGTGACTCTGCAGGCACTGATCACGTGGCTGATCAAGTCCAGATCACGTGACTGAGCATGCACTGATCACGTGGCTATCATGCACTGATGACGTGACTGCACATGCACTGATGACGTGGCTGATCGGGCACTGATCACATGGCTCATCATGCACTGATCACGTGTTTATCAGGCAACGATCAGTGACTGACAGGCGCTGATCATGGGACTGTACACGAACTGATCACGTGGCTATCATGCACTGATCACGTGACTGCGCATGCACTGATGACGTGGCTGTTCGGGCACTGATCACGTGTTTATCAGGCAGTGATCAGTGACTGACAGGCGCTGATCAGGGGACTGTGCGGGCACTGATCAGGTGGCTGATCAGGAACTGACCACCTGACTGCGCATGCAGTGATCACGTGGCTGGTCGTTCACTGATCACGTGTTTATCATCCGGTGATCACGTGACTGAGAGGCGCTGATCACGTGACTGTGCCGTCAGTGATCACGTGGCTGAGCAGGCACTGATATCGTGACTGAGCATGCACTGATCATGTGCCGGGAGCCGGGGAGGCATTCCACTCTGGACAAAGGTCATGAGGAAGGAGGCTCGGCATACGCAAATGCGGGATCGAGCCTCAGGAGTCCACCCGGATATTCGCGAGCATCTCCTCCCCAAAAAACTGGAGTCTGCCTACTGTATTGCTTTGTGCTCTCACCTCTGATTTCACTGGGGGCTGTCCCCCACCACCATCTCGCTCTCTCTGTCAAAGAGTTAACTTACAGTTCCAATTCATAAAGTTCCTTGTCATTCTTCCCTTTAACTTCCAGCTGAGTCTCCATCTGGAGCGCGGAACCCACCACGCTTACTAATTATGCCTGGGCTGCTAAGACCCACTCGAGAAGGTGTCTAGGGTGAGGCACCTTTCGCTATTCGAGAGGGCGCCTGCGGCCTACGTATGTGGTGCAAACTTCTTGTCTTGAAGTTTGATTGGTCTTCCGCGTAAACCAAGCTACTCAGTCTCTTTTCTCCACCGAATTTTCCTACCGAGCTCTCCTCATACTATCATTCTTGACATCTCTGATTAGCATATAAATAGTCGCCTAGGCCATCTCTCCTTCGAATACACTGATCAGTTGGGGCTGGTCCCCGGCAGGTGGCGACCGAACAGGGACCTCAGGAGGCAATACTCAAAGAGCTGAGCAGACACGAACCACGCAATCAGCAGGCAATAAGCATGGAGCTCAGCAGTGACGAATCATGCTGCTCAACTGGCAAAATCAAGCACGTGACCAGGCAGGACTCAAGCAGCTCAGCTGGCAATTGTCAAGCAGATGAGCCGACAGGAATCACGCAGCTCAGCAGGCCCTGATCACGTGACTCTGCAGGCACTGATCACGTGGCTGATCAAGTCCAGATCACGTGACTGAGCATGCACTGATAACGTGGCTATCATGCACTGATGACGTGACTGCGCATGCACTGATGACTTGGCTGATCGGGCACTGATCACATGTCTCATCATGCACTGATCACGTGTTTATCAGGCAATGATCAGTGACTGACAGGCGCTGATCATGGGACTGTGCACGCACTGATCACGTGGCTATCATGCACTGATGACGTGACTGCGCATGCACTGATGACGTGGCTGTTCGGGCACTGATCACGTGTTTATCAGGCAGTGATCAGTGACTGACAGGCCCTGATCAGGGGACTGTGCACGCACTGATCAGGTGGCTGATCAGGAACTGACCACCTGACTGCGCATGCAGTGATCACGTGGCTGGTCGTTCACTGATCACGTGTTTATCATACGGTGATCACGTGACTGAGAGGCGCTGATCACGTGACACTTCCCTCAGTGATCACGTGGCTGAGCAGGCACTGATATCGTGACTGAGCATGCACTGATCATGTGCCGGGAGCCGGGGAGGCATTCCACTCTGGACAAAGGTCATGAGGAAGGAGGCTCGGCATACGCAAATGCGGGATCGAGCCTCAGGAGTCAACCCGGATATTCTCGAGCATCTCCCCCAAAAAAACCGGAGTCTGCCTACTGTATTGCTTTGTGCTCTCACCTCTGATTTCACTGGGGGCTGTCCCCCACCACCATCTCGCTCTCTCTATCAAAGAGTTAACTTACAGCTCCAATTCATAAAGTTCCTTGTCATTCTTCCCTTTAACTTCCAGCTGAGTCTCCATCTGGAGCGCGGAACCCACCACGCTTCCTAATTATGCCTGGGCTGCTAAGACCCACTCGAGAAGGTGTCTAGGGTGAGGCACCTTTCGCTATTCGAGAGGGCGCCTGCGGCCTACGTAAGTGGTGCAAACTTCTTGTCTTGAAGTTTGATTGGTCTTCCGCGTAAACCAAGCTACTCAGTCTCTTTTCTCCACCGAATTTTCCTACCGAGCTCTCCTCATACTATCATTCTTGACATCTCTGATTAGCATATAAATAGTCGCCTAGGCCATCTCTCCTTGGAATACCCTGGATCAGTTCGGGCTGGTCCCCGGCAGGTGGCGACCGAACAGGGACCTCAGGAGGCAATACTCAAAGAGCTGAGATCATGCACACATCAGGTGGCTATCAAGCACTTCTCACCTGGCTGGTCATGCAATGTTCACGTAGCTACCATATACTGGTCACGTGACTGATCATGCACAGATCACGTAAATGATCATGCACTGCTCACGTGACTGATCATGTACTGATCACGTGACTGATCATGCAGTGATCGGGTGGCTATCATGCACTGCTCACGTGGCTGATCATGCAATGATCACGTAGCAACCATGTACTGGTCACGTGACTGATCATGCACTGATCACGTGATTAATCCAGCACTGATCACCTGACTCATCATGCACTGAACACGTGGCTGATCACACACGTATCACGTGACTGATCATGCACTGATCACGTGGTTATCATGCACTGATCACGTGGCTATCACTCACTGATCACGTGGATATCATGCACGGATCACGTGGCTGATCACACACGTATCACGTGACTGATCATGCACTGATCACCTGTCTATCATGCACTGATCACGTGGCTATCATGCACTGATCACGTGGCTGATCATGCAATGATCACGTAGCTACCATGTACTGGTCACGTGACTGATCTTGCACGGATCACGTAATTGATCATGCACTGATCACGTGGCTGATCAAGCACTGATCACGTGGCTATCATGCACTGCTAACGTGGCTCATCATGAAATGATCCAGCAGCTACCATGTGCTGGTCACGTGACTGATCATGCACTGATCATGTGGCTGATCATGCACTGATCACGTGACTGATCATGCACTGATCACGTGACTGATCATGCACTGATCACGTGGCTATCATGCACTGATAACTTGGCTGGTCATACACAGATCACGCAGCTACCATGTACTGGTCACGTGACTGATCATGCACTGATGACGTAATTGATCATGCACTGATCATGTGGCTGATCCTGCACTGATCACTTGACTGATCATGCACTGATCACGTGACTTATCATGCACTGATCACGTGGCTATCATGCACTGATCACATGGCTGGTCATACACAGATCACGCAGCTACCATGTACTGGTCACATGACTGATCATGCACTGATCACATAATTGATCATGCACTGATCACCTGGCTTATCATGCATTGATCATGTGACTGATCATGTGCTGATCATGTTTGGTGTCACACACTGATCATGTGCCTCTGGAGGCAATGAGCCTAGAGCTGAGTAGGCAGGAATCAGTCAGCAGGCTATAATCATGGAACTCACCTCTGAGAAATCATGCTGCTCAGCTGGCAATAATCAAGTAGAAGAGCAGGCAGGAATTACGCAGCACAGGTGGCAATTGTCAAGGAGATGACAGGCAGGATCGTGCAGCTCAGCTGGAAATTGTAAAGCATATGAGCAGACAGTAATCACACAGCTCAGCAGGCCCTTATCACGTGACTGAGCATGCACTATTCACCTGGCTGATCATACACTGATCACGTGATGATCATGCACTGATCACTTGGATATCATGCACTGTTCACGTGGCTGATCATACACTGTTCACGTGTCTGACCATGCACTGATCACGTGGCTGATTACACACCTATCACGTGAATGATCATGCACTGATCACGTGGCTCTCATGCACTGATCACGTGATTGCGCATGCACTGATCACGTAATTGTATGCACTGATGACGTGGTTATCATGCACTGATGAAGTGGCTGATCATGCACTGATCATGTGACTGATCATGCCCTGATCACGTAGCTACTTGCACTGATCACTTGGCTGATCATACACTCATTTCGGGACTGATCATGCACTGATCACCGCGCTATCATGCATTGACTAAATGACTCCACATGCACTGATCACGTGGATGATCATACACTGATCACGTGACTGATCATGCACTGATCATCTGGCTATCCTGCACTCATTACCTGGCTATCGTGCACTGATCACGTGGTTGATCATTCACTGATCACGAGAGTGATCATACACTGATCACAAGACTGATCATGCACTGATCACTTCTATATCATGCACTGATCACATGACTGCCCATGCACTGATCACGTGGATGATCATACACTGATCATGTGACAGATCATGCAGTGATCACGTGGCTATCATGACTGATAAGTGGCTGATCATACTCTGCTCCTGAAACTGATCATGCAATCATCACGTGGCTATCATGCACTGCTCACGTGGCTGATCATGCAATGATCATGTAGCTACCATATACTAGTCACTTGAGTGATCGTGCACTGATCACGTAATTGATCATGCACTGATCAGGTGACTTATCATGCACTGTTCACCTGACTGATCATGCACTGATCACGTGACTGATCATGCACTGATCTCGTGGCTATCATGCACGGCTCACGTGGCTGATCATGCAATGATCACCTAGATACCATGTACTGGTCACATGACTGATCATGCACTGATGACGTAATTGATCATGCAGTGATCATGTGGCTGATCATGCACTGATCACGTGGCTGATCATACACTGATTACGTGACTGATCATGCACTGAACATGTGACTGATCATGCACTGATCACTTGGCTATCATGCACTGATCACTTTGCTGGTCATACACTGATCACTTGCCTGGTCATGCACAGATTACATGACTGATCATGCACTGGTCACGTGACTGATTATGCACTGATCACCTGGCTATCATGCACTACTCACGTGGCTGATCATGCAATGATCATGTAGCTACCATGTACTGGTCACGTGACTGATCATACAACCATCAGGTGACTGATCATGCACTGATCACGTGGCTCTCATGCACTGATCACGTGGCTATCATGCACTGATCACGTGGCTATCATGCACTGATCACGTGGCTGATCACGCAATGATCACGTAGCTACCATGTACTGGTCACCTGACTGATCATGCACTGATTACGTAATTGATCCTGCACTGATCACATGGCTCATCACGCACTGATCCGGTGGCTGATCACACACGTATCAGCTGACTGATCATGTACAGATCACGTGACTAATCATGAAGTGATCACGTGGCTATCCTGCAATGATCACGTGGATATCATGCACTGATCACGTGGCTATCATGCACTGATCACGGGGCTGATCATGCAATGATCACGTAGCTACCATGCACTGGTCACGTGACTGATCATGCACTGATCAGGTAATTGATCATGCACTGATCACGTGACTGATCATGCACAGTCACGTGACTGATCATGCACAGATCACGTGACTGTTCATGCACTGATCACGTGGCTATCATGCACTGATCATGTGGCTATCATGCACTGCTCACGTGGCTGATCATGCAATGATCACGCAGCTACCATGTACTGGTCACATGACTGATCATGCACTGATCACATAATTGATCATGCACTGATCACCTGGCTTATCATGCATTGATCATGTGACTGATCATGTGCTGATCATGTTTGGTGTCACACACTGATCATGTGCCTCTGGAGGCAATGAGCATAGAGCTGAGTAGGCAGGAATCAGTCAGCAGGCTATAATCATGGAACTCACCTCTGAGAAATCATGCTGCTCAGCTGGCAATAATCAAGTAGAAGAGCAGGCAGGAATTACGCAGCACAGGTGGCAATTGTCAAGGAGATGACAGGCAGGATCGTGCAGCTCAGCTGGAAATTGTAAAGCAGATGAGCAGACAGTAATCACGCCGTTCAGCAGGCCCTGATCACGTGCCTGAGCATTCACTGTTCACATGGCTGATCACACACCTATCACGTGACTGATCATGCACTGATCATGTGACTGATCATGCACTGATCATGTAGCTATCTTGCACTGATCACTTGGCTGATCATACACTCATCACGGAACTGATCGTGCACTGATCACGGCGCTATCATGCATTGACTACATGACTCCAAATGCACTGATCACGTGGATGATCATGCACTGATCACGGGACTGACCATGCACTGATCACGTGACTGATCATGCACTGATCATGTGGCTGATCATGCACTGATCACGTGGCTGATCATACACTGATCACATGACTGATCATGCACTGATCACGTGGCTATCATGCACTGATCACTTGGCTGGACATACACTGAACACGTGCCTGGTCATGCACTGATAACGTGGCTGATCATGCACTGATCACATGA
The DNA here is from genome assembly GCF_032452875.1 of Bos javanicus. Lineage (NCBI taxonomy): Eukaryota > Metazoa > Chordata > Mammalia > Artiodactyla > Bovidae > Bos > Bos javanicus. Next base: position 192,514 of record NW_026893616.1, read on the forward strand.
CTGATCATGCACTGATCTCGTGTCTGATCATGCACTGATACCGTGACTGAGCATGGACTGATCACATAACTATCATGTAGTGATCACGTGACTTAATGGTGCTGACCATGTGAATGATCATGCGCTGAGCATGTTTGCTATCATACACTGATCATGTGCCTCTGGAGGCAATAAACAAAGAGCTGAGTAGGCACGAATCAAACAGTCAGCAGGCAAAAATCATGGAACTCAGCACTGATCACGTGGCTGATCATACACTGTTCACGTGTCTGACCATGCACTGATCACATAATTGATCATGCACTAATCACGTGGCTGATCATGCACTGATCACGTGGCTATCATGCACTGCTCACGTGGCTGATCATGCACTGATTACGTGACTGACCGTGCACTGATCACGTGACCGATCATGCACTGATCACGTGGCTGATCATGCAATGATCACGTAGCTACCATGTACTGGTCACGTGACTGATCATGCATTGATCACGTAATTGATACTGCACTGATCACGTAGCTCATCATGCACTGATCACGTGGCTATCATGCACTGCTCACGCGGCTGTCCATGCAATGATCACGTAGCTACCATGTACTGGTCACGTGAGTGATCATGCACTGATCACGTTATTGATCATGCACTGATCAGTTGATTTATCATGCACTGTTCACGTGAGTGGTCATGCACTGATCACGTGACTGATCATGCACTGATCTCGTGGCTATCATGCACGGCTCATGTGGCTAATCATGCAATGATCACGTAGCTACAATATACTGGTCACGTGACTGATCACGCACTGATCATGTAATTGATCATGCACTGATCACGTGACTGATCATGCAATGATCACGTGGCTATCATGCACTGATCACTTGGCTGGTCATACACTGATCACGTGACTGATCATGCACTGATCACGTGGCTGATCATGCACTGATCATGTGACTGATCATGCACTGATCACGTAGCTATCTTTCACTGGTCACTTGGCTGATCATACACTCATCATGGGACTGATCGTGCACTGATTGCGGCGCTATAATGCATTGACTACATGACTCCACATGCACTGATCACGTGCATGATCATGCACTGATCACGTGGCTATCATGCACTGATCATTTGGATGGTCATACACTGATCATGTGCCTGGTCATGCACTGATCATGTGGCTGATCATGCACTGATCACGTGACTGATCATGCACTGATCACGTGTCTATCAGGCACTGATCACGTGGCTATCATTCACAGATAACGTGGCTGATCATGCAATGATCACGTAGCTACCATGTACTGGTCACGTGAATGATCATGCACAGATCACGTGGCTGATCATGCACTGATCACGTGGCTGATCATGCACTGATCACGTGACTGATCATGCACTGATCACGTGGCTGATCATGAACTGATCACGTGGCTATCATGCACTGCTCACGTGGCTGATCATGCAATGATCACGTAGCTACCATGTACTGGTCACGTGACTGATCATGCACTGATCACGTAATTCATCATGCCCTGGTCATGTGGCTGATCATGCACTGATCACGCGGCTGATCAAACACTGATCACGTGACTGATCATGCACTGATCACGTGACTGACCATGCACTGATCACGTGGCTATCATGCACTGATCACTTAGCTGGCCATACTGATCACGTGCCTCGTCATGCACTGATCACGTGGCTGATCATGCACTGATCACGTGACTGATCATGCACTGATCACGTGGCTATCATGCAGTGATCACGTGGCTATCATGCACAGATCACGTGACTGATCATGCACTGATCACGTGGCTGATTATGCACTGATCACGTGACTGATCATGCACTGTTCACGAGACTCATCATGCACTGATGACATGGATATCATGCACTGATCACGTGTTTGATCATACAGTGTTCACGTGTCTGACCATGCACTGCTCACGTTGCTGATCATACACTGTTCACGTAACTGATCATGCACTGATCACGTGGATTTCATGCATTGATCACGTGGGTGAACATGCACTGTTCACGTGGCTTACCACACACCTGTCACGTGACTGATCATGCACTGATCACGTGGCTCTCATGCACTGATCACGTGGCTGATCATACTCTGCTCACGTAACTGATCATGCACACATCACGTGGCTGATCATGCAATGATCCCGTAGCTACCATGCACTGGTCACGTGACTGATCATGCACTGATCAGGTAATTGATCATGCACTGATCACGTGACTGATCATGCACAGTCACGTGACTGATCATGCACAGATCACGTGACTGTTCATGCACTGATCACGTGGCTATCATGCACTGATCATGTGGCTATCATGCACTGCTCACGTGGCTGATCATGCAATGATCACGCAGCTACCATGTACTGGTCACATGACTGATCATGCACTGATCACATAATTGATCATGCACTGATCACCTGGCTTATCATGCATTGATCATGTGACTGATCATGTGCTGATCATGTTTGGTGTCACACACTGATCATGTGCCTCTGGAGGCAATGAGCATAGAGCTGAGTAGGCAGGAATCAGTCAGCAGGCTATAATCATGGAACTCACCTCTGAGAAATCATGCTGCTCAGCTGGCAATAATCAAGTAGAAGAGCAGGCAGGAATTACGCAGCACAGGTGGCAATTGTCAAGGAGATGACAGGCAGGATCGTGCAGCTCAGCTGGAAATTGTAAAGCAGATGAGCAGACAGTAATCACGCCGTTCAGCAGGCCCTGATCACGTGCCTGAGCATTCACTGTTCACATGGCTGATCACACACCTATCACGTGACTGATCATGCACTGATCATGTGACTGATCATGCACTGATCATGTAGCTATCTTGCACTGATCACTTGGCTGATCATACACTCATCACGGAACTGATCGTGCACTGATCACGGCGCTATCATGCATTGACTACATGACTCCAAATGCACTGATCACGTGGATGATCATGCACTGATCACGGGACTGACCATGCACTGATCACGTGACTGATCATGCACTGATCATGTGGCTGATCATGCACTGATCACGTGGCTGATCATACACTGATCACATGACTGATCATGCACTGATCACGTGGCTATCATGCACTGATCACTTGGCTGGACATACACTGAACACGTGCCTGGTCATGCACTGATAACGTGGCTGATCATGCACTGATCACATGACTGATCATGCACTGATCTCGTGTCTGATCATGCACTGATACCGTGACTGAGCATGGACTGATCACATAACTATCATGTAGTGATCACGTGACTTAATGGTGCTGACCATGTGAATGATCATGCGCTGAGCATGTTTGCTATCATACACTGATCATGTGCCTCTGGAGGCAATAAACAAAGAGCTGAGTAGGCACGAATCAAACAGTCAGCAGGCAAAAATCATGGAACTCAGCACTGATCACGTGGCTGATCATACACTGTTCACGTGTCTGACCATGCACTGATCACATAATTGATCATGCACTAATCACGTGGCTGATCATGCACTGATCACGTGGCTATCATGCACTGCTCACGTGGCTGATCATGCACTGATTACGTGACTGACCGTGCACTGATCACGTGACCGATCATGCACTGATCACGTGGCTGATCATGCAATGATCACGTAGCTACCATGTACTGGTCACGTGACTGATCATGCATTGATCACGTAATTGATACTGCACTGATCACGTAGCTCATCATGCACTGATCACGTGGCTATCATGCACTGCTCACGCGGCTGTCCATGCAATGATCACGTAGCTACCATGTACTGGTCACGTGAGTGATCATGCACTGATCACGTTATTGATCATGCACTGATCAGTTGATTTATCATGCACTGTTCACGTGAGTGGTCATACACTGATCACGTGACTGATCATGCACTGATCTCGTGGCTATCATGCACGGCTCATGTGGCTAATCATGCAATGATCACGTAGCTACCATATACTGGTCACGTGACTGATCACGCACTGATCATGTAATTGATCATGCACTGATCACGTGACTGATCATGCAATGATCACGTGGCTATCATGCACTGATCACTTGGCTGGTCATACACTGATCACGTGACTGATCATGCACTGATCACGTGGCTGATCATGCACTGATCATGTGACTGATCATGCACTGATCACGTAGCTATCTTTCACTGGTCACTTGGCTGATCATACACTCATCATGGGACTGATCGTGCACTGATTGCGGCGCTATAATGCATTGACTACATGACTCCACATGCACTGATCACGTGCATGATCATGCACTGATCACGTGGCTATCATGCACTGATCATTTGGATGGTCATACACTGATCATGTGCCTGGTCATGCACTGATCATGTGGCTGATCATGCACTGATCACGTGACTGATCATGCACTGATCACGTGTCTATCAGGCACTGATCACGTGGCTATCATTCACAGATAACGTGGCTGATCATGCAATGATCACGTAGCTACCATGTACTGGTCACGTGAATGATCATGCACAGATCACGTGGCTGATCATGCACTGATCACGTGGCTGATCATGCACTGATCACGTGACTGATCATGCACTGATCACGTGGCTGATCATGAACTGATCACGTGGCTATCATGCACTGCTCACGTGGCTGATCATGCAATGATCACGTAGCTACCATGTACTGGTCACGTGACTGATCATGCACTGATCACGTAATTCATCATGCCCTGGTCATGTGGCTGATCATGCACTGATCACGCGGCTGATCAAACACTGATCACGTGACTGATCATGCACTGATCACGTGACTGACCATGCACTGATCACGTGGCTATCATGCACTGATCACTTAGCTGGCCATACTGATCACGTGCCTCGTCATGCACTGATCACGTGGCTGATCATGCACTGATCACGTGACTGATCATGCACTGATCACGTGGCTATCATGCAGTGATCACGTGGCTATCATGCACAGATCACGTGACTGATCATGCACTGATCACGTGGCTGATTATGCACTGATCACGTGACTGATCATGCACTGTTCACGAGACTCATCATGCACTGATGACATGGATATCATACACTGATCACGTGTTTGATCATACAGTGTTCACGTGTCTGACCATGCACTGCTCACGTTGCTGATCATACACTGTTCACGTAACTGATCATGCACTGATCACGTGGATTTCATGCATTGATCACGTGGGTGAACATGCACTGTTCACGTGGCTTACCACACACCTGTCACGTGACTGATCATGCACTGATCACGTGGCTCTCATGCACTGATCACGTGGCTGATCATACTCTGCTCACGTAACTGATCATGCACACATCACGTGGCTGATCATGCAATGATCCCGTAGCTACTATGTACTGGTCACGTGACTGATCATGCACTGATCACGTGGCTGATCACACACGTATCACGTGACTGATCATGCACTGATCACGTGGCTATCATGCACTAATCACGTGGCTATCATTCACTGATCACGTGGATATCATGCACTGATCACGTGGCTGATCACACACATATCACATGACTTATCATGCACTGATCACGTGGCTATCATGCACTGATCACGTAATTGATCATGCAATGATCACGTGGCTGATCATGCACTGAACACGTGACTATCATGCACTGCTCACGTGGCTGATCATGCACTGATTACGTGAATGAGCATGGACTGATCACATAACTATCATGTAGTGATCACGTGACTTAATGGCGCTGACCATGTGAATGATCATGCGCTGAGCATGTTTGCTATCATACACTGATCATGTGCCTCTGGAGGCAATAAACAAAGAGCTGAGTAGGCACGAATCAAACAGTCAGCAGGCAAAAATCATGGAACTCAGCACTGATCACGTGGCTGATCATACACTGTTCACGTGTCTGACCATGCACTGATCACGTGGCTGATCATACACTGTTCACGTAACTGATCATGCACTGATCACATAATTGATCATGCACTAATCACGTGGCTGATCATGCACTGATCACGTGGCTATCATGCACTGCTCACGTGGCTGATCATGCACTGATTACGTGACTGACCGTGCACTGATCACGTGACCGATCATGCACTGATCACGTGGCTGATCATGCAATGATCACGTAGCTACCATGTACTGGTCACGTGACTGATCATGCATTGATCACGTAATTGATACTGCACTGATCACGTAGCTCATCATGCACTGATCACGTGGCTGTCATGCACTGCTCACGCGGCTGTCCATGCAATGATCCCGTAGCTACCATGTACTGGTCACGTGACTGATCATGCACTGATCACGTGGCTGATCACACACGTATCACGTGACTGATCATGCACTGATCACGTGGCTATCATGCACTAATCACGTGGCTATCATTCACTGATCACGTGGATATCATGCACTGATCACGTGGCTGATCACACACGTATCACATGACTGATCATGCACTGATCACGTGGCTATCATGCACTGATCACGTAATTGATCATGCAATGATCACGTGGCTGATCATGCACTGAACACGTGAATAATCATGCACTGATCACGTGACTGATCATGCACTGATCACGTGGCTATTATGCACTGTTAACTTGGCTGATCATGCAATGTTCACGCAGCTACCATGTACTGGTCACGTGACTGATTATGCACTGATGACGTAATTGATCACGCACTGATCATGTGGCAGATCATGCACTGATCACGTGACTGATCATGCACTTATCACGTGACTTATCATGCACTGATCACGTGGTTATCATGCACTGATCACTTGGCTGGTCATACAGTGATCACGCAGCTACCATGTACTGGTCACGTGACTGATCATGCACTGATGATGTAATTGATCATGCACTGATCATGTGGCTGATCATGCACTGATTACGTGGCTGATCATGCGCTGATTACGTGGCTGATCATGCACTGATCACGTGGCTATCATGCACTTATCACATGGCTGGTCATACACTGATCATATAGCTACCAAATACCGGTCACGTGAATGATCATACACCCATCAGGTGACTGATCATGCACTGATCACGTGGCTATCATGCACTGACCGCGAGACTGAAAATGCACTGATCATGTTTAAACATACACTGATCACATGACTTCCCATGCACTGATCATGTGGATGATCATACACTAATCATGTGACAGATCATGCACTGATCACGTGGCTGACCATGCACTGATACCGTGACTGAGCATGGACTGATCACATGACTATCATATAGTGATCACGTGAGTTAATGGCGCTGATCATGTGACTGATCATGCGCTGATCATGTTTGCTATCATACACTGATCATGTGCCTCTGGAGGCAATAAACAAAGAGCTGAGTAGGCACAAATCAAACAGTCAGCAGGCAATAATCATGGAACTCAGCTGTGAGGAATCATGCTGCTCAGCTGGGAATAATCAAGCAGCTGAGCAGGCAGGAGTTACGCAGCACAGCTGGCAATTGTCAAGCAGATGAGCAGACAGTAATCACGCAGCTCAACATGCCCTGATCACGTGCCTGAGCATGCACTGTTCACCTGGCTGATCATACACTGATCACGTGATTGATCATGCCCTGATCACTTGGATATCATGCACTGATCACGTGTTTGATCATACACTGTTCACGTGTCTGACCATGCACTGATCACGTGGCTGATCATACACTGCTCACGTAACTGATCATGCACTGATCACTTGGATATCATGCACTGATCACGTGTCTGATCATACACTGTTCACGTGTCTGACCATGCACTGATCACGTGGCTGATCATACACTGCTCACGTAACTGATCATGCCCTGATCAAGTGGCTATCATGCACTGCTCACGTGGCTCTTCATGCACTGATCACGTAATGGATCATGCACTGATCACGTGGCTGATCATGCAATGATCATGTAGCTACCATGTACTGGTCCTGTGAGTGACCATTCACTGATCACGTAATTGATCATGCACTGATCACGTGGCAGATCATGCACTGAACACGTGACTGACCATGCACTGATCACGTGGTTATCATGCACTGATCACGTGGCTATCACTCACTGATCACGTGGATATCATGCACGGATCACGTGGCTGATCACACACGTATCACGTGACTGATCATGCACTGATCACCTGTCTATCATGCACTGATCACGTGGCTATCATGCACTGATCACGTGGCTGATCATGCAATGATCACGTAGCTACCATGTACTGGTCACGTGACTGATCTTGCACGGATCACGTAATTGATCATGCACTGATCACGTGGCTGATCAAGCACTGATCACGTGGCTATCATGCACTGCTAACGTGGCTGATCATGAAATGATCCAGCAGCTACCATGTGCTGGTCACGTGACTGATCATGCACTGATCATGTGGCTGATCATGCACTGATCACGTGACTGATCATGCACTGATCACGTGACTGATCATGCACTGATCACGTGGCTATCATGCACTGATAACTTGGCTGGTCATACACAGATCACGCAGCTACCATGTACTGGTCACGTGACTGATCATGCACTGATGACGTAATTGATCATGCACTGATCATGTGGCTGATCATGCACTGATCACTTGACTGATCATGCACTGATCACGTGACTTATCATGCACTGATCACATGGCTGGTCATACACTGATCACGTGCCTGGTCATGCACAGATTACATGATTGATCATTCGCTGATCACGTCACTGATCATGCACTGATCACGTGGCTCTCATACACTACTCACGTGGCTGATCATGCAATGATCATGTAGCTACCATGTACCGGTCACATGACTGATCATACATCCATTAGGTGACTAATCATGCACTGATCATGTGGCTATCATGCACTGTTCACGTGGCTGATCATACACTGATCACCTGCCTGGTCATGCACAGATCACGTGACTAATCATGAACTGATACCATGACTGAGCATGGACTGATCACATGACTATCATGTAGTGATCACGTGACTTAATGGCACTGATCATGTGACTGATCATGCACTGATCATGTTTGCTTTCATACACTGATCATGTGCCTCTGGAGGCAATAAACAAAGAGCTGAGTAGGCACGAATCAAACAGTCAGCAGGCAAAAATCATGGATCTCAGCTGTGAGGAATCATGCTGCTCAGCTGGCAATAATCAAGCAGCTGAGCAGGCAGGAATTACACAGCAGCTGGCAATTGTCAAGCAGATGACAGGCAGGAATCATGCAGCTCAGCTGGCAATTGTCAAGCAGATGAGCAGACAGTAATCACGCAGCTCAGCAGGCCCTGATCACGTGACTGAGCATGCACTGTTCACCTGGCTGATCATACACTGATCATGTGATTGTACAAGCACTGATCACTTGGATATCATGCACTGATCACGTGGCTAATCATACATTATTCACGTGTCTGACCATGCATTGATCACGTGGCTGATCATGCAATGATCACGTAGCTACCATATACTGGTCCCATGAGTGATCATGCACTGATCACGTATTTGATCGTGCACTGATCACGTGGCTGATCATGCACTGAACACGTGACTGATCATGCACTGATCACGTGACTGATCATGCACTGATCACGTGGCTATCATGCACTGCTCACGTGGCTGATCATGCACTGATCACGCAGCCACCATGTATTGGTCACATGACTGATCATGCACTGATCACGTAATTGATCAAGCACTGATCACCTGGCTTATCATGCATTGATTATGTGACTGATCATGTGCTGATCGTGTTTGGTGTCACACACTGATCATGTGCATCTGGAGGCAATGAACAATGAGCTGAGTAGGCAGGAATCAGTCAGCAGGATATAATCATGGAACTCAGCTTTGAGAAATCATGCTGCTCACCTGGCAATAATCAAGTAGATGAGCAAGCAGGAATTATGCAGCACAGGTGGCAATTGTTAAGAAGATGACAGGCAGGAATCGTACAGCTCAGCTGTTATTTGTCAAGCAGATGAGCAGACAGTAATCACACAGCTCAGCAGGCCCTGATCACGTGACTGAGCATGCACTGTTCAAGTCGCTGATCACACACCTAACACATGAATGATCATGCACTGATTACGTGGCTCTCATGCACTGATCACGTGATTGCGCATGCACTGATCACGTAATTGTATGCACTGCTCACGTGGCTATCATGCACTGATGACGTGGCTGATCATGCACTGATCACGTAGCTATCTGGCACTGATCACTTCGCTGATCATACACTAATCACAGGACTTATCGTGCACTGATCACGGCGCTATCATGCATTGTCTACATGACTCCACATGCACTGATCACGTGGATGATCATGCACTGATCACGTGACTGACCATGCACTGATCACATGACTGATCATTCACTGATCACCTGGCTGATCAAGCACTGATCACGTAATTGATCATGCACTGATAATTTGGCTGATCATGCACTGATCACGTGGCTGATCATACACTGATCACGTGACTGATCATGCACTGATCACATGGCTATCATGCACTGATCACTTGGCTGGTCATACACTGATCACATGACTAATCATGCACTGTTCACGTGACTGATCATCTACTGATCATGTGACTGATCATGCACTGATCACGTAATTGATCATGCACTATTCACGTGGCTGATCATGTAATGATCACGTGACTGACCATGCACTGATCACGTGTCTGATCATCCACTGATCAGTTGGCTATCATGCACTGATTACTTGGCTGATCATACACTGATCACGTGACTGATAATGCACTGATCATCTGGCTATCATGCACTGATTACCTGGCTATCGTGCACTGATCACGTGGTTCATCATACACTGATCACGAGACTGATCATGCACTAATCACGTCTATATCATGCACTGATCACATGACTGCCCATGCACTGATCACACGGATGATCATACACTGATCATGTGACAGATCACGCACTGATCACGTGGCTATCATGCACTGCTCACGTGGCTGTTCATTCAATGATCATGTAGCTACCATGTACTGGTCACGTGAGTGATCATGCACTGATCACATAATTGATCATGCACTGATCAGTTGACTTATCATGCACTGTTCACGAGAGTGATCATGCACTGATCACGTGAGTGATCATGCAATGATCTCGTGGCTATCATGCACGGCTCATGTGGCTGGTCATGCAATGATCACGCAGCTACCATATACTGGTCACGTGACTGATCATGCACTGATCACGTAACTGATCATGCACTGATCATGTGGCTGATCATACACTGATTACGTGGTTGATCATCCACTGATCACGTGACTGATCATGCACTGATCACGTGACTGATCATGCACTGATCACGTGGCTATCATGCACTGATCACTTGGCTGGTCATACACTGATCAGGTGCCTGGTCATGCAGAGATTACATGACTGATCATGCACTGAACACGTGAATGATCATGCACTGATCACGTGGCTATCATGCACTACTCACGTGGCTGAACATGCAATGATGATGTAGCTACCATGTACCGGTCAGGTGACTGATCATACACCCATTAGGTGACAGATCATGCACTGATCACGTCGCTGATCATACACTGATCACCTGCCTGGTCATGCACAGATCACGTGACAAATCATGAACTGATCACATAGCTATCATGAACTGATCACGTGGCTGATCATGCACTGATACCGTGACTGAGCATGGACTGATCACATGACTATCATGTAGTGATCACGTGACTTAATGGCTCTGATCATGTGACTGATCATGCGCTGATCACGTTTGCTATCATACACTGATCATTTGCCTCTGGAGGCAATAAACAAAGAGCTGAGAAGGCACGAATCAAACAGTCAGCAGGCAATAATCATGGAACTCAGGTGTGAAGAATCATGCTGCTCAGCTGGCAATAATCAAGCAGCTGAGCAGGCAGGAATTACGCAGCACAGCTGGCAATTGTCAAGCAGATGACAGGCAGGAATCATGCAGCTCAGCTGGCAATTTTCAAGCAGATGAGCAGACAGGAATCACACAGCTCAGCAGGCCCTTATCACGTGACTGAGCATGCACTATTCACCTGGCTGATCATACACTGATCACGTGATGATCATGCACTGATCACTTGGATATCATGCACTGTTCACGTGGCTGATCATACACTGTTCACGTGTCTGACCATGCACTGATCACGTGGCTGATTACACACCTATCACGTGAATGATCATGCACTGATCACGTGGCTCTCATGCACTGATCACGTGATTGCGCATGCACTGATCACGTAATTGTATGCACTGATGACGTGGTTATCATGCACTGATGAAGTGGCTGATCATGCACTTATCATGTGACTGATCATGCCCTGATCACGTAGCTATCTTGCACTGATCACTTGGCTGATCATACACTCATTTCGGGACTGATCATGCACTGATCACCGCGCTATCATGCATTGACTAAATGACTCCACATGCACTGATCACGTGGATGATCATACACTGATCACGTGACTGATCATGCACTGATCATCTGGCTATCCTGCACTCATTACCTGGCTATCGTGCACTGATCACGTGGTTGATCATTCACTGATCCCGAGAGTGATCATACACTGATCACGAGACTGATCATGCACTAATCACTTCTATATCATGCACTGATCACATGACTGCCCATGCACTGATCACGTGGATGATCATACACTGATCATGTGACAGATCATGCAGTGATCACGTGGCTATCATGACTGATAAGTGGCTGATCATACTCTGCTCCTGAAACTGATCATGCAATCATCACGTGGCTATCATGCACTGCTCACGTGGCTGATCATGCAATGATCATGTAGCTACCATATACTAGTCACTTGAGTGATCGTGCACTGATCACGTAATTGATCATGCACTGATCAGGTGACTTATCATGCACTGTTCACCTGACTGATCATGCACTGATCACGTGACTGATCATGCACTGATCTCGTGGCTATCATGCACGGCTCACGTGGCTGATCATGCAATGATCACCTAGATACCATGTACTGGTCACATGACTGATCATGCACTGATGACGTAATTGATCATGCAGTGATCATGTGGCTGATCATGCACTGATCACGTGGCTGATCATACACTGATTACGTGACTGATCATGCACTGAACATGTGACTGATCATGCACTGATCACTTGGCTATCATGCACTGATCACTTGGCTGGTCATACACTGATCACTTGCCTGGTCATGCACAGATTACATGACTGATCATGCACTGGTCACGTGACTGATTATGCACTGATCACCTGGCTATCATGCACTACTCACGTGGCTGATCATGCAATGATCATGTAGCTACCATGTACTGGTCACGTGACTGATCATACAACCATCAGGTGACTGATCATGCACTGATCACGTGGCTCTCATGCACTGATCACGTGGCTATCATGCACTGATCACGTGGATATAATGCACTGATCACGTGGCTGATCACACACGCATCACATGACTGATCATGCACTGATCACGTGGCTATCATGCACTGATCACGTGGCTGATCACGCAATGATCACGTAGCTACCATGTACTGGTCACCTGACTGATCATGCACTGATTACGTAATTGATCCTGCACTGATCACATGGCTCATCACGCACTGATCCGGTGGCTGATCACACACGTATCAGCTGACTGATCATGTACAGATCACGTGACTAATCATGAAGTGATCACGTGGCTATCCTGCAATGATCACGTGGATATCATGCACTGATCACGTGGCTATCATGCACTGATCACGGGGCTGATCATGCAATGATCACGTAGCTACCATGCACTGGTCACGTGACTGATCATGCACTGATCAGGTAATTGATCATGCACTGATCACGTGACTGATCATGCACAGTCACGTGACTGATCATGCACAGATCACGTGACTGTTCATGCACTGATCACGTGGCTATCATGCACTGATCATGTGGCTATCATGCACTGCTCACGTGGCTGAACATGCAATGATCACGCAGCTACCATGTACTGGTCACATGACTGATCATGCACTGATCACATAATTGATCATGCACTGATCACCTGGCTTATCATGCATTGATCATGTGACTGATCATGTGCTGATCATGTTTGGTGTCACACACTGATCATGTGCCTCTGGAGGCAATGAGCATAGAGCTGAGGAGGCAGGAATCAGTCAGCAGGCTATAATCATGGAACTCACCTCTGAGAAATCATGCTGCTCAGCTGGCAATAATCAAGTAGAAGAGCAGGCAGGAATTACGCAGCACAGGTGGCAATTGTCAAGGAGATGACAGGCAGGATCGTGCAGCTCAGCTGGAAATTGTAAAGCAGATGAGCAGACAGTAATCACGCAGCTCAGCAGGCCCTGATCACGTGCCTGAGCATTCACTGTTCACATGGCTGATCACACACCTATCACGTGACTGATAATGCACTGATCATGTGACTGATCATGCACTGATCACATAGCTATCTTGCACTGATCACTTGGCTGATCATACACTCATCACGGAACTGATCGTGCATTGATCACGGCGCTATCATGCATTGACTACATGACTCCAAATGCACTGATCACGTGGATGATCATGCAATGATCACGGGACTGACCATGCACTGATCACGTGACTGATCATGCACTGATCATGTGGCTGATCATGCACTGATCACGGGACTGATCATGCACTGATCACGTGACTGATCATGCACTGATCACATGACTGATCATGCACTGATCACGTGGCTATCATGCACTGATCACTTGGCTGGACATACACTGATCACGTGCCTGGTCATGCACTGATCACGTGGCTGATCATGCACTGATCACGTGACTGATCATGCACTGATCTCGTGTCTGATCGTGCACTGATACCGTGACTGAGCATCGACTGATCACATGCCTATCATGTAGTGATCACGTGACTTAATGGCGCTGACCATGTGAATGATCATGTGCTGAGCATGTTTGCTATCATACACTGATCATGTGCCTCTGGAGGCAATAAACAAAGAGCTGAGTAGGCACGAATCAAACAGTCAGAAGGCAAAAATCATGGAACTCAGCACTGATCACGTGGCTGATCATACACTGTTCACGTGTCTGACCATGCACTGATCACGTGGCTGATCATACACTGTTCACGTAACTGATCATGCACTGATCACATAATTGATCATGCACTAATCACGTGGCTGATCATGCACTGATCACGTGGCTATCATGCACTGCTCACGTGGCTGATCATGCACTGATTACGTGACTGACCGTGCACTGATCACGTGACCGATCATGCACTGATCACGTGGCTGATCATGCAATGATCACGTAGCTACCATGTACTGGTCACGTGACTGATCATGCATTGATCACGTAAATGATACTGCACTGATCACGTAGCTCATCATGCACTGATCACGTGGCTATCATGCACTGCTCACGCGGCTGTCCATGCAATGATCACGTAGCTACCATGTACTGGTCACGTGAGTGATCATGCACTGATCACGTTATTGATCATGCACTGATCAGTTGACTTATCATGCACTGTTCACGTGAGTGGTCATGCACTGATCACGTGACTGATCATGCACTGATCTCGTGGCTATCATGCACGGCTCATGTGGCTAATCATGCAATGATCACCTAGCTACCATATACTGGTCACGTGACTGATCACGCACTGATCATGTAATTGATCATGCACTGATCACGTGACTGATCATGCAATGATCACGTGGCTATCATGCACTGATCACTTGGCTGGACATACACTGATCACGTGACTGATCATGCACTGATCACGTGGCTGATCATGCACTGATCATGTGACTGATCATGCACTGATCACGTAGCTATCTTGCACTGGTCACTTGGCTGATCATACACTCATCATGGGACTGATCGTGCACTGATTGCGGCGCTATAATGCATTGACTACATGACTCCACATGCACTGATCACGTGCATGATCATGCACTGATCACGTGGCTATCATGCACTGATCATTTGGATGGTCATACACTGATCATGTGCCTGGTCATGCACTGATCATGTGGCTGATCATGCACTGATCACGTGACTGATCATGCACTGATCACGTGTCTATCATGCACTGATCACGTGGCTATCATTCTCAGATAACGTGTCTGATCATGCAATGATCACGTAGCTACCATGTACTGGTCACGTGAATGATCATGCACAGATCACGTGGCTGATCATGCACTGATCACGTGGCTGATCATGCACTGATCACGTGGCTGATCATGCACTGATCACGTGGCTATCATGCACTGCTCACGTGGCTGATCATGCAATGATCACGTAGCTACCATGTACTGGTCACGTGACTGATCATGCACTGATCACGTAATTGATCATGCCCTGGTCATGTGGCTGATCATGCACTGATCACGCGGCTGATCAAACACTGATCACGTGACTGATCATGCACTGATCACGTGACTGACCATGCACTGATCACGTGGCTATCATGCACTGATCACTTGGCTGGCCATACTGATCACGTGCCTCGTCATGCACTGATCACGTGGCTGATCATGCACTGATCACGTGCCTGATCATGCACTGATCACGTGGCTATCATGCAGTGATCACGTGGCTATCATGCACAGATCACGTGAGTGATCATGCACTGATCACGTGGCTGATTATGCACTGATCACGTGACTGATCATGCACTGTTCACGAGACTCATCATGCACTGATGACATGGATATCATGCACTGATCACGTGTTTGATCATACAGTGTTCACGTGTCTGACCATGCACTGCTCACGTTGCTGATCATACACTGTTCACGTAACTGATCATGCACTGATCACGTGGATTTCATGCATTGATCACGTGGCTGAACATGCACTGTTCACGTGGCTTACCACACACCTGTCACGTGACTGATCATGCACTGATCACGTGGCTCTCATGCACTGATCACGTGGCTGATCATACTCTGCTCACGTAACTGATCATGCACACATCACGTGGCTGATCATGCAATGATCCCGTAGCTACCATGTACTGGTCACGTGACTGATCATGCACTGATCACGTGGCTGATCACACACGTATCACGTGACTGATCATGCACTGATCACGTGGCTATCATGCACTAATCACGTGGCTATCATTCACTGATAACGTGGATATCATGCACTGATCACGTGGCTGATCACACACGTATCACATGACTGATCATGCACTGATCACGTGGCTATCATGCACTGATCACGTAATTGATCATGCAATGATCACGTGGCTGATCATGCACTGAACACGTGAATAATCATGCACTGATCACGTGACTGATCATGCACTGATCACGTGGCTATTATGCACTGTTAACTTGGCTGATCATGCAATGTTCACGCAGCTACCATGTACTGGTCACGTGACTGATTATGCACTGATGACGTAATTGATCACGCACTGATCATGTGGCAGATCATGCACTGATCACGTGACTGATCATGCACTTATCACGTGACTTATCATGCACTGATCACGTGGTTATCATGCACTGATCACTTGACTGGTCATACAGTGATCATGCAGCTACCATGTACTGGTCACGTGACTGATCATGCACTGATGATGTAATTGATCATGCACTGATCATGTGGCAGATCATGCACTGATCACGTGACTGATCATGCACTAATCACGTGGCTATCATTCACTGATCACGTGGATATCATGCACTGATCACGTGGCTGATCACACACGTATCACATGACTGATCATGCACTGATCACGTGGCTATCATGCACTGATCACGTAATTGATCATGCAATGATCACGTGGCTGATCATGCACTGAACACGTGAATAATCATGCACTGATCACGTGACTGATCATGCACTGATCACGTGGCTATTATGCACTGTTAACTTGGCTGATCATGCAATGTTCACGCAGCTACCATGTACTGGTCACGTGACTGATTATGCACTGATGACGTAATTGATCACGCACTGATCATGTGGCAGATCATGCACTGATCACGTGACTGATCATGCACTTATCACGTGACTTATCATGCACTGATCACGTGGTTATCATGCACTGATCACTTGGCTGGTCATACAGTGATCATGCAGCTACCATGTACTGGTCACGTGACTGATCATGCACTGATGATGTAATTGATCATGCACTGATCATGTGGCTGATCATGCACTGATTACATGGCTGATCATGCGCTGATTACGTGGCTGATCATGCACTGATCACGTGGCTATCATGCACTTATCACATGGCTGGTCATACACTGATCATATAGCTACCAAATACCGGTCACGTGAATGATCATACACCCATCAGGTGACTGATCATGCACTGATCACGTGGCTATCATGCACTGACCGCGAGACTGAAAATGCACTGATCATGTTTAAACATACACTGATCACATGACTTCCCATGCACTGATCATGTGGATGATCATACACTAATCATGTGACAGATCATGCACTGATCACGTGGCTGACCATGCACTGATACCGTGACTGAGCATGGACTGATCACATGACTATCATATAGTGATCACGTGAGTTAATGGCGCTGATCATGTGACTGATCATGCGCTGATCATGTTTGCTATCATACACTGATCATGTGCCTCTGGAGGCAATAAACAAAGAGCTGAGTAGGCACGAATCAAATAGTCAGCAGGCAATAATCATGGAACTCAGCTGTGAGGAATCATGCTGCTCAGCTGGCAATAATCAAGCAGCTGAGCAGGCAGGAATTACGCAGCACAGCTGGCAATTCTCAAGCAGATGACAGGCAGGAATCGTGCAGCTCAGCTGGCAATTGTCAAGCAGATGAGCAGACAGTAATCACGCAGCTCAACATGCCCTGATCACGTGACTGAGCATGCACTGTTCACCTGGCTGATCATACACTGATCACGTGATTGATCATGCACTGATCACTTGGATATCATGCACTGATCACGTGTCTGATCATACACTGTTCACGTGTCTGACCATGCACTGATCACGTGGCTGATCATACACTGCTCACGTAACTGATCATGCACTGATCACTTGGATATCATGCACTGATCACGTGTCTGATCATACACTGTTCACGTGTCTGACCATGCACTGATCACGTGGCTGATCATACACTGCTCACGTAACTGATCATGCGCTGATCAAGTGGCTATCATGCACTGCTCACGTGGCTCTTCATGCACTGATCACG
Source organism: Bos javanicus (assembly GCF_032452875.1). Taxonomy (NCBI): domain Eukaryota; kingdom Metazoa; phylum Chordata; class Mammalia; order Artiodactyla; family Bovidae; genus Bos; species Bos javanicus. The sequence goes on from NW_026893616.1 coordinate 211,795, forward strand.
TAATGGATCATGCACTGATCACGTGGCTGATCATGCAATGATCATGTAGCTACCATGTACTGGTCCCGTGAGTGACCATTCACTGATCACGTAATTGATCATGCAGTGATCACGTGGCAGATCATGCACTGAACACGTGACTGACCATGCACTGATCACGTGAGTGATCATGCACTGATCACCTGGCTTATCATGCATTGATCATGTGACTGATCATGTGCTGATCATGTTTGGTGTCACACACTGATCATGTGCATCTGCAGGCAATGAACAAAGAGCTGAGTAGGCAGGAATCAGTCAGCAGGCTATAATCATGGAACTCAGCTTTGATAAATCATGCTGCTCAGCTGGCAATAATCAAGCAGCTGAGCATTGAGGAATCGTGCAGCTCAGCTGGCAATTGTCAAGCAGATGAGCAGACAGTAATCACGCAGCTCAGCAGGCCCTGATCACGTGACTGAGCATGCACTGTTCACGTGGCTGATCATACACTGATCACGTGATGATCATGCACTGATCACTTGGATATCATGCACTGATCACATGGCTGATCATACACTATTCACGTGTCTGACCATGCACTGATCACGTGGCTGATCATACAGTGCTCAGGTAACTGATCATGCACTGATCACGTGGCTATCATGAACTGTTCACGTGGCTGATCATACACTGATCACCTGCCTTGTCATGCACAGATGACGTGACAAATCATGAACTGATCACATAGCTATCATGAACTGATCACCTGGCTGATCATGCACTGATCACGTGGCTGATCATGCACTGATACCGTGACTGAGCATGGACTGATCACATGACTATCATGTAGTGATCACGTTACTTAATGGCTCTGATCATGTGACTGATCATGCGCTGATCATGTTTGTTATCATACACTGATCATGTGCCTCTGGAGGCAATAAACAAAGAGTTGAGTAGGCACGAATCAAACAATCAGCAGGCAATAATCATGGAACTCAGGTGTGAGGAATCATGCTGCTCAGCTGGCAATAATCAAGCAGCTGAGCAGCCAGGAATTACGCAGCACAGCTGGCAATTGTCAAGCAGATGAGCAGACAGTAATCACGCAGCTCAGTAGGCCCTGATCACGTGACTGACCATGCACTGTTCACGTGGCTGATCATACACTGATCACGTGATGATCATGCACTGATCACTTAGATATCATGCACTGATCACGTGGCTGATCATACACTGTTCACGTGTCTGACCATGCACTGATCATGTGGCTGATCATACAGTGCTCAGGTAACTGATCATGCACTGATCACGTGGCTATCACGGACTGATCACGTGGCTGAACATGCACTGTTCATGTGGCTGATCACACACCTGTCACGTGACATATCATGCACTGATCACGTGGCACTCATGAACTGATCACGTGGCTGATCATACTCTGTTCACGTAACTCATCATGCACACATCACGTGGCTATCATGCACTGCTCACGTGGCTCGTCATGGAATGATCACATAGCTACCATATTCTGGTCACGTGACTGATCATGCACAGATCACGTAAATGATCATGCACTGTTCACGTGACTGATCATGTACTGATCACGTGACTGATCATGCACTGATCACGTGGCTTTCATGCTCTGCTCACGTGGCTGATCATGCAACGATCACGTAGCAACCATGTACTGGTCACGTGACTGATCATGCACTGATCACGTAATTGATCCTGCACTGATCACGTGGCTCATCATGCCCTGATCATGTGGCTCTCATGCACTGATCACGTGGCTATCCTGCACTGATCACGTGGATATCATGCACTGATCCTGTGGCTGATCACACACGTATCACGTGACTGATCATGCACTGATCACCTGACTGATCATGCACTGCTCACGTGGCTGATCATGCAATGATCACACAGCTACCATGTACTGGTCACATGACTGATCATGCACTGATCACATAATTGATCATGCACTGATCACCTGGCTTATCATGCATTGATCATGTGACTGATCATGTGCTGTTCATGTTTGGTGTCACACACTGATCATGTGCCTCTGGAGGCAATGAACATAGAGCTGAGTAGGCAGGAATCAGTAAGCATGCTATAATCATGGAACTCAGCTCTGAGAAATCATGCTGCTCAGCTGGCAATAATCAAGTAGATGAGCAGGCAGGAATTACGCAGCACAGGTGGCAATTGTCAAGCAGATGACAGGCAGGAATCGTGCAGCTCAGCTGGAAATTGTCAAGCAGGTGAGCAGAGAGCAATCACGCAGCTAAGCAGGCCCTGATCACGTGACTGAGCATGCACTGTTCACATGGCTGATCACACACCTATCACGTGACTGATCATGCACTGATCATGTGACTGATCATGCACTGATCACGTAGATATCTTGCACTGATCACTTGGCTGATCATACACTCATCACAGGACTGATCGTGCACTGATCACGGCGCTATCATGCATTGACTACATGACTCCACATGCACTGATCACGTGGATGATCATGCACTGATCACGTGACTGATCATGTACTGATCACGTGACTGATCAGTCACTGATCACATGGCTGATCATGCACTGATCACGTGGCTATCATGCACTGCTCACGTGGCTGATCAGGCAATGATCAAGAAGCTACCATGTACTGGTCACGTGACTGATCATGCACTGATCACGTAATTGATCATGCACTGATCATGTGGCTGATCATGCACTGATCACGTGACTGATCATGCACTGAACACGTGACTGATCATGCACTGATCACGTGACTGATCATGCACTGATCACGTGGCTGATCATGCACTGATACCGTGACTGAGCATGGACTGATCACATGACTATCATGTAGTGATCACGTGACTTAATGGCTCTGATCATGTGACTGATCATGCACTGATCATGTTTGCTATCATACACTGATCATGTGCCTCTGGAGGCAATAAACAAAGAGCTGAGTAGGCACGAATCAAACAGTCAGCAGGCAATAATCATGGAACTCAGGTGTGAGGAATCATGCTGCTCAGCTGGCAATAATCAAGCAGCTGAGCAGGCAGGAATTACGCAGCACAGCTGGCAATTGTCAAGCAGATGACAGGCAGGAATCGTGCAGCTCAGCTGGCAATTGTCAAGCAGATGAGCAGACAGTAATCACGCAGCTCAGCAGGCCCTGATCACGTGACTGAGCATGCACTGTTCACGTGGCTGATCATACACTGATCACGTGATGATCATGCACTGATCACTTGGATATCATGCACTGATCACATGGCTGATCATACACTATTCACGTGTCTGACCATGCACTGATCACGTGGCTGATCATACAGTGCTCAGGTAACTGATCATGCACTGATCACTTGGCTGGACATACACTGTTCACGTGGCTGATCATGCGATGATCACGCAGCTACCATGTACTGGTCACATGACTGATCATGCACTGATCACGTGACTGATCATGCAGTGATCACGTGGCTATCATGCACTACTCACGTGGCTGATCATGCAATGATCATGTAGCTACCATGTACAGGTCACGTGAATGATCAAACACCCATCAGGTGACTGATCATGAACTGATCACGTGGCTATCATGCACTGACCACGAGCCTGATCATGCACTAATCACGTCTATATCATGCACTGATCACATGACTGCCCATGCACTGATCACGTGGATGATCATACACTAATCATGTGACAGATCATGCACTGATCACGTGGCTGATCATACACTGATACCGTGACTGAGCATGGACTGATCACATGACTATCATGTAGTGATCACGTGACTTAATGGCGCTGATCATGTGACTGATCATGCGCTGATCATGTTTGCTATCATACACTGATCATGTGCCTCTGGAGGCAATAAACAAAGAGCTGAGTAGGCATGAATCAAACAGTCAGCAGGCAATAATCATGGAACTCAGGTGTGAGGAATCATGCTGCTCAGCTGGCAATAATCAAGCAGCTGAGCAGGCAGGAATTACGCAGCACAGCTGACAATTGTCAAGCAGATGACAGGCAGGAATCGTGCAGCTCAGCTGGCAATTGTCAAGCAGATGAGCAGACAGTAATCACGCAGCTCAGCAGGCCCTGATCACGTGACTGAGCATGCACTGTTCACGTGGCTGATCATACACTGCTCACGTAACTGATAATGCACTGATCACGTGGCTATCATGCACTGATCACGTGGCTGATCTTACACTGTTCACGTGTCTGACCATGCACTGATCACGTGGCTGATCATACACTGCTCACGTAACTGATCATGCACTGATCACGTGGCTGATCATACACTGATCAGTTGGCTATCATGCACTTTTTACTTGGCTGATCAAACACTGATCACGTGCCTGATAATGCACTGATCATCTGGCTATCGTGCACTCATTAACTGGCTATCGTGCACTGATCACGTGGTTGATCATACACTGATCACGAGACTGATCATGCACTGATCACGTCTATATCATGCACTGATCACATGACTGCCCATGCACTGATCACCCGGATGATCATACACTGATCATGTGACAGATCATGCACTGATCACGTGGCTATCATGCACTGCTCACCCGGCTGTTCATGCAATGATCACGTAGCTACCATGTACTGGTCACGTGAGTGATCATGCACTGATCACGTAATTGATCATGCACTGATCATGTGGCTGATCATGCACTGATCACGTGGCTGATCATCCACTGATCACGTGACTGATCATGCACAGATCACATAAATGATCATGCACTGTTAACGTGAGTGATCATGCACTGATCACGTGACTGATCATGCACTGATCTCGTGGCTATCATGCACGGCTCATGTGGCTGATCATTCAATGATCACCTAGCTACCATATACTGGTCACGTGACTGATCATGCACTGATCACGTAATTGATCATGCACTGATCATGTGGCTGATCATGCACTGATCACGTGGCTGATCATCCACTGATCACGTGACTGATCATGCACTGATCACGTGACGGATCATGCACTGATCACGTGGCTATCATGCACTGATCACTTGGCTGGTCATACACTGATCACGTGCCTGGTCATGCACAGATTACATGACTGATCATGCACTGAACACGTGACTGATCATGCACTGATCACGTGGCTATCATGCACTACTCACGTGGCTGATCATGCAATGATCATGTAGCTATGATGTACCGGTCAGTTGACTGATCATACACCCATCAGGTGACGGATCATGCACTGATCACGTGGCTATCATGCACTACTCACGTGGCTGATCATGCAATGATCATGTAGCTACCATGTACCGGTCAGGTGACTGATCATACACCCATCAGGTGACGGATCATGCACTGATCACGTGGCTATCATGCACTGTTCACGTGGCTGATCATACACTGATCACCTGCCTGGTCATGCACAGATCACGTGACAAATCATGAACTGATCACATAGCTATCATGAACTGATCACCTGGCTGATCATGCACTGATCACGTGGCTGATCATGCACTGATACCGTGACTGAGCATGGACTGATCACATGACTATCATGTAGTGATCACGTGACTTAATGGCTCTGATCATGTGACTGATCATGCACTGATCATGTTTGCTATCATACACTGATCATGTGCCTCTGGAGGCAATAAACAAAGAGCTGAGTAGGCACGAATCAAACAGTCAGCAGGCAATAATCATGGAACTCAGGTGTGAGGAATCATGCTGCTCAGCTCGCAATAATCAAGCAGCTGAGCAGGCAGGAATTACGCAGCACAGCTGGCAATTATCAAGCAGATGACAGGCAGGAATCGTGCAGCTCAGCTGGCAATTGTCAAGCAGATGAGCAGACAGTAATCACGCAGCTCAGCAGGCCCTGATCACGTGACTGAGCATGCACTGTTCACGTGGCTGATCATACACTGATCACGTGATGATCATGCACTGATCACTTGGATATCATGCACTGATCACATGGCTGATCATACACTGTTCACGTGTCTGACCATGCACTGATCACGTGGCTGATCATACAGTGCTCAGGTAACTGATCATGCACTGATCACGTGGCTATCATGCACTGTTCACGTGGCTGATCATACACTGATCACCTGCCTGGTCATGCACAGATGACGTGACAAATCATGAACTGATCACATAGCTATCATGAACTGATCACCTGGCTGATCATGCACTGATCACGTGGCTGATCATGCACTGATACCGTGACTGAGCATGGACTGATCACATGACTATCATGTAGTGATCACGTGACTTAATGGCTCTGATCATGTGACTGATCATGCGCTGATCATGTTTGTTATCATACACTGATCATGTGCCTCTGGAGGCAATAAACAAAGAGCTGAGTAGGCACGAATCAAACAGTCAGCAGGCAATAATCATGGAACTCAGGTGTGAGGAATCATGCTGCTCAGCTGGCAATAATCAAGCAGCTGAGCAGGCAGGAATTACGCAGCACAATTGGCAATTGTCAAGCAGATGAGCAGACAGTAATCACGCAGCTCAGCAGGCCCTGATCACGTGACTGAGCATGCACTGTTCACGTGGCTGATCATACACTAATCACGTGATGATCATGCACTGATCACTTGGATATCATGCACTGATCACATGGCTGATCATACACTGTTCACGTGTCTGACCATGCACTGATCACGTGGCTGATCATACAGTGCTCAGGTAACTGATCATGCACTGATCACGTGGCTATCACGGACTGATCACGTGGCTGAACATGCACTGTTCACGTGGCTGATCACATACCTGTCACGTGACATATCATGCACTGGTCACGTGGCACTCATGAACTGATCACGTGGCTGATCATACTCTGTTCACGTAACTCATCATGCACACATCTCGTGGCTATCATGCACTGCTCACGTGGCTCGTCATGGAATGATCACATAGCTACCATATTCTGGTCACGTGACTGATCATGCACAGATCACGTAAATGATCATGCACTGTTCACGTGACTGATCATGTACTTATCACGTGACTGATCATGCACTGATCACGTAATTGATCCTGCACTGATCACGTGGCTCATCATGCCCTGATCATGTGGCTCTCATGCACTGATCACGTGGCTATCCTGCACTGATCACGTGGATATCATGCACTGATCATGTGGCTGATCACACATGTATCACGTGACTGATCATGCACTGATCACGTGACTGATCATGCACTGCTCATGTGGCTGTTCATTCAATGATCACACAGCTACCATGTACTGGTCACATGACTGATCATGCACTGATCACATAATTGATCATGCACTGATCACCTGGCTTATCATGCATTGATCATGTGACTGATCATGTGCTGTTCATGTTTGGTGTCACACACTGATCATGTGCCTCTGGAGGCAATGAACACAGAGCTGAGTAGGCAGGAATCAGTCAGCATGCTATAATCATGGAACTCAGCTCTGAGAAATCATGCTGCTCAGCTGGCAATAATCAAGTAGATGAGCAGGCAGGAATTACGCAGCACAGGTGGCAATTGTCAAGGAGATGACAGGCAGAAATCGTGCAGGTCAGCTGGAAATTGTCAAGCAGATGAGCAGAGAGTAATCACGCAGCTCAGCAGGCCCTGATCACGTGACTGAGCATGCACTGTTCACATGGCTGATCACACACCTATCACGTGACTGATCATGCACTGATCATGTGACTGATCATGCACTGATCACGTAGATATCTTGCACTGATCACTTGGCTGATCATACACTCATCACAGGACTGATCGTGCACTGATCACGACGCTATCATGCATTGACTACATGACTCCACATGCACTGATCACGTGGATGATCATGCACTGATCACGTGACTGATCATGCACTGCTCAGGTGGCTGATCAGGCAATGATCAAGAAGCTACCATGTACTGGTCACGTGACTGATCATGCACTGATCACGTAATTGATCATGCACTGATCATGTGGCTGATCATGCACTGATCACGTGACTGATCATGCACTGAACACGTGACTGATCATGCACTGATCACGTGACTGATCATGCACTGATCACGTGGCTATCATGCACTGATCACTTGGCTGGACATACACTGATCACGTGGCTGATCATGCGATGATCACGCAGCTACCATGTACTTGTCACATGACTGATCATGCACTGATCACGTGACTGATCATGCAGTGATCACGTGGCTATCATGCACTACTCACGTGGCTGATCATGCAATGATCATGTAGCTACCATGTACAAGTCACGTGAACGATCAAACACCCATCAGGTGACTGATCATGAACTGATCACGTGGCTATCATGCACTGACCACGAGACTGATCATGCACTGATCACGTCTATATCATGCACTGATCACATGACTGCCCATGCACTGATCACGTGGATGATCATACACTAATCATGTGACAGATCATGCACTGATCACGTGGCTGATCATGCACTGATACCGTGACTGAGCATGGACTGATCACATGACTATCATGTAGTGATCACGTGACTTAATGGCGCTGACCATGTGACTGATCATGCGCTGATCATGTTTGCTATCATACACTGATCATGTGCCTCTGGAGGCAATAAACAAAGAGCTGAGAAGGCACGAATCAAACAGTCAGCAGGCAATAATCATGGAACTCAGGTGTGAGGAATCATGCTGCTCAGCTGGCAATAATCAAGCAGCTGAGCAGGCAGGAATTACGCAGCGCAGCTGACAATTGTCAAGCAGATGACAGGCAGGAATCGTGCAGCTCAGCTGGCAATTGTCAAGCAGATGAGCAGACAGTAATCACGCAGCTCAGCAGGCCCTGATCACGTGACTGAGCATGCACTGTTCACGTGGCTGATCATACACTGCTCAAGTAACTGATAATGCACTGATCACGTGGCTATCATGCACTGATCACGTGGCTGATCGTACACTGTTCACGTGTCTGACCATGCACTGATCACGTGGCTGATCATACACTGCTCACGTAACTGATCATGCACTGATCACGTGGCTGATCATACACTGATCAGTTGGCTATCATGCACTTTTTACTTGGCTGATCAAACACTGATCACGTGCCTGATAAAGCACTGATCATCTGGCTATCGTGCACTCATTAACTGGCTATCGTGCACTGATCACGTGGTTGATCATACACTGATCACGAGACTGATCATGCACTGATCACGTCTATATCATGCACTGATCACATGACTGCCCATGCACTGATCACCCGGATGATCATACACTGATCATGTGACAGATCATGCACTGATCACGTGGCTATCATGCACTGCTCACCCGGCTGTTCATGCAATGATCACGTAGCTACCATGTACTGGTCACGTGAGTGATCATGCACTGGTCACGTAATTGATCATGCACTGATCATGTGGCTGATCATGCACTGATCACGTGGCTGATCATCCACTGATCACGTGACTGATCATGCACAGATCACATAAATGATCATGCACTGTTAACGTGAGTGATCATGCACTGATCACGTGACTGATCATGCACTGATCTCGTGGCTATCATGCACGGCTCATGTGGCTGATCATTCAATGATCACCTAGCTACCATATACTGGTCACGTGACTGATCATGCACTGATCACGTAATTGATCATGCACTGATCATGTGGCTGATCATGCACTGATCACGTGGCTGATCATCCACTGATCACGTGACTGATCATGCACTGATCACGTGACGGATCATGCACTGATCACGTGGCTATCATGCACTGATCACTTGGCTGGTCATACACTGATCACGTGCCTGGTCATGCACAGATTACATGACTGATCATGCACTGAACACGTGACTGATCATGCACTGATCACGTGGCTATCATGCACTACTCACGTGGCTGATCATGCAATGATCATGTAGCTATGATGTACCGGTCAGTTGACTGATCATACACCCATCAGGTGACGGATCATGCACTGATCACGTGGCTAGCATGCACTACTCACGTGGCTGATCATGCAATGATCATGTAGCTACCATGTACCGGTCAGGTGACTGATCATACACCCATCAGGTGACGGATCATGCACTGATCACGTGGCTATCATGCACTGTTCACGTGGCTGATCATACACTGATCACCTGCCTGGTCATGCACAGATCACGTGACAAATCATGAACTGATCACATAGCTATCATGAACTGATCACCTGGCTGATCATGCACTGATCACGTGGCTGATCATGCACTGATACCGTGACTGAGCATGGACTGATCACATGACTATCATGTAGTGATCACGTGACTTAATGGCTCTGATCATGTGACTGATCATGCACTGATCATGTTTGCTATCATACACTGATCATGTGCCTCTGGAGGCAATAAACAAAGAGCTGAGTAGGCACGAATCAAACAGTCAGCAGGCAATAATCATGGAACTCAGGTGTGAGGAATCATGCTGCTCAGCTCGCAATAATCAAGCAGCTGAGCAGGCAGGAATTACGCAGCACAGCTGGCAATTATCAAGCAGATGACAGGCAGGAATCGTGCAGCTCAGCTGGCAATTGTCAAGCAGATGAGCAGACAGTAATCACGCAGCTCAGCAGGCCCTGATCACGTGACTGAGCATGCACTGTTCACGTGACTGATCATACACTGATCACGTGATGATCATGCACTGATCACTTGGATATCATGCACTGATCACATGGCTGATCATACACTGTTCACGTGTCTGACCATGCACTGATCACGTGGCTGATCATACAGTGCTCAGGTAACTGATCATGCACTGATCACGTGGCTATCATGCACTGTTCACGTGGCTGATCATACACTGATCACCTGCCTGGTCATGCACAGATGACGTGACAAATCATGAACTGATCACATAGCTATCATGAAATGATCACCTGGCTGATCATGCACTGATCACGTGGCTGATCATGCACTGATACCGTGACTGAGCATGGACTGATCACATGACTATCATGTAGTGATCACGTGACTTAATGGCTCTGATCATGTGACTGATCATGCGCTGATCATGTTTGTTATCATACACTGATCATGTGCCTCTGGAGGCAATAAACAAAGAGCTGAGTAGGCACGAATCAAACAGTCAGCAGGCAATAATCATGGAACTCAGGTGTGAGGAATCATGCTGCTCAGCTGGCAATAATCAAGCAGCTGAGCAGGCAGGAATTACGCAGCACAATTGGCAATTGTCAAGCAGATGAGCAGACAGTAATCACGCAGCTCAGCAGGCCCTGATCACGTGACTGAGCATGCACTGTTCACGTGGCTGATCATACACTAATCACGTGATGATCATGCACTGATCACTTGGATATCATGCACTGATCACATGGCTGATCATACACTGTTCACGTGTCTGACCATGCACTGATCACGTGGCTGATCATACAGTGCTCAGGTAACTGATCATGCACTGATCACGTGGCTATCACGGACTGATCACGTGGCTGAACATGCACTGTTCACGTGGCTGATCACACACCTGTCACGTGACATATCATGCACTGGTCACGTGGCACTCATGAACTGATCACGTGGCTGATCATACTCTGTTCACGTAACTCATCATGCACACATCTCGTGGCTATCATGCACTGCTCACGTGGCTCGTCATGGAATGATCACATAGCTACCATATTCTGGTCACGTGACTGATCATGCACAGATCACGTAAATGATCATGCACTGTTCACGTGACTGATCATGTACTGATCACGTGACTGATCATGCACTGATCACGTAATTGATCCTGCACTGATCACGTGGATCATCATGCCCTGATCATGTGGCTCTCATGCACTGATCACGTGGCTATCCTGCACTGATCACGTGGATATCATGCACTGATCATGTGGCTGATCACACATGTATCACGTGACTGATCATGCACTGATCACGTGACTGATCATGCACTGCTCATGTGGCTGTTCATTCAATGATCACACAGCTACCATGTACTGGTCACATGACTGATCATGCACTGATCACATAATTGATCATGCACTGATCACCTGGCTTATCATGCATTGATCATGTGACTGATCATGTGCTGTTCATGTTTGGTGTCACACACTGAGCATGTGCCTCTGGAGGCAATGAACACAGAGCTGAGTAGGCAGGAATCAGTCAGCATGCTATAATCATGGAACTCAGCTCTGAGAAATCATGCTGCTCAGCTGGCAATAATCAAGTAGATGAGCAGGCAGGAATTACGCAGCACAGCTGATAATTGTCAAGGAGATGACAGGCAGGAATCGTGCAGGTCAGCTGGAAATTGTCAAGCAGATGAGCAGAGAGTAATCACGCAGCTCAGCAGGCCCTGATCACGTGACTGAGCATGCACTGTTCACATGGCTGATCACACACCTATCACGTGACTGATCATGCACTGATCATGTGACTGATCATGCACTGATCACGTAGATATCTTGCACTGATCACTTGGCTGATCATACACTCATCACAGGACTGATCGTGCACTGATCACGACGCTATCATGCATTGACTACATGACTCCACATGCACTGATCACGTGGATGATCATGCACTGATCACGTGACTGATCATGCACTGCTCACGTGGCTGATCAGGCAATGATCAAGAAGCTACCATGTACTGGTCACGTGACTGATCATGCACTGATCACGTAATTGATCATGCACTGATCATGTGGCTGATCATGCACTGATCACGTGACTGATCATGCACTGAACACGTGACTGATCATGCACTGATCACGTGACTGATCATGCACTGATCACGTGGCTATCATGCACTGATCACTTGGCTGGACATACACTGATCACGTGGCTGATCATGCGATGATCACGCAGCTACCATGTACTGGTCACATGACTGATCATGCACTGATCACGTGACTGATCATGCAGTGATCACGTGGCTATCATGCACTACTCACGTGGCTGATCATGCAATGATCATGTAGCTACCATGTACAAGTCACGTGAACGATCAAACACCCATCAGGTGACTGATCATGAACTGATCACGTGGCTATCATGCACTGACCACGAGACTGATCATGCACTGATCACGTCTATATCATGCACTGATCACATGACTGCCCATGCACTGATCACGTGGATGATCATACACTAATCATGTGACAGATCATGCACTGATCACGTGGCTGATCATGCACTGATACCGTGACTGAGCATGGACTGATCACATGACTATCATGTAGTGATCACGTGACTTAATGGCGCTGACCATGTGACTGATCATGCGCTGATCATGTTTGCTATCATACACTGATCATGTGCCTCTGGAGGCAATAAACAAAGAGCTGAGAAGGCACGAATCAAACAGTCAGCAGGCAATAATCATGGGACTCAGGTGTGAGGAATCATGCTGCTCAGCTGGCAATAATCAAGCAGCTGAGCAGGCAGGAATTACGCAGCGCAGCTGACAATTGTCAAGCAGATGACAGGCAGGAATCGTGCAGCTCAGCTGGCAATTGTCAAGCAGATGAGCAGACAGTAATCACGCAGCTCAGCAGGCCCTGATCACGTGACTGAGCATGCACTGTTCACGTGGCTGATCATACACTGCTCACGTAACTGATAATGCACTGATCACGTGGCTATCATGCACTGATCACGTGGCTGATCGTACACTGTTCACGTGTCTGACCATGCACTGATCACGTGGCTGATCATACACTGCTCACGTAACTGATCATGCACTGATCACGTGGCTGATCATACACTGATCAGTTGGCTATCATGCACTTTTTACTTGGCTGATCAAACACTGATCACGTGCCTGATAATGCACTGATCATCTGGCTATCGTGCACTCATTAACTGGCTATCGTGCACTGATCACGTGGTTGATCATACACTGATCACGAGACTGATCATGCAATGATCACGTTTATATCATGCACTGATCACATGACTGCCCATGCACTGATCACCCGTATGATCATACACTGATCATGTGACAGATCATGCACTGATCACGTGGCTATCATGCACTGCTCACGCGGCTGTTCAGGCAATGATCACGTAGCTACCATGTACTGGTCACGTGAGTGATCATGCACTGATCACGTAATTGATCATGCACTGATCATGTGGCTGATCATGCACTGATCACGTGGCTGATCATCCACTGATCACGTGACTGATCATGCACAGATCACATAAATGATCATGCACTGTTAACGTGAGTGATCATGCACTGATCACGTGACTGATCATGCACTGATCTCGTGGCTATCATGCACGGCTCATGTGGCTGATCATTCAATGATCACCTAGCTACCATATACTGGTCACGTGACTGATCATGCACTGATCACGTAATTGATCATGCACTGATCATGTGGCTGATCATGCATTGATCACGTGGCTGATCATCCACTGATCACGTGACTAATCATGCACTGATCACGTGACGGATCATGCACTGATCACGTGGCTATCATGCACTGATCACTTGGCTGGTCATACACTGATCACGTGCCTGGTCATGCACAGATTACATGACTGATCATGCACTGAACACGTGACTGATCATGCACTGATCACGTGGCTATCATGCACTACTCACGTGGCTGATCATGCAATGATCATGTAGCTACGATGTACCGGTCAGTTGACTGATCATACACCCATCAGGTGACGGATCATGCGCTGATCACGTGGCTATCATGCACTACTCACGTGGCTGATCATGCAATGATCATGTAGCTACCATGTACAGGTCACGTGAATGATCATACACCCATCAGGTGACTGATCATGCACTGATCACGTGGCTATCATGCACTGACCACGAGACTGATCATGCACTGATCACTTCTATATCATGCACTGATCACATGACTGCCCATGCACTGATCACGTGGATGATCATACACTAATCATGTGACAGATCATGCACTGATCACGTGGCTGATCATGCACTGATACCGTGACTGAGCATGGACTGATCACATGACTATCATGTAGTGATCACGTGACTTAATGGCGCTGATCATGTGACTGATCATGCGCTGATCATGTTTGCTATCATACACTGATCATGTGCCTCTGGAGGCAATAAACAAAGAGCTGAGTAGGCACGAATCAAACAGTCAGCAGGCAATAATCATGGAACTCAGGTGTGAGGAATCATGCTGCTCAGCTGGCAATAATCAAGCAGCTGAGCAGGCAGGAATTACGCAGCACAGCTGATAATTGTCAAGCAGATGACAGGCAGGAATCGTGCAGCTCAGCTGGCAATTGTCAAGCAGATGAGCAGACAGTAATCACGCAGCTCAGCAGGCCCAGATCACGTGACTGAGCATGCACTGTTCACGTGGCTGATCATACTCTGCTCACGTAACTGATAATGCACTGATCACGTGACTATCATGCACTGATCACGTGGCTGATCATACACTGTTCACGTGTCTGACCACGCACTGATCACGTGGCTGATCATATACTGCTCACGTAACTGATCATGCACTGATCACGTGGCTGATCATACACTGATCAGTTGGCTATCATGCACTTTTTACTTGGCTGATCAAACACTGATCACGTGACTGATAATGCACTGATCATCTGGCTATCGTGCACTCATTAACTGGCTATCATGCACTGATCACGTGGTTGATCATACACTGATCACGAGACTGATCATGCACTAATCACGTCTATATCATGCACTGATCACATGACTGCCCATGCACTGATCACCCGGATGATCATACACTGATCATGTGACAGATCATGCACTGATCACGTGGCTATCATGCACTGCTCACGCGGCTGTTCATGCAATGATCACGTAGCTACCATGTACTGGTCACGTGAGTGATCATGCACTGATCACGTAATTTATCATGCACTGATCAGGTGACTTATCATGCACTGTTAACGTGAGTGATCATGCACTGATCACGTGACTGATCATGCACTGATCTGGTGGCTATCATGCACGGCTCATGTGGCTGATCATGAAATGGTCACCTAGCTACCATGTACTGGTCACGTGACTGATCATGCACTGATCACGTAATTGATCATGCACTGATCATGTGGCTGATCATGCACTGATCACGTGGCTGATCATCCACTGATCACGTGGCTATCATGCACTGATCACTTGGCTGGTCATACACTGATCACGTGCCTGGTCATGCACAGATTACATGACTGATCATGCACTGAACACGTGACTGATCATGCACTGATCACGTGGCTATCATGCACTACTCACGTGGCTGATCATGCAATGATCATGTAGCTACCATGTACCGGTCAGTTGACTGATCATACACCCATCAGGTGACGGATCATCCACTGATCACGTGGCTATCATGCACTACTCACGTGGCTGATCATGCAATGATCATGTAGCTTCCATGTACCGGTCAGTTGACTGATCATACACCCATCAGGTGACGGATCATGCACTGATCACGTGGCTATCATGCACTGTTCACGTGGCTCATCATACACTGATCACCTGCCTGGTCATGCACAGATCACGTGACAAATCATGAACTGATCACATAGCTATCATGAACTGATCACCTGGCTGATCATGCACTGATCACGTGGCTGATCATGCACTGATACCGTGACTGAGCATGGACTGATCACATGACTATCATGTAGTGATCACGTGACTTAATGGCTCTGATCATGTGACTGATCATGCACTGATCATGTTTGTTATCATACACTGATCATGTGCCTCTGGAGGCAATAAACAAAGAGCTGAGTAGGCACGAATCAAACAGTCAGCAGGCAATAATCATGGAACTCAGGTGTGAGGAATCATGCTGCTCAGCTGGCAATAATCAAGCAGCTGAGCAGGCAGGAATTACGCAGCACAGCTGGCAATTGTCAAGCAGATGAGCAGACAGTAATCACGCAGCTCAGCAGGCCCTGATCACGTGACTGAGCATGCACTGTTCACGTGGCTGATCATACACTGATCACGTGATGATCATGCACTGATCACTTGGATATCATGCACTGATCACATGGCTGATCATGCACTGATCACGTGACTGATCATGCACTGAACACGTGACTGATCATGCACTGATCACGTGACTGATCATGCACTGATCACGTGGCTATCATGCACTGATCACTTGGCTGGACATACACTGATCACGTGGCTGATCATGCATGATCACGCAGCTACCATGCACTGGTCACATGACTGATCATGCACTGATCACGTGACTGATCATGCACTGATCACGTGGCTATCATGCACTACTCACGTGGCTGATCATGCAATGATCATGTAGCTACCATGTACAGGTCACGTGAATGATCAAACACCCATCAGGTGACTGATCATGCACTGATCACGTGGCTATCATGCACTGATCACGTGACTGATCATGCACTGATCACGTCTATATCATGCACTGATCACATGACTGCCCATGCACTGATCACGTGGATGATCATACACTGATCATGTGACAGATCATGCACTGATCACGTGGCTGATCATGCACTGATACCGTGACTGAGCATGGACTGATCACATGACTATCATGTAGTGATCACGTGACTTAATGGCGCTGATCATGTGACTGATCATGCGCTGATCATGTTTGCTATCATACACTGATCATGTGCCTCTGGAGGCAATAAACAAAGAGCTGAGTAGGCACGAATCAAACAGTCAGCAGGCAATAATCATGGAACTCAGGTGTGAGGAATCATGCTGCTCAGCTGGCAATAATCAAGCAGCTGAGCAGGCAGGAATTACGCAGCACAGCTGACAATTGTCAAGCAGATGACAGGCAGGAATCGTGCAGCTCAGCTGGCAATTGTCAAGCAGATGAGCAGACAGTAATCACGCAGCTCAGCAGGCCCTGATCACGTGACTGAGCATGCACTGTTCACGTGGCTGATCATACACTGATCACGTAACTGATCATGCACTGATCACGTGGCTATCATGCACTGATCACGTGGCTGATCATACACTGTTCACGTGTCTGACCATGCACTGATCACGTGGCTGATCATACACTGCTCACGTAACTGATCATGCACTGATCACGTGGCTGATCATGCACTGATCACGTGACTGATCATGCACTGATCACGTGACTGATCATGCACTGATCACGTGGCTATCATGCACTGATCACGTGGCTGATCATGCACTGATCACGTGGCTGATCATGCACTGATCACGTGACTGATCATGCACTGATCACGTGACTGATCATGCACTGATCACGTGGCTATCATGCACTGCTCACGTGGCTGATCATGCAATGATCATGTAGCTACCATGTACTGGTCAGTGACTGATCATGCACTGATCACGTGACTGATCATGCACTGATCACGTGGCTATCATGCACTACTCACGTGGCTGATCATGCAATGATCATGTAGCTACCATGTACAGGTCACGTGAATGATCATACACCCATCAGGTGACTGATCATGCACTGATCACGTGGCTATCATGCACTGATCACGTGACTGATCATGCACTGATCACGTCTATATCATGCACTGATCACATGACTGCCCATGCACTGATCACGTGGATGATCATACACTAATCATGTGACAGATCATGCACTGATCACGTGGCTGATCATGCACTGATACCGTGACTGAGCATGGACTGATCACATGACTATCATGTAGTGATCACGTGACTTAATGGCGCTGATCATGTGACTGATCATGCGCTGATCATGTTTGCTATCATACACTGATCATGTGCCTCTGGAGGCAATAAACAAAGAGCTGAGTAGGCACGAATCAAACAGTCAGCAGGCAATAATCATGGAACTCAGGTGTGAGGAATCATGCTGCTCAGCTGGCAATAATCAAGCAGCTGAGCAGGCAGGAATTACGCAGCACAGCTGACAATTGTCAAGCAGATGACAGGCAGGAATCGTGCAGCTCAGCTGGCAATTGTCAAGCAGATGAGCAGACAGTAATCACGCAGCTCAGCAGGCCCTGATCACGTGACTGAGCATGCACTGTTCACGTGGCTGATCATACACTGATCACGTAACTGATCATGCACTGATCACGTGACTATCATGCACTGATCACGTGGCTGATCATACACTGTTCACGTGTCTGACCATGCACTGATCACGTGGCTGATCATACACTGCTCACGTAACTGATCATGCACTGATCACGTGGCTGATCATGCACTGATCACGTGGCTATCATGCACTGATCACGTGGCTGATCATGCACTGATCACGTGACTGATCATGCACTGATCATCTGGCTATCGTGCACTCATTCACTGGCTATCATGCACTGATCACGTGGCTGATCATGCACTGATCACGTGACTGATCATGCACTGATCACGTCTATATCATGCACTGATCACATGACTGATCATGCACTGATCACGCGGATGATCATACACTGATCACGTGACTGATCATGCACTGATCACGTGGCTATCATGCACTGATCACGTGGCTGATCATGCACTGATCACGTAGCTACCATGTACTGATCACGTGACTGATCATGCACTGATCACGTAATTGATCATGCACTGATCACGTGACTGATCATGCACTGATCACGTGACTGATCATGCACTGATCACGTGGCTATCATGCACTGATCACGTGGCTGATCATGCAATGATCACGTAGCTACCATGCACTGATCACGTGACTGATCATGCACTGATCACGTAATTGATCATGCACTGATCACGTGGCTGATCATGCACTGATCACGTGGCTGATCATGCACTGATCACGTGGCTATCATGCACTGATCACGTGGCTGATCATGCACTGATCACGTGCCTGATCATGCACTGATCACGTGACTGATCATGCACTGATCACGTGACTGATCATGCACTGATCACGTGGCTATCATGCACTGATCACGTGGCTGATCATGCACTGATCACGTAGCTACCATGTACTGGTCAGTGACTGATCATGCACTGATCACGTGACTGATCATGCACTGATCACGTGGCTATCATGCACTACTCACGTGGCTGATCATGCAATGATCATGTAGCTACCATGTACTGGTCACGTGACTGATCATACACCCATCAGGTGACTGATCATGCACTGATCACGTGGCTATCATGCACTGATCACGTGGCTGATCATGCACTGATCACGTGCCTGATCATGCACTGATCACGTGACTGATCATGCACTGATCACGTGGCTATCATGCACTGATCACGTGGCTGATCATGCACTGATCACGTGGCTGATCATGCACTGATACCGTGACTGAGCATGGACTGATCACATGACTATCATGTAGTGATCACGTGACTTAATGGCACTGATCATGTGACTGATCATGCGCTGATCATGTTTGCTATCATACACTGATCATGTGCCTCTGGAGGCAATAAACAAAGAGCTGAGAAGGCACGAATCAAACAGTCAGCAGGCAATAATCATGGAACTCAGGTGTGAGGAATCATGCTGCTCAGCTGGCAATAATCAAGCAGCTGAGCAGGCAGGAATTACGCAGCACAGCTGACAATTGTCAAGCAGATGAGCAGACAGTAATCACGCAGCTCAGCAGGCCCTGATCACGTGACTGAGCATGCACTGTTCACGTGGCTGATCATACACTGATCACGTGATGATCATGCACTGATCACTGGATATCATGCACTGATCACATGGCTGATCATACACTGTTCACGTGTCTGACCATGCACTGATCACGTGGCTGATCATACACTGCTCTGGTAACTGATCATGCACTGATCACGTGGCTATCATGGACTGATCACGTTGCTAAACATGCACTGTTCACGTGGCTGATCACACACCTGTCACATGACATATCATGCACGGATCACGTGGCACTCATGCACTGATCACGTGGCTGATCATACACTGCTCACGTAACTGATAATGCACTGATCACGTGGCTATCATGCACTGATCACGTGGCTGATCATGCACTGATCACGTGACTGATCATGCACTGATCACGTGGCTGATCATGCACTGATCACGTGACTGATCATGCACTGATCACGTGGCTGATCATGCACTGATCACGTGGCTATCATGCACTGATCACGTGGCTGATCATGCACTGATCACGTGGCTGATCATGCACTGATCACTGGCTATCATGCACTGATCACTGGCTATCATGCACTGATCACGTGGCTGATCATGCACTGATCACGTGACTGATCATGCACTGATCACGTGGCTATCATGCACTGATCACGTGACTGATCATGCACTGATCACGTGGCTGATCATGCACTGATCACGTGACTGATCATGCACTGATCACGTGGCTATCATGCACTGATCACGTGGCTGATCATGCACTGATCACGTAGCTATCATGCACTGATCACGTGACTGATCATGCACTGATCACGTAACTGATCATGCACTGATCACGTGGCTGATCATGCACTGATCACGTGGCTGATCATGCACTGATCACGTGACTGATCATGCACTGATCACGTGGCTGATCATGCACTGATCACGTGACTGATCATGCACTGATCACGTGACTGATCATGCACTGATCACGTGGCTATCATGCACTGATCACGTGGCTGATCATGCACTGATCACGTAGCTATCATGCACTGATCACGTGACTGATCATGCACTGATCACGTAACTGATCATGCACTGATCACGTGGCTGATCATGCACTGATCACGTGGCTGATCATGCACTGATCACGTGACTGATCATGCACTGATCACGTGACTGATCATGCACTGATCACGTGGCTATCATGCACTGATCACGTGGCTGATCATGCACTGATCACGTGCCTGATCATGCACTGATCACATGACTGATCATGCACTGATCACGTGACTGATCATGCACTGATCACGTGGCTATCATGCACTACTCACGTGGCTGATCATGCAATGATCATGTAGCTACCATGTACAGGTCACGTGAATGATCATACACCCATCAGGTGACTGATCATGCACTGATCACGTGGCTATCATGCACTGATCACGAGACTGATCATGCACTGATCACGTCTATATCATGCACTGATCACATGACTGCCCATGCACTGATCACGTGGATGATCATACACTAATCATGTGACAGATCATGCACTGATCACGTGGCTGATCATGCACTGATACCGTGACTGAGCATGGACTGATCACATGACTATCATGTAGTGATCACGTGACTTAATGGCGCTGATCATGTGACTGATCATGCGCTGATCATGTTTGCTATCATACACTGATCATGTGCCTCTGGAGGCAATAAACAAAGAGCTGAGTAGGCACGAATCAAACAGTCAGCAGGCAATAATCATGGAACTCAGGTGTGAGGAATCATGCTGCTCAGCTGGCAATAATCAAGCAGCTGAGCAGGCAGGAATTACGCAGCACAGCTGACAATTGTCAAGCAGATGACAGGCAGGAATCGTGCAGCTCAGCTGGCAATTGTCAAGCAGATGAGCAGACAGTAATCACGCAGCTCAGCAGGCCCAGATCACGTGACTGAGCATGCACTGTTCACGTGGCTGATCATACACTGATCACGTAACTGATCATGCACTGATCACGTGATATCATGCACTGATCACGTGGCTGATCATACACTGTTCACGTGTCTGACCATGCACTGATCACGTGGCTGATCATACACTGCTCACGTAACTGATCATGCACTGATCACGTGGCTGATCATGCACTGATCACGTGGCTGATCATGCACTGTTCACGTGGCTGATCATACACTGATCACGTGACTGATCATGCACTGATCACTGGCTATCATGCACTCATCACTGGCTATCATGCACTGATCACGTGGCTGATCATGCACTGATCACGTGACTGATCATGCACTGATCACGTCTATATCATGCACTGATCACGTGACTGATCATGCACTGATCACGTGGATGATCATGCACTGATCACGTGACTGATCATGCACTGATCACGTGGCTATCATGCACTGCTCACGCGGCTGTACATGCAATGATCACGTAGCTACCAAGTACTGGTCACGTGACTGATCATGCACTGATCACGTAATTGATCATGCACTGATCACGTGACTGATCATGCACTGATCACGTGAGTGATCATGCACTGATCACGTGACTGATCATGCACTGATCACGTGGCTATCATGCACTGATCACGTGGCTGATCATGCAATGATCACGTAGCTACCATGCACTGATCACGTGACTGATCATGCACTGATCACGTAATTGATCATGCACTGATCACGTGGCTGATCATGCACTGATCACGTGGCTGATCATGCACTGATCACGTGGCTATCATGCACTGATCACGTGGCTGATCATGCACTGATCACGTGCTGATCATGCACTGATCACGTGACTGATCATGCACTGATCACGTGACTGATCATGCACTGATCACGTGGCTATCATGCACTGATCACGTGGCTGATCATGCACTGATCACGTAGCTACCATGTACTGGTCAGTGACTGATCATGCACTGATCACGTGACTGATCATGCACTGATCACGTGGCTATCATGCACTACTCACGTGGCTGATCATGCAATGATCATGTAGCTACCATGTACCGGTCAGTGACTGATCATACACCCATCAGGTGACTGATCATGCACTGATCACGTGGCTATCATGCACTGATCACGTGGCTGATCATGCACTGATCACCTGCCTGGTCATGCACTGATCACGTGACAAATCATGCACTGATCACATGGCTATCATGAACTGATCACGTGGCTGATCATGCACTGATCACGTGGCTGATCATGCACTGATACCGTGACTGAGCATGGACTGATCACATGACTATCATGTAGTGATCACGTGACTTAATGGCTCTGATCATGTGACTGATCATGCACTGATCATGTTTGTTATCATACACTGATCATGTGCCTCTGGAGGCAATAAACAAAGAGCTGAGTAGGCACGAATCAAACAGTCAGCAGGCAATAATCATGGAACTCAGGTGTGAGGAATCATGCTGCTCAGCTGGCAATAATCAAGCAGCTGAGCAGGCAGGAATTACGCAGCACAGCTGGCAATTGTCAAGCAGATGAGCAGACAGTAATCACGCAGCTCAGCAGGCCCTGATCACGTGACTGAGCATGCACTGTTCACGTGGCTGATCATACACTGATCACGTGATGATCATGCACTGATCACTTGGATATAATGCACTGATCACGTGGCTGATCATACACTGTTCACGTGTTTGACCATGCACTGATCACGTGGCTGATCATACACTGCTCTGGTAACTGATCATGCACTGATCACGTGGCTATCATGGACTGATCACGTTGCTAAACATGCACTGTTCACGTGGCTGATCACACACCTGTCACATGACATATCATGCACTGATCACGTGGCACTCATGCACTGATCACGTGGCTGATCATACTCTGATCACGTAACTCATCATGCACACATCACGTGGCTATCATGCACTGCTCACGTGGCTAGTCATGGAATGATCACATAGCTACCATATACTGGTCACGTGACTGATCATGCACTGATCACGTAAATGATCATGCACTGATCACGTGACTGATCATGCACTGATCACGTGACTGATCATGCACTGATCACGTGGCTATCATGCACTGATCACGTGGCTGATCATGCACTGATCACGTGCCTGATCATGCACTGATCACGTGACTGATCATGCACTGATCACGTGGCTATCATGCACTACTCCCGTGGCTGATCATGCAATGATCATATAGCTACCATGTACAGGTCACGTGACTGATCATACACCCATCAGGTGACTGATCATGCACTGATCACGTGGCTATCATGCACTGATCACGTGACTGATCATGCACTGATCACGTCTATATCATGCACTGATCACATGACTGCCCATGCACTGATCACGTGGATGATCATACACTGATCATGTGACTGATCATGCACTGATCACGTGGCTGATCATGCACTGATACCGTGACTGAGCATGGACTGATCACATGACTATCATGTAGTGATCACGTGACTTAATGGCGCTGATCATGTGACTGATCATGCGCTGATCATGTTTGCTATCATACACTGATCATGTGCCTCTGGAGGCAATAAACAAAGAGCTGAGTAGGCACGAATCAAACAGTCAGCAGGCAATAATCATGGAACTCAGGTGTGAGGAATCATGCTGCTCAGCTGGCAATAATCAAGCAGCTGAGCAGGCAGGAATTACGCAGCACAGCTGGCAATTGTCAAGCAGATGACAGGCAGGAATCGTGCAGCTCAGCTGGCAATTGTCAAGCAGATGAGCAGACAGTAATCACGCAGCTCAGCAGGCCCTGATCACGTGACTGAGCATGCACTGTTCACGTGGCTGATCATACACTGATCACGTAACTGATCATGCACTGATCACGTGGCTATCATGCACTGATCACGTGGCTGATCATACACTGTTCACGTGTTTGACCATGCACTGATCACGTGGCTGATCATACACTGCTCACGTAACTGATCATGCACTGATCACGTGGCTGATCATGCACTGATCAGTGGCTATCATGCACTGATCACGTGGCTGATCATGCACTGATCACGTGACTGATCATGCACTGATCACTGGCTATCATGCACTGATCACTGGCTATCATGCACTGATCACGTGGTGATCATGCACTGATCACGTGACTGATCATGCACTGATCACGTCTTATCATGCACTGATCACATGACTGATCATGCACTGATCACGGATGATCATGCACTGATCATGCGACTGATCATGCACTGATCACGTGGCTGATCATGCACTGATCACGTGGATATCATGCACTGATCACGTGGCTGATCATGCACTGATCACGTGTCTGATCATGCACTGATCACGTGGCTGATCATGCACTGATCACGTGACTGATCATGCACTGATCACGTGGCTATCATGCACTGATCACGTGGCTGATCATGCACTGATCACGTGGCTGATCACACACTGTCACGTGACATATCATGCACTGATCACGTGGCACTCATGCACTGATCACGTGGCTGATCATACACTGATCACGTGACTGATCATGCACTGATCACGTGGCTATCATGCACTGCTCACGTGGCTGTCATGCAATGATCACGTAGCTACCATGCACTGGTCACGTGACTGATCATGCACTGATCACGTAACTGATCATGCACTGATCACGTGGCTGATCATGCACTGATCACGTGACTGATCATGCACTGATCACGTGACTGATCATGCACTGATCACGTGACTGATCATGCACTGATCACGTGGCTGATCATGCACTGATCACGTGGCTATCATGCACTGATCACGTGGCTGATCATGCACTGATCACGTAGCTATCATGCACTGATCACGTGACTGATCATGCACTGATCACGTAACTGATCATGCACTGATCACGTGGCTGATCATGCACTGATCACGTGACTGATCATGCACTGATCACGTGACTGATCATGCACTGATCACGTGGCTATCATGCACTGATCACGTGGCTGATCATGCACTGATCACGTGGCTGATCATGCACTGATCACGCAGCTATCATGCACTGGTCACGTGACTGATCATGCACTGATCACGTGACTGATCATGCACTGATCACGTGGCTATCATGCACTGATCACGTGGCTGATCATGCACTGATCACGTAGCTACCATGTACTGGTCACGTGACTGATCATGCACTGATCACGTGACTGATCATGCACTGATCACGTGGCTATCATGCACTGATCACGTGGCTGATCATGCACTGATCACGTGACTGATCATGCACTGATCACGTGACTGATCATGCACTGATCACGTGGCTATCATGCACTGATCACGTGGCTGATCATGCACTGATCACGTGGCTGATCATGCACTGATCACGTGACTGATCATGCACTGATCACATGACTGATCATGTAGTGATCACGTGGCTATCATGCACTACTCACGTGGCTGATCAGGCAATGATCAAGAAGCTACCATGTACAGGTCACGTGAATGATCATACACCCATCAGGTGACTGATCATGCACTGATCACGTGGCTATCATGCACTGATCACGTGACTGATCATGCACTGATCACGTCTATATCATGCACTGATCAAATGACTGCCCATGCACTGATCACGTGGATGATCATACACTAATCATGTGACAGATCATGCACTGATCACGTGGCTGATCTGCACTGATACCGTGACTGAGCATGGACTGATCACATGACAATCATGTAGTGATCACGTGACTTAATGGCGCTGATCATGTGACTGATCATGCGCTGATCATGTTTGCTATCATACACTGATCATGTGCCTCTGGAGGCAATAAACAAAGAGCTGAGTAGGCACGAATCAAACAGTCAGCAGGCAATAATCATGGAACTCAGGTGTGAGGAATCATGCTGCTCAGCTGGCAATAATCAAGCAGCTGAGCAGGCAGGAATTACGCAGCACAGCTGACAATTGTCAAGCAGATGACAGGCAGGAATCGTGCAGCTCAGCTGGCAATTGTCAAGCAGATAAGCAGACTGTAATCACGCAGCTCAGCAGGCCCAGATCACGTGACTGAGCATGCACTGTTCACGTGGCTGATCATACACTGATCACGTAACTGATCATGCACTGATCACGTGGCTATCATGCACTGATCACGTGGCTGATCATACCCTGTTCACGTGTCTGACCATGCACTGATCACGTGGCTGATCATACACTGATCACGTAACTGATCATGCACTGATCACGTGGCTGATCATGCACTGATCACGTGGCTATCATGCACTGATCACGTGGCTGATCATGCACTGATCACGTGACTGATCATGCACTGATCACTGGCTATCATGCACTGATCACTGGCTATCATGCACTGATCACGTGGCTGATCATGCACTGATCACGTGACTGATCATGCACTGATCACGTCTATATCATGCACTGATCACGTGACTGATCATGCACTGATCACGTGGATGATCATACACTGATCACGTGACTGATCATGCACTGATCACGTGGCTATCATGCACTGCTCACGTGGCTGATCATGCAATGATCACGTAGCTACCATGTACTGGTCACGTGACTGATCATGCACTGATCACGTAATTGATCATGCACTGATCACGTGGCTGATCATGCACTGATCACGTGGCTGATCATGCACTGATCACGTGACTGATCATGCACTGATCACGTGACTATCATGCACTGATCACGTGGCATCATGCACTGATCACGTGGCTGATCATACACTGATCACGTGACTGATCATGCACTGATCACGTGGCTATCATGCACTGATCACGTGGCTGATCATGCACTGATCACGTAGCTATCATGCACTGATCACGTGACTGATCATGCACTGATCACGTGACTGATCATGCACTGATCACGTGACTGATCATGCACTGATCACGTGACTGATCATGCACTGATCACGTGGCTATCATGCACTGATCACGTGGCTGATCATGCACTGATCACGTAGCAACCATGTACTGGTCACGTGAC
This sequence comes from Bos javanicus, assembly GCF_032452875.1. Lineage (NCBI taxonomy): Eukaryota > Metazoa > Chordata > Mammalia > Artiodactyla > Bovidae > Bos > Bos javanicus. Next base: position 240,370 of record NW_026893616.1, read on the forward strand.
TGATCATGCACTGATCACGTAAATGATCATGCACTGATCACGTGGCTGATCATGCACTGATCACGTGGCTGATCACACATGATCACGTGACTGATCATGCACTGATCACGTGGCTATCATGCACTGATCACGTGGCTATCATGCACTGATCACGTGGATATCATGCACTGATCACGTGGCTGATCACACTCGTATCACATGACTGATCATGCACTGATCACGTGGCTATCATGCACTGATCACGTGGCTATCATGCACTGATCACGTGGCTGATCATGCAATGATCACGTAGCTACCATGCACTGATCACGTGACTGATCATGCACTGATCACGTAATGATCATGCACTGATCACGTGACTGATCATGCACTGATCACGTGACTGATCATGCACTGATCACGTGACTGATCATGCACTGATCACGTGGCTATCATGCACTGATCACGTGGCTGATCATGCACTGATCACGTAGCTACCATGCACTGATCACGTGACTGATCATGCACTGATCACGTAATTGATCATGCACTGATCACGTGGCTGATCATGCACTGATCACGTGGCTGATCATGCACTGATCACGTGACTGATCATGCACTGATCACGTGACTGATCATGCACTGATCACGTGGCTATCATGCACTGATCACGTGGCTGATCATGCACTGATCACGTGGCTGATCATGCACTGATCACGTGACTGATCATGCACTGATCACGTGACTGATCATGCACTGATCACGTGGCTATCATGCACTGATCACGTGGCTGATCATGCAATGATCACGTAGCTACCATGTACTGGTCACGTGACTGATCATGCACTGATCACGTGACTGATCATGCACTGATCACGTGGCTATCATGCACTGATCACGTGGCTGATCATGCACTGATCACGTGACTGATCATGCACTGATCACGTGACTGATCATGCACTGATCACGTGGCTATCATGCACTGATCACGTGGCTGATCATGCACTGATCACGTGGCTATCATGCACTGATCACGTGGCTGATCATGCACTGATCACGTGGCTATCATGCACTGATCACGTGACTGATCATGCACTGATCACGTGGCTGATCATGCACTGATCACGTGACTTATCATGCACTGATCACGTGACTGATCATGCACTGATCACGTGACTGATCATGCACTGATCACGTGGCTATCATGCACTACTCACGTGGCTGATCATGCAATGATCATGTAGCTACCATGTACCGGTCACGTGACTGATCATACACCCATCAGGTGACTGATCATGCACTGATCACGTGGCTATCATGCACTGATCACGTGACTGATCATGCACTGATCACGTGGCTGATCATGCACTGATCACGTGGCTGATCATGCACTGATCACGTGGCTGATCATGCACTGATACCGTGACTGAGCATGGACTGATCACATGACTATCATGTAGTGATCACGTGACTTAATGGCGCTGATCATGTGACTGATCATGCGCTGATCATGTTTGCTATCATACACTGATCATGTGCCTCTGGAGGCAATAAACAAAGAGCTGAGTAGGCACGAGTCAAACAGTCAGCAGGCAATAATCATGGAACTCAGGTGTGAGGAATCATGCTGCTCAGCTGGCAATAATCAAGCAGCTGAGCAGGCAGGAATTACGCAGCACAGCTGACAATTGTCAAGCAGATGACAGGCAGGAATCGTGCAGCTCAGCTGGCAATTGTCAAGCAGATGAGCAGACAGTAATCACGCAGCTCAGCAGGCCCAGATCACGTGACTGAGCATGCACTGTTCACGTGGCTGATCATACACTGATCACGTAACTGATCATGCACTGATCACGTGGCTATCATGCACTGATCACGTGGCTGATCATACACTGTTCACGTGTTTGACCATGCACTGATCACGTGGCTGTTCATACACTGCTCACGTAACTGATCATGCACTGATCACGTGGCTGATCATGCACTGATCACGTGGCTGATCATGCACTGATCACGTGGCTGATCATACACTGATCACGTGACTGATCATGCACTGATCACTGGCTATCATGCACTCATCAACTGGCTATCATGCACTGATCACGTGGCTGATCATGCACTGATCACGTGACTGATCATGCACTGATCACGTCTATATCATGCACTGATCACATGACTGATCATGCACTGATCACGTGGATGATCATGCACTGATCACGTGACTGATCATGCACTGATCACGTGGCTATCATGCACTGCTCACGCGGCTGTTCATGCAATGATCACGTAGCTACCATGTACTGGTCACGTGACTGATCATGCACTGATCACGTAATTGATCATGCACTGATCACGTGACTTATCATGCACTGATCACGTGACTGATCATGCACTGATCACGTGACTGATCATGCACTGATCACGTGGCTATCATGCACTGATCACGTGGCTGATCATGCAATGATCACGTAGCTACCATATACTGGTCACGTGACTGATCATGCACTGATCACGTGATTGATCATGCACTGATCACGTGGCTGATCATGCACTGATCACGTGGCTGATCATGCACTGATCACGTGACTGATCATGCACTGATCACGTGACTGATCATGCACTGATCACGTGGCTATCATGCACTGATCACGTGGCTGATCATGCACTGATCACGTGCCTGATCATGCACTGATCACATGACTGATCATGCACTGATCACGTGACTGATCATGCACTGATCACGTGGCTATCATGCACTGATCACGTGGCTGATCATGCAATGATCATGTAGCTACCATGTACTGGTCAGTGACTGATCATACACCCATCACGTGACTGATCATGCACTGATCACGTGGCTATCATGCACTGATCACGTGGCTGATCATGCACTGATCACGTGCCTGATCATGCACTGATCACGTGACTGATCATGCACTGATCACGTGCTATCATGCACTGATCACGTGGCTGATCATGCACTGATCACGTGGCTGATCATGCACTGATACGTGACTGAGCATGCACTGATCACGTGACTATCATGCACTGATCACGTGGCTATCATGCACTGATCACGTGGCTGATCATGCAATGATCATGTAGCTACCATGTACTGATCACGTGACTGATCATACACTGATCACGTGACTGATCATGCACTGATCACGTGGCTATCATGCACTGATCACGTGACTGATCATGCACTGATCACGTCTATATCATGCACTGATCACATGACTGATCATGCACTGATCACGTGGCTGATCATGCACTGATCACGTGACTGATCATGCACTGATCACGTGGCTGATCATGCACTGATCACGTGACTGATCATGCACTGATCACGTGACTGATCATGCACTGATCACGTGACTGATCATGCACTGATCACGTGGCTATCATGCACTGATCACGTGGCTGATCATGCACTGATCACGTAGCTACCATGTACTGTCACGTGACTGATCATGCACTGATCACGTGACTGATCATGCACTGATCACGTGGCTATCATGCACTGATCACGTGGCTGATCATGCACTGATCACGTGACTGATCATGCACTGATCACGTGACTGATCATGCACTGATCACGTGGCTATCATGCACTGATCACGTGGCTGATCATGCACTGATCACGTGGCTATCATGCACTGATCACGTGGCTGATCATGCACTGATCACGTAGCTATCATGCACTGATCACGTGACTGATCATGCACTGATCACGTGGCTGATCATGCACTGATCACGTGACTTATCATGCACTGATCACGTGACTGATCATGCACTGATCACGTGACTGATCATGCACTGATCACGTGGCTATCATGCACTACTCACGTGGCTGATCATGCAATGATCATGTAGCTACCATGTACTGGTCACGTGACTGATCATACACCCATCAGGTGACTGATCATGCACTGATCACGTGGCTATCATGCACTGATCACGTGGCTGATCATGCACTGATCACCTGCCTGATCATGCACTGATCACGTGACAAATCATGCACTGATCACATGGCTATCATGAACTGATCACGTGGCTGATCATGCACTGATCACGTGGCTGATCATGCACTGATACCGTGACTGAGCATGGACTGATCACATGACTATCATGTAGTGATCACGTGACATAATGGCGCTGACCATGTGACTGATCATGCGCTGATCATGTTTGCTATCATACACTGATCATGTGCCTCTGGAGGCAATAAACAAAGAGCTGAGTAGGCACGAGTCAAACAGTCAGCAGGCAATAATCATGGAACTCAGGTGTGAGGAATCATGCTGCTCAGCTGGCAATAATCAAGCAGCTGAGCAGGCAGGAATTACGCAGCACAGCTGACAATTGTCAAGCAGATGACAGGCAGGAATCGTGCAGCTCAGCTGGCAATTGTCAAGCAGATGAGCAGACAGTAATCACGCAGCTCAGCAGGCCCAGATCACGTGACTGAGCATGCACTGTTCACGTGGCTGATCATACACTGATCACGTAACTGATCATGCACTGATCACGTGGCTATCATGCACTGATCACGTGGCTGATCATACACTGTTCACGTGTCTGACCATGCACTGATCACGTGGCTGTTCATACACTGCTCACGTAACTGATCATGCACTGATCACGTGGCTGATCATGCACTGATCACGTGGCTATCATGCACTGATCACGTGGCTGATCATGCACTGATCACGTGACTGATCATGCACTGATCATGGCTATCATGCACTCATCACTGGCTATCATGCACTGATCACGTGGCTGATCATGCACTGATCACGTGACTGATCATGCACTGATCACGTCTATATCATGCACTGATCACATGACTGCCCATGCACTGATCACCGGATGATCATACACTGATCATGCGACTGATCATGCACTGATCACGTGGCTATCATGCACTGCTCACGTGGCTGATCATGCAATGATCACGTAGCTACCATGTACTGGTCACGTGACTGATCATGCACTGATCACGTAATTGATCATGCACTGATCACGTGACTGATCATGCACTGATCACGTGACTGATCATGCACTGATCACGTGACTGATCATGCACTGATCACGTGGCTATCATGCACTGATCACGTGGCTGATCATGCAATGATCACCTAGCTACCATATACTGGTCACGTGACTGATCATGCACTGATCACGTAATTGATCATGCACTGATCATGCACTGATCACGTGGCTGATCATGCACTGATCACGTGACTGATCATGCACTGATCACGTGACTGATCATGCACTGATCACGTGACTGATCATGCACTGATCACCTGCCTGATCATGCACTGATCACGTGACAAATCATGCACTGATCACATAGCTATCATGAACTGATCACGTGGCTGATCATGCACTGATCACGTGGCTGATCATGCACTGATACCGTGACTGAGCATGGACTGATCACATGACTATCATGTAGTGATCACGTGACTTAATTGTGCTGATCATGTGACTGATCATGCGCTGATCATGTTTGCTATCATACACTGATCATGTGCCTCTGGAGGCAATAAACAAAGAGCTGAGTAGGCACGAATCAAACAGTCAGCAGGCAATAATCATGGAACTCAGGTGTGAGGAATCATGCTGCTCAGCTGGCAATAATCAAGCAGCTGAGCAGGCAGGAATTACGCAGCACAGCTGATAATTGTCAAGCAGATGACAGGCAGGAATCGTGCAGCTCAGCTGGCAATTGTCAAGCAGATGAGCAGACGGTAATCACGCAGCTCAGCAGGCCCAGATCACGTGACTGAGCATGCACTGTTCACGTGGCTGATCATACACTGATCACGTAACTGATCATGCACTGATCACGTGGCTATCATGCACTGATCACGTGGCTGATCATACACTGTTCACGTGTTTGACCATGCACTGATCACGTGGCTGATCATACACTGCTCACGTAACTGATCATGCACTGATCACGTGGCTGATCATGCACTGATCAGTGGCTATCATGCACTGATCACGTGGCTGATCATACACTGATCACGTGACTGATCATGCACTGATCATCTGGCTATCATGCACTCATTAACTGGCTATCATGCACTGATCACGTGGCTGATCATACACTGATCACGTGACTGATCATGCACTGATCACGTCTATATCATGCACTGATCACATGACTGATCATGCACTGATCACGTGGATGATCATGCACTGATCATGTGACTGATCATGCACTGATCACGTGGCTATCATGCACTGCTCACGTGGCTGATCATGCAATGATCACGTAGCTACCATGTACTGGTCACGTGACTGATCATGCACTGATCACGTAATTGATCATGCACTGATCACGTGACTTATCATGCACTGTTAACGTGAGTGATCATGCACTGATCACGTGACTGATCATGCACTGATCACGTGGCTATCATGCACTGATCACGTGGCTGATCATGCAATGATCACGTAGCTACCATGTACTGGTCACGTGACTGATCATGCACTGATCACGTAATTGATCATGCACTGATCACGTGGCTGATCATGCACTGATCACGTGACTGATCATGCACTGATCACGTGACTGATCATGCACTGATCACGTGACTGATCATGCACTGATCACGTGCCTGATCATGCACTGATCACGTGACAAATCATGCACTGATCACATAGCTATCATGAACTGATCACCTGGCTGATCATGCACTGATCACGTGGCTGATCATGCACTGATACCGTGACTGAGCATGGACTGATCACATGACTATCATGTAGTGATCACGTGACTTAATGGCGCTGATCATGTGACTGATCATGCACTGATCATGTTTGCTATCATATACTGATCATGTGCCTCTGGAGGCAATAAACAAAGAGCTGAGTAGGCACGAATCATACAGTCAGCAGGCAATAATCATGGAACTTAGCTGTGAGGAATCATGCTGCTCAGCTGGCAATAATCAAGCAGCTAGCAGGCAGGAATTACGCAGCACAGCTGGCAATTGTCAAGCAGATGACAGGCAGGAATCGTGCAGCTCAGCTGGCAATTGTCAAGCAGATGAGCAGACAGTAATCACGCAGCTCAGCAGGCCCTGATCACGTGACTGAGCAGGCACTGTTCACGTGGCTGATCATACACTGATCACGTGATGATCAAGCAATGATCACTTGGATATCATGCACTGATCACGTGGCTGATCATACACTGTTCACGTGTCTGACCATGCACTGATCACGTGGCTGATCATACAGTGCTCAGGTAACTGATCATGCACTGATCACGTGGCTATCATGGACTGATCACGTGGCTGAACATGCACTGTTCACGTGGCTGATCACACACCTGTCACGTGACATATCATGCACTGATCACGTGGCACTCATGCACTGATCACGTGGCTGATCATACTCTGCTCACGTAACTCATCATGCACACATCACGTGGCTATCATGCACTGCTCACGTGGCTCGTCATGGAATGATCACGTAGCTACCATATACTGGTCACGTGACTGATCATGCACAGATCACGTAAATGATCATGCACTGTTCACGTGACTGATCATGTACTGATCACGTGACTGATCATGCACTGATCACGTGGCTATCATGCACTGCTCACGTGGCTGATCATGCAACGATCACGTAGCAACCATGTACTGGTCACGTGACTGATCATGCACTGATCACGTAATTGATCCTGCACTGATCACGTGGCTCATCATGCACTGATCACGTGGCTGATCACACATGTAACACGTGACTGATCATGCACTGATCACGTGGCTCTCATGCACTGATCACGTGGCTATCATGCACTGATCACGTGGATATCATGCCCTGATCACGTGGCTGATCACACACGTATCACATGACTGATCATGCACTGATCACGTGGCTATCATGCACTGATCACGTGGCTATCATGCACTGATCACGTGGCTGATCATGCAATGATCACGTAGCTACCATGTACTGGTCACGTGACTGATCATGCACTGATCACGTAATTGATCATGCACTGATCACGTGACTGATCATGCACTGATCACGTGACTGATCATGCACTGATCACGTGACTGATCATGCACTGATCACGTGGCTATCATGCACTGATCACGTGGCTGATCATGCACTGATCACGTAGCTACCATGCACTGATCACGTGACTGATCATGCACTGATCACGTAATTGATCATGCACTGATCACGTGGCTGATCATGCACTGATCACGTGACTGATCATGCACTGATCACGTGACTGATCATGCACTGATCACGTGACTGATCATGCACTGATCACGTGGCTATCATGCACTGATCACGTGGCTGATCATGCACTGATCACGTGCCTGATCATGCACTGATCACATGACTGATCATGCACTGATCACGTGACTGATCATGCACTGATCACGTGGCTATCATGCACTACTCACGTGGCTGATCATGCAATGATCATGTAGCTACCATGTACAGGTCAGTTGACTGATCATACACCCATCAGGTGACTGATCATGCACTGATCACGTGGCTATCATGCACTGATCACGTGGCTGATCATGCACTGATCACCTGCCTGGTCATGCACTGATCACGTGACAAATCATGCACTGATCACATGGCTATCATGAACTGATCACCTGGCTGATCATGCACTGATCACGTGGCTGATCATGCACTGATACCGTGACTGAGCATGGACTGATCACATGACTATCATGTAGTGATCACGTGACTTAATGGCGCTGATCATGTGACTGATCATGCACTGATAATGTTTGCTATCATATACTGATCATGTGCCTCTGGAGGCAATAAACAAAGAGCTGAGTAGGCACGAATCAAACAGTCAGCAGGCAATAATCATGGAACTCAGCTGTGAGGAATCATGCTGCTCAGCTGGCAATAATCAAGCAGCTAGCAGGCAGGAATTACGCAGCACAGCTGGCAATTGTCAAGCAGATGACAGGCAGGAATCGTGCAGCTCAGCTGGCAATTGTCAAGCAGATGAGCAGACAGTAATCACGCAGCTCAGCAGGCCCTGATCACGTGACTGAGCAGGCACTGTTCACGTGGCTGATCATACACTGATCACGTGATGATCATGCACTGATCACTTGGATATCATGCACTGATCACGTGGCTGATCATACACTGTTCACGTGTCTGACCATGCACTGATCACGTGGCTGATCATACACTGCTCACGTAACTGATCATGCACTGATCACGTGGCTATCATGCACTGATCACGTGGCTGAACATGCACTGTTCACGTGGCTGATCACACACCTGTCACGTGACATATCATGCACTGATCACGTGGCACTCATGCACTGATCACGTGGCTGATCATACTCTGCTCACGTAACTCATCATGCACACATCACGTGGCTATCATGCACTGCTCACGTGGCTCGTCATGGAATGATCACGTAGCTACCATATACTGGTCACGTGACTGATCATGCACAGATCACGTAAATGATCATGCACTGTTCACGTGACTGATCATGTACTGATCACGTGACTGATCATGCACTGATCACGTGGCTATCATGCTCTGCTCACGTGGCTGATCATGCAACGATCACGTAGCAACCATGTACTGGTCACGTGACTGATCATGCACTGATCACGTAATTGATCCTGCACTGATCACGTGGCTCATCATGCACTGATCACGTGGCTGATCACACATGTATCACGTGACTGATCATGCACTGATCACGTGGCTCATGCACTGATCACGTGGCTATCATGCACTGATCACGTGGATATCATGCACTGATCACGTGGCTGATCACACACGTATCACATGACTGATCATGCACTGATCACGTGGCTATCATGCACTGATCACGTGGCTATCATGCACTGATCACGTGGCTGATCATGCAATGATCACGTAGCTACCATGTACTGATCACGTGACTGATCATGCACTGATCACGTAATGATCATGCACTGATCACGTGACTGATCATGCACTGATCACGTGACTGATCATGCACTGATCACGTGACTGATCATGCACTGATCACGTGGCTATCATGCACTGATCACGTGGCTGATCATGCACTGATCACGTAGCTACCATGCACTGATCACGTGACTGATCATGCACTGATCACGTATTGATCATGCACTGATCACGTGGCTGATCATGCACTGATCACGTGGCTGATCATGCACTGATCACGTGACTGATCATGCACTGATCACGTGACTGATCATGCACTGATCACGTGGCTATCATGCACTGATCACGTGGCTGATCATGCACTGATCACGTGCCTGATCATGCACTGATCACATGACTGATCATGCACTGATCACGTGACTGATCATGCACTGATCACGTGGCTATCATGCACTATCACGTGGCTGATCATGCAATGATCATGTAGCTACCATGTACCGGTCAGTGACTGATCATACACCCATCAGGTGACTGATCATGCACTGATCACGTGGCTATCATGCACTGATCACGTGGCTGATCATGCACTGATCACGTGACTGATCATGCACTGATCACGTGACTGATCATGCACTGATCACGTGGCTATCATGCACTGATCACGTGGCTGATCATGCACTGATCACGTGGCTGATCATGCACTGATACGTGACTGATCATGCACTGATCACGTGACTATCATGCACTGATCACGTGGCTATCATGCACTATCACGTGGCTGATCATGCACTGATCATGTAGCTACCATGTACTGGTCACGTGACTGATCATGCACTGATCACGTGACTGATCATGCACTGATCACGTGGCTATCATGCACTGATCACGTGACTGATCATGCACTGATCACGTCTATATCATGCACTGATCACGTGACTGATCATGCACTGATCACGTGGCTGATCATGCACTGATCACGTGACTGATCATGCACTGATCACGTGGCTGATCATGCACTGATCACGTGACTGATCATGCACTGATCACGTGACTGATCATGCACTGATCACGTGACTGATCATGCACTGATCACGTGGCTATCATGCACTGATCACGTGGCTGATCATGCACTGATCACGTAGCTACCATGTACTGGTCACGTGACTGATCATGCACTGATCACGTGACTGATCATGCACTGATCACGTGGCTATCATGCACTGATCACGTGGCTGATCATGCACTGATCACGTGACTGATCATGCACTGATCACGTGACTGATCATGCACTGATCACGTGGCTATCATGCACTGATCACGTGGCTGATCATGCACTGATCACGTGGCTATCATGCACTGATCACGTGGCTGATCATGCACTGATCACGTAGCTATCATGCACTGATCACGTGACTGATCATGCACTGATCACGTGGCTGATCATGCACTGATCACGTGACTTATCATGCACTGATCACGTGACTGATCATGCACTGATCACGTGACTGATCATGCACTGATCACGTGGCTATCATGCACTACTCACGTGGCTGATCATGCAATGATCATGTAGCTACCATGTACTGGTCACGTGACTGATCATACACCCATCAGGTGACTGATCATGCACTGATCACGTGGCTATCATGCACTGATCACGTGGCTGATCATGCACTGATCACCTGCCTGGTCATGCACTGATCACGTGACAAATCATGCACTGATCACATGGCTATCATGAACTGATCACGTGGCTGATCATGCACTGATCACGTGGCTGATCATGCACTGATACCGTGACTGAGCATGGACTGATCACATGACTATCATGTAGTGATCACGTGACTTAATGGCGCTGATCATGTGACTGATCATGCGCTGATCATGTTTGCTATCATACACGGATCATGTGCCTCTGGAGGCAATAAACAAAGAGCTGAGTAGGCACGAGTCAAACAGTCAGCAGGCAATAATCATGGAACTCAGGTGTAAGGAATCATGCTGCTCAGCTGGCAATAATCAAGCAGCTGAGCAGGCAGGAATTACGCAGCACAGCTGATAATTGTCAAGCAGATGACAGGCAGGAATCGTGCAGCTCAGCTGGCATTTGTCAAGCTGATGAGCAGACGGTAATCACGCAGCTCAGCAGGCCCAGATCACGTGACTGAGCATGCACTGTTCACGTGGCTGATCATACACTGATCACGTAACTGATCATGCACTGATCACGTGGCTATCATGCACTGATCACGTGGCTGATCATACACTGTTCACGTGTCTGACCATGCACTGATCACGTGGCTGTTCATACACTGCTCACGTAACTGATCATGCACTGATCACGTGGCTGATCATGCACTGATCAGTGGCTATCATGCACTGATTACGTGGCTGATCATACACTGATCACGTGACTGATCATGCACTGATCATCTGGCTATCATGCACTCATTAACTGGCTATCATGCACTGATCACGTGGTTGATCATGCACTGATCACGTGACTGATCATGCACTGATCACGTCTATATCATGCACTGATCACATGACTGATCATGCACTGATCACCCGGATGATCATACACTGATCATGTGACTGATCATGCACTGATCACGTGGCTATCATGCACTGCTCACGTGGCTGATCATGCAATGATCACGTAGCTACCATGTACTGGTCACGTGACTGATCATGCACTGATCACGTGGCTGATCATGCACTGATCACGTGACTTATCATGCACTGATCACGTGACTGATCATGCACTGATCACGTGACTGATCATGCACTGATCACGTGGCTATCATGCACTGCTCACGTGGCTGATCATGCAATGATCACCTAGCTACCATGTACTGGTCACGTGACTGATCATGCACTGATCACGTGATTGATCATGCACTGATCACGTGGCTGATCATGCACTGATCACGTGGCTGATCATGCACTGATCACGTGACTGATCATGCACTGATCACGTGACTGATCATGCACTGATCACGTGACTGATCATGCACTGATCACCTGCCTGATCATGCACTGATCACGTGACAAATCATGCACTGATCACATAGCTATCATGAACTGATCACCTGGCTGATCATGCACTGATCACGTGGCTGATCATGCACTGATACCGTGACTGAGCATGGACTGATCACATGACTATCATGTAGTGATCACGTGACTTAATGGCGCTGATCATGTGACTGATCATGCACTGATAATGTTTGCTATCATATACTGATCATGTGCCTCTGGAGGCAATAAACAAAGAGCTGAGTAGGCACGAATCATACAGTCAGCAGGCAATAATCATGGAACTCAGCTGTGAGGAATCATGCTGCTCAGCTGGCAATAATCAAGCAGCTAGCAGGCAGGAATTACGCAGCACAGCTGGCAATTGTCAAGCAGATGACAGGCAGGAATCGTGCAGCTCAGCTGGCAATTGTCAAGCAGATGAGCAGACAGTAATCACGCAGCTCAGCAGGCCCTGATCACGTGACTGAGCAGGCACTGTTCACGTGGCTGATCATACACTGATCACGTGATGATCATGCACTGATCACTTGGATATCATGCACTGATCACGTGGCTGATCATACACTGTTCACGTGTCTGACCATGCACTGATCACGTGGCTGATCATACAGTGCTCAGGTAACTGATCATGCACTGATCACGTGGCTATCATGCACTGATCACGTGGCTGAACATGCACTGTTCACGTGGCTGATCACACACCTGTCACGTGACATATCATGCACTGATCACGTGGCACTCATGCACTGATCACGTGGCTGATCATACTCTGCTCACGTAACTCATCATGCACACATCACGTGGCTATCATGCACTGCTCACGTGGCTCGTCATGGAATGATCACATAGCTACCATATACTGGTCACGTGACTGATCATGCACAGATCACGTAAATGATCATGCACTGTTCACGTGACTGATCATGTACTGATCACGTGACTGATCATGCACTGATCACGTGGCTATCATGCTCTGCTCACGTGGCTGATCATGCAACAATCACGTAGCAACCATGTACTGGTCACGTGACTGATCATGCACTGATCACGTAATTGATCCTGCACTGATCACGTGGCTCATCATGCACTGATCACGTGGCTGATCACACATGTATCACGTGACTGATCATGCACTGATCACGTGGCTCTCATGCACTGATCACGTGGATATCATTCCCTGATCACGTGGCTGATCACACACGTATCACATGACTGATCATGCACTGATCACGTGGCTATCATGCACTGATCACGCGGCTTATCATGCACTGATCACGTGGCTGATCATGCAATGATCACGTAGCTATCATGTACTGGTCACGTGACTGATCATGCACTGATCACGTAATTGATCATGCACTGATCACGTGACTGATCATGCACTGATCACGTGAGTGATCATGCACTGATCACGTGACTGATCATGCACTGATCACGTGGCTATCATGCACTGATCACGTGGCTGATCATGCAATGATCACCTAGCTACCATGCACTGATCACGTGACTGATCATGCACTGATCACGTAATTGATCATGCACTGATCACGTGGCTGATCATGCACTGATCACGTGGCTGATCATGCACTGATCACGTGACTGATCATGCACTGATCACGTGACTGATCATGCACTGATCACGTGGCTATCATGCACTGATCACGTGGCTGATCATGCACTGATCACGTGCCTGATCATGCACTGATCACATGACTGATCATGCACTGATCACGTGACTGATCATGCACTGATCACGTGGCTATCATGCACTATCACGTGGCTGATCATGCAATGATCATGTAGCTACCATGTACTGGTCACGTGACTGATCATACACTGATCAGGTGACTGATCATGCACTGATCACGTGGCTATCATGCACTGATCACGTGGCTGATCATGCACTGATCACGTGCCTGATCATGCACTGATCACGTGACTGATCATGCACTGATCACGTGGCTGATCATGCACTGATCACGTGGCTGATCATGCACTGATCACGTGGCTGATCATGCACTGATACGTGACTGATCATGCACTGATCACGTGACTATCATGCACTGATCACGTGGCTATCATGCACTGATCACGTGGCTGATCATGCAATGATCATGTAGCTACCATGTACTGGTCACGTGAATGATCATACACTGATCAGGTGACTGATCATGCACTGATCACGTGGCTATCATGCACTGATCACGTGACTGATCATGCACTGATCACGTCTATATCATGCACTGATCACATGACTGATCATGCACTGATCACGTGGATGATCATGCACTGATCATGTGACAGATCATGCACTGATCACGTGGCTGATCATGCACTGATCACGTGACTGATCATGCACTGTTCACGTGACTGATCATGCACTGATCACGTGACTGATCATGCACTGATCACGTGGCTATCATGCACTACTCACGTGGCTGATCATGCAATGATCATGTAGCTACCATGTACCGGTCACGTGACTGATCATACACCCATCAGGTGACTGATCATGCACTGATCACGTGGCTATCATGCACTGATCACGTGGCTGATCATGCACTGATCACCTGCCTGGTCATGCACTGATCACGTGACAAATCATGCACTGATCACATGGCTATCATGAACTGATCACGTGGCTGATCATGCACTGATCACGTGGCTGATCATGCACTGATACCGTGACTGAGCATGGACTGATCACATGACTATCATGTAGTGATCACGTGACTTAATGGCGCTGATCATGTGACTGATCATGCGCTGATCATGTTTGCTATCATACACTGATCATGTGCCTCTGGAGGCAATAAACAAAGAGCTGAGTAGGCACGAATCAAACAGTCAGCAGGCAATAATCATGGAACTCAGGTGTGAGGAATCATGCTGCTCAGCTGGCAATAATCAAGCAGCTGAGCAGGCAGGAATTACGCAGCACAGCTGATAATTGTCAAGCAGATGACAGGCAGGAATCGTGCAGCTCAGCTGGCAATTGTCAAGCAGATGAGCAGACAGTAATCACGCAGCTCAGCAGGCCCTGATCACGTGACTGAGCATGCACTGTTCACGTGGCTGATCATACGCTGCTCACGTGACTGATCATGCACTGATCACGTGGCTGATCATGCACTGATCACGTGGCTATCATGCACTGATCACGTGGCTGATCATGCACTGATCACGTGACTGATCATGCACTGATCACTGGCTATCATGCACTGATCACGTGGCTATCATGCACTGATCACGTGGCTGATCATGCACTGATCACGTGACTGATCATGCACTGATCACGTCTATATCATGCACTGATCACATGACTGATCATGCACTGATCACGTGGATGATCATACACTGATCACGTGACTGATCATGCACTGATCACGTGGCTATCATGCACTGCTCACGTGGCTGATCATGCAATGATCACGTAGCTACCATGTACTGATCACGTGACTGATCATGCACTGATCACGTAATTGATCATGCACTGATCACGTGACTGATCATGCACTGATCACGTGACTGATCATGCACTGATCACGTGACTGATCATGCACTGATCACGTGGCTATCATGCACTGCTCACGTGGCTGATCATGCAATGATCACGTAGCTACCATACTGGTCACGTGACTGATCATGCACTGATCACGTAATTGATCATGCACTGATCACGTGGCTGATCATGCACTGATCACGTGGCTGATCATGCACTGATCACGTGACTGATCATGCACTGATCACGTGACTGATCATGCACTGATCACGTGACTGATCATGCACTGATCACGTGACTGATCATGCACTGATCACGTGACTGATCATGCACTGATCACGTGGCTGATCATGCACTGATACCGTGACTGAGCATGGACTGATCACATGACTATCATGGAGTGATCACGTGACTTAATGGCGCTGATCATGTGACTGATCATGCGCTGATCATGTTTTCTATCATACACTGATCATGTGCCTCTGGAGGCAATAAACAAAGAGCTGAGTAGGCACGAATCAAAAGTCAGCAGGCAATAATCATGGAACTCAGCTGTGAGGAATCATGCTGCTCAGCTGGCAATAATCAAGCAGCTGAGCAGGCAGGAATTACGCAGCACAGCTGGCAATTGTCAAGCAGATGACAGGCAGGAATCGTGCAGCTCAGCTGGCAATTGTCAAGCAGATGAGCAGACAGTAATCACGCAGCTCAGCAGGCCCTGATCACGTGACTGAGCATGCACTGTTCACGTGGCTGATCATACACGGATCACGTGATGATCATGCACTGATCACGTGGATATCATGCACTGATCACGTGGCTGATCATACACTGTTCACGTGTCTGACCATGCACTGATCACGTGGCTGATCATACACTGCTCACGTAACTGATCATGCACTGATCACGTGGCTATCATGCACTGATCACGTGGCTGAACATGCACTGTTCACGTGGCTGATCACACACCTGTCACGTGACATATCATGCACTGATCACGTGGCACTCATGCACTGATCACGTGGCTGATCATACTCTGCTCACGTAACTGATCATGCACACATCACGTGGCTATCATGCACTGCTCACGTGGCTCGTCTTGGAATGATCACGTAGCTACCATATACTGGTCACGTGACTGATCATGCACAGATCACGTAAATGATCATGCACTGTTCACGTGACTGATCATGTACTGATCACGTGACTGATCATGCACTGATCACGTGGCTATCATGCTCTGCTCACGTGGCTGATCATGCAACGATCACGTAGCAACCATGTACTGGTCACGTGACTGATCATGCACTGATCACGTGGCTGATCATGCACTGATCACGTGGCTATCATGCACTGATCACGTGGCTGATCACACTGTATCACGTGACTGATCATGCACTGATCACGTGGCTCATGCACTGATCACGTGGCTATCATGCACTGATCACGTGGATATCATGCACTGATCACGTGGCTGATCACACACGTATCACATGACTGATCATGCACTGATCACGTGGCTATCATGCACTGATCACGTGGCTATCATGCACTGATCACGTGGCTGATCATGCAATGATCACGTAGCTACCATGTACTGGTCACGTGACTGATCATGCACTGATCACGTAATGATCATGCACTGATCACGTGGCTGATCATGCACTGATCACGTGGCTGATCATACACTGATCACGTGACTGATCATGCACTGATCACGTGACTGATCATGCACTGATCACGTGGCTATCATGCACTGATCACGTGGCTATCATGCACTGATCACGTGGCTGATCATGCACTGATCACGTGACTGATCATGCACTGATCACGTGACTGATCATGCACTGATCACGTGACTGATCATGCACTGATCACGTGGCTATCATGCACTGATCACGTGGCTGATCATGCACTGATCACGTAGCTACCATGCACTGATCACGTGACTGATCATGCACTGATCACGTGACTGATCATGCACTGATCACGTGACTGATCATGCACTGATCACGGACTGATCATGCACTGATCACGTGACTGATCATGCACTGATCACGTGGCTATCATGCACTGATCACGTGGCTGATCATGCACTGATCACGTAGCTATCATGCACTGATCACGTGACTGATCATGCACTGATCACGTGACTGATCATGCACTGATCACGTGGCTGATCATGCACTGATCACGTGACTGATCATGCACTGATCACGTGGCTATCATGCACTGATCACGTGGCTGATCATGCAATGATCACGTAGCTACCATGCACTGGTCACGTGACTGATCATGCACTGATCACGTGACTGATCATGCACTGATCACGTGACTGATCATGCACTGATCACGTGGCTGATCATGCACTGATCACGTGACTGATCATGCACTGATCACGTGGCTGATCATGCACTGATCACGTGGCTATCATGCACTGATCACGTGGCTGATCATGCACTGATCACGCAGCTACAATGCACTGATCACGTGACTGATCATGCACTGATCACGTGACTGATCATGCACTGATCACGTGGCTTATCATGCATGATCATGTGACTGATCATGTGCTGATCATGTTTGGTATCATACACTGATCATGTGCCTCTGGAGGCAATGAACAAAGAGCTGAGTAGGCACGAATCAGTAGGCAATAATCATGGAACTCAGCTCTGAGAAATCATGCTGCTCAGCTGGCAATAATCAAGCAGATGAGCAGGCAGGAATTATGCAGCACAGATGGCAATTGTCAAGCAGATGACAGGCAGGAATCGTACAACTCAGCTGGCAATTGTCAAGCAGATGAGCAGACAGTAATCACGCAGCTCAACAGGCCCTGATCACGTGACTGAGCATGCACTGTTCACGTGGCTGATCATACACTGATCACGTGACTGATCATGCACTGATCACGTGGCTATCATGCACTGATCACGTGGCTGATCATGCACTGATCACGTGACTGATCATGCACTGATCACGTGGCTATCATGCACTGATCACGTGGCTGATCATGCACTGATCACGGACTGATCATGCACTGATCACGGGCTATCATGCACTGACACATGACTGACATGCACTGATCACGTGCTGATCATGCACTGATCACGTGACTGACCATGCACTGATCACGTGACTGATCATGCACTGATCACGTGGCTATCATGCACTGATCATTTGGCTGGTCATACACTGATCATGTGCCTGGTCATGCACTGATCATGTGGCTGATCAAGCACTGATCACGTGACTGATCATGCACTGATCACGTGTCTATCATGCACTGATCACGTGGCTATCATGGACAGATCACGTGGCTGATCATGCAATGATCACGTAGCTACCATGTACTGGTCACGTGACTGATCATGCACTGATCACGTGGCTGATCATGCACTGATCACGTGACTGATCATGCACTGATCACGTGACTGATCATGCACTGATCACGTGGCTGATCATGAACTGAACACGTGGCTATCATGCACTGCTCATGTGGCTGATCATGCAATGATCACGCAGCTACCATGCACTGGTCACATGACTGATCATGCACTCATCACGTACTTGATCATGCACTGATCACCTGGCATATCATGCATTGATCATGTGACTCATCATGTGCTGATCATGTTTGGTGTCATACACTGATCATGTGCCTCTGGAGGCAATGAACACAGAGCTGAGTAAGCAGGAATCAGTCAGCAGGCAATAATCATGGAACTCAGCTCTGAGAAATCATGCTGCTCAGCTGGCAATAATCAAGTAGATGAGCAGGCAGGAATTACGCAGCACAGGTGCAATTGTCAAGGAGATGACAGGCAGGAATCGTGCAGCTCAGATGGCAATTGTCAAGCAGATGAGCAGACAGCAATCACGCAGCTCAGCAGGCCCTTATCACGTGACTGAGCATGCACTGTTCACGTGGATGATCACACATCTATCACGTGACTGATCATGCACTGATCATGTGATTGCGCATGCACTGATCACATAATTGTATGCACTGATCACGTGGCTATCATGCACTGATGACGTGGCTGATCATGCACTGATCATGTGCCTGATCATGCACTGATCACGTATCTATCTTGCACTGATCACTTGGCTGATCATACACTCATCATGGGACTGATCATGAACTGATCACGGCGCTATCATGCATTGATTACAAGACTCAACATGCACTGATCACCTGGTTGATCATACACTGATCACGTGACTGATCATGCACTGAACACGTGACTGACCATGCACTGATCACGTGACTGATCATGCACTGATGAGTTGGCAATCATGCACTGATTACTTGGCTGATCATACACTGATCACATGACTGATAATGCACTGATCATCTGGCTATCGTGCACTCATTACATGGCTATCGTGCACTGATCACGTGGTTGATCATACACTGTTCACGAGACTGATCTTGCACTGATCACGTCTGTATCATGCACTGATCACCTGACTGCCCATGCACTGATCAAGTGGATAAACATACACTGATCATGTGACAGATCATGCAGTGATTCCGCGGCTATCATGCACTGCTCACGTGGCTGATCATGCAATGATCACGTAGCTGCCATGTTCTGGTCACGTGAGTGATCATGCACTGATCACGTAATTGATCATACACTGATCAGGTGACTTATCATGCACTGTTCACGTGACTGATCATGCACTGATCACGTGACTGATCATGCACTGATCTCGTTGCTATCATGCACGGTTCACATGGCTGATCATGCAATGATCACGTAGCTACCATGTTCTGGTCACGTGACTATCATGCACTGATCATGTAATTGATCATGCACTGATAACGTGGCTGATCATGCACTGATCACGTAGCTACCATGTACTGGTCACGTGACTGATCATGCACTGATCACGAAATTGATCATGCACTGATCACGGGCTGAACATGCACTAATCACGTGACTGGTCATGCACTGATCACGTGGCTGATCATGCACTGATCACGTGACTGATCATGCACACATCACGTGACAAATCATGAACTGATCACATAGCTATCATGAACTGATCACCTGGCTGATCATGCACTGATCACGTGGCTATCATGCACTGCTCACGCGGCTGTTCATGCAATGATCACGTAGCTACCATGTACTGGTCACGTGAGTGATCATGCACTGATCACATAATTGATCATGCACTGATCAGGTGACTTATCATGCACTGTTAACGTGAGTGATCATGCACTGATCACGTGACTGATCATGCACTGATCTCGTGGCTATCATGCACGGCTCATGTGGCTGATCATGCAATGATCACCTAGCTACCATATACTGGTCACGTGACTGATCATGCACTGATCACGTAATTGATCATGCACTGATCATGTGGCTGATCATGCACTGATCACGTGGCTGATCATCCACTGATCACGTGACTGATCATGCACTGATCACGTGACTGAACATGCACTGATCATGTGGCTATCATGCGCTGATCACTTGGCTGGTCATACACTGATCACGTGCCTGGTCATGCACAGATTACATGACTGATCATGCACTGAACACGTGACTGATCCTGCACTGATCACGTGGCTATCATGCACTACTCACGTGTCTGATCATGCAATGATCATGTAGCTACCATGTACCGGTCAGGTTACTGATCATACACCCATCAGGTGACGGATCATGCACTGATCACGTGGCTATCATGCACTGTTCACGTGGCTGATCATACACTGATCACCTGCCTGGTCATGCACAGATCACGTGACAAATCATGAACTGATCACATAGCTATCATGAACTGATCACCTGGCTGATCATGCACTGATCACGTGGATGATCATGCACTTATACCGTGACTGAGCATGGACTGATCACATGACTATCATGTAGTGATCACGTGGCTATCATGCACTACTCACGTGGCTGATCATGCAATGTTCATGTAGCTACCATGTACAGGTCACGTGAATGTTCATACACCCATCAGGTGACTGATCATGCACTGATCACGTGGCTATCATGCACTTATCACGAGACTGATCATGCACTGATCACGTCTATATCATGCACTGATCACATGACTGCCCATGCACTGATCACGTGGATGATCATACACTAATCATGTGACAGATCATGCACTGATCACGTGGCTGATCATGCACTGATCAGGTGACTTATCATGCACTGTTAACGTGAGTGATCATGCACTGATCACGTGACTGATCATACACTGATCACCTGCCTGGTCATGCACAGATCACGTGACAAATCATGAACTGATCACATAGCTATCATGAACTGATCACCTGGCTGATCATGCACTGATCACGTGGATGACCATGCACTTATACCGTGACTGAGCATGGACTGATCACATGACTATCATGTAGTGATCACGTGGCTATCATGCACTACTCACGTGGCTGATCATGCAATGATCATGTAGCTACCATGTACAGGTCACGTGAAATTTCATACACCCATCAGGTGACTGATCATGCACTGATCACGTGGCTATCATGCACTTATCACGAGACTGATCATGCACTGATCACGCCTATATCATGCACTGATCACATGACTGCCCATGCACTGATCACCCGGATGATCATACACTGATCATGCGACAGATCATGCACTGATCACGTGGCTATCATGCACTGCTCACGCGGCTGTTCATGCAATGATCACGTAGCTACCATGTACTGGTCTCGTGAGTGATCATGCACTGATCACGTGACTGATCATGCACTGATCTCGTGGCTATCATGCACGGCTCATGTGGCTGATCATGCAATGATCACCTAGCTACCATATACTGGTCACGTGACTGATCATGCACTGATCACGTAATTGATCATGCACTGATCATGTGGCTGATCATGCACTGATCACGTGGCTGATCATCCACTGATCACGTGACTGATCATGCACTGATCACGTGACTGATCATGCACTGATCATGTGGCTAATATGCGCTGATCACTTGGCTGATCATACAATGTTCACGTGCCTGGTCATGCTCAGATTACATGACTGATCATGCACTGAACACGTGACTGATCATGCACTGATCACGTGGCTATAATGCACTACTCACGTGGCTGATCATGCAATGACCATGTAGCTACCATGTACTGGTCAGGTGACTGATCATACACCCATCAGGTGACGGATCATGCACTGATCACATGGCTATCATTCACTGTTCACGTGGCTGATCATACACTGATCACCTGCCTGGTCATGCACAGATCACGTGACAAATCATGAACTGATCACATAGCTATCATGAACTGATCACCTGGCTGATCATCCACTGATCACGTGGCTGATCATGCACTGATACCGTGAGTGAGCATGGACTGATCACATGACTATCATGTAGTGATCACGTGACTTAATGGCTCTGATCATGTGACTGATCATGCACTGATCATGTTTGCTCTCATACACTGATCATTTGCCTCTGGAGGCAATAAACAAAGAGCTGAGTAGGCACGAATCAAACAGTCAGCAGGCAATAATCATGGAACTCAGCTGTGAGGAATCATGCTGCTCAGCTGGCAATAATCAAGCAGCTGAGCAGGCAGGAATTACGCAGCACAGCTGGCAATTGTCAAGCAGATGACAGGCAGGAATCGTGCAGCTCAGCTGGCAATTGTCAAGCAGATGAGCAGACAGTAATCATGCAGCTCAGCAGGCCCTGATCACGTGACTGAGCATGCACTGTTCACGTGGCTGATCATACACTGATAACGTGATGATCATGCACTGATCACTTGGATATCATGCACTGATCACATGGCTGATCATACACTGTTCACGTGTCTGACCATGCACTGATCACGTGGCTGATCATACACTGCTCACGTAACTGATCATGCACTGATCACATGGCTATCATGGACTGATCACGTGGTTGAACATGCACTGTACACGTGGCTGATCACACACCTGTCACGTGACATATCATGCACTGATCACGTGGCACTCATGCACTGATCACGTGGCTGATCATACTCTGCTCACGTAACTCATTATGCACACATCACGTGGCTATCATGCACTGCTCATGTGGCTCGTCATGGAATAATCACATAGCTACAATATACTGGTCACGTGACTGATCATGCAAAGATCACGTAAATGATCATGCACTGTTCATGTGACTGATCATGTACTGATCACGTGACTGATCATGCACTGATCACGTGGCTATCATGCACTGATCACTTGGCTGGTCATATACTGATCACGTGCCTGGTCATGCACAGATTACATGACTGATCATGCACTGAACACGTGACTGATCCTGCACTGATCACGTGGCTATCATGCACTACTCACGTGGCTGATCATGCAATGATCATATAGCTACGAAGTACAGGTCACGTGAATGATCGTACACCCATCAGGTGACTGATCATGCACTGATCACGTGGCTATCATGCACTGATCACGAGACTGATCATGCACTGATCACGTCTATATCATGCACTGATCACATGACTGCCCATGCACTGATCACGTGGATGATCATACACTAATCATGTGACAGATCATGCACTGATCACGTGGCTGATCATGCACTGATACCGTGACTGAGCATGGACGGATCACATGCCTATCATGTAGTGATCACGTGACTTAATGGCGCTGATCATGTGACTGATCACGCGCTGATCATGTTTGCTATCATACACTGATCATGTGCCTCTGGATGTAATAAACAAAGAGCTGAGTAGGCACGAATCAAACAGTCAGCAGGCAATAATCATGGAACTCAGGTGTGAGGAATCATGCTGCTCACCTGGCAATAATCAAGCAGCTGAGCAGGCAGGAATTACGCATCACAGCTGACAATTGTCAAGCAGATGACAGGCAGGAATCGTGCAGCTCAGCTGGCAATTGTCAAGCAGATGAGCAGACAGTAATCACGCGGCTCAGCAGGCCCAGATCACGTGACTGAGCATGCAGTGTTCACGTGGCTGATCATACACTGCTCACGTAACTGATAATGCACTGATCACGTGGCTATCATGCACTGATCACGTGGCTGATCATACACTGTTCACGTGTCTGACCATGCACTGATCATGTGGCTGATCATACACTGATCAGTTGGCTATCATGCACTTATTACTTGGCTGATCATACACTGATCACGTGACTGATAATGCACTGATCATCTGGCTATGGTGCACTCATTAATTGGCTATCGTGCACTGATCACGTGGTTGATCATACACTGATCACGAGACTGATCATGCACTAATAACGCCTATATCATGCACTGATCACATGACTGCCCATGCACTGATCACCCGGATGATCATACACTGATCATGCGACAGATCATTCACTGATCACGTGGCTATCATGCACTGCTCACGCGGCTGTTCATGCAATGATCACGTAGCTACCATGTACTGGTCACGTGAGTGATCATGCACTGATCACGTAATTGATCATGCACTGATCAGGTGACTTATCATGCACTGTTAACGTGAGTGATCATGCACTGATCACGTGACTGATCATGCACTGATCTCGTGGCTATCATGCACGGCTCATGTGGCTGATCATGCAATGATCACCTAGCTACCATATACTGGTCACGTGACTGATCATGCACTGATCACGTAATTGATCATGCACTGATCATGTGGCTGATCATGCACTGATCACGTGGCTGATCATCCACTGATCACATGACTGATCATGCACTGATCATGTGGCTATCATGCGCTGATCACTTGGCTGGTCATACACTGATCACGTGCCTGGTCATGCACAGATTACATGACTGATCATGCACTGAACACGTGACTGATCATGCACTGATCACGTGGCTATCATGCACTACTCACGTGGCTGATCATGCAATGATCATGTAGCTACCATGTACCGGTCAGGTGACTGATCATACACCCATCAGGTGACGGATCATGCACTGATCACGTGGCTATCATGCACTGTTCACGTGGCTGATCATACACTGATCACCTGCCTGGTCATGCACAGATCACGTGACAAATCATGAACTGATCACATAGCTATCATGAACTGATCACCTGGCTGATCATCCACTGATCACGTGGCTGATCATGCACTGATACCGTGACTGAGCATGGACTGATCACATGACTATCATGTAGTGATCACGTGACTTAATGGCTCTGATCATGTGACTGATCATGCACTGATCATGTTTGCTCTCATACACTGATCATGTGCCTCTGGAGGCAATAAACAAAGAGCTGAGTAGGCACGAATCAAACAGTCAGCAGGCAATAATCATGGAACTCAGCTGTGAGGAATCATGCTGCTCAGCTGGCAATAATCAAGCAGCTGAGCAGGCAGGAATTACGCAGCACAGCTGGCAATTGTCAAGCAGATGACAGGCAGGAATCGTGCAGCTCAGCTGGCAATTGTCAAGCAGATGAGCAGACAGTAATCACGCAGCTCAGCAGGCCCTGATCACGTGACTGAGCATGCACTGTTCACGTGCCTGATCATACACTGATCACGTGATGATCATGCACTGATCACTTGGATATCATGCACTGATCACATGGCTGATCATACACTGTTCACGTGTCTGACCATGCACTGATCACGTGGCTGATCATACACTGCTCACCTAACTGATCATGCACTGATCACGTGGCTATCATGGACTGATCACGTGGTTGAACATGCACTGTACACGTGGCTGATCACACACCTGTCACGTGACATATCATGCACTGATCACGTGGCACTCATGCACTGATCACGTGGCTATCATGCACTGATTACTTGGCTGATCATACAATGGTCACGTGCCTGGTCATGCACGGATTACATGACTGATCATGCACTGAACACATGACTGATCATGCACTGATCACGTGGCTATCATGCACTACTCACGTGGCTGATCATGCAATGATCATGTAGCTACAATGTACCGGTCAGGTGACTGATCATACACCCATCAGGTGACGGATCATGCACTGATCACGTGGCTATCATGAACTGATCACATGGCTGATCATGCACTGATACCATGACTGAGCATGGACTGATCACATGACTATCATGTAGTGATCACGTGACTTAATGGCTCTGATCATGTGACTGATCATGCGCTGATCATGTTTGTTATCATACACTGATCATGTGCCTCTGGAGGCAATAAACAAAGAGCTGAGTAGGCACGAATCAAACAGTCAGCAGGCAATAATCATGGAACTCAGGTGTGGGGAATCATGCAGCTCAGCTGGCAATAATCAAGCAGCTGAGCAGGCAGGAATTACGCAGCACAGCTGGCAATTGTCAAGCAGATGAGCAGACAGTAATCACGCAGCTCAGCAGGCCCTGATCACGTGACTGAGCATGCACTGTTCACGTGGCTGATCATACACTGATCACGTGATGATCATGCACTGATCACTTGGATATCATGCACTGATCACATGGCTGATCATACACTGTTCACGTGTCTGACCATGCACTGATCACGTGGCTGATCATACAGTGCTCAGGTAACTGATCATGCACTGTTCACGTGGCTATCATGGACTGATCACGTGGCTGAACATGCACTGTTCACGTGGCTGATCACACACCTGTCACGTGACATATCATGCACTGATCACCTGGTACTCATGCAGTGATCACGTGGCTGATCATACTCTGCTAATGAAACTCATCATGCACACATCACGTGGCTATCATGCACTGCTCACGTGGTTCGTCATGGAATGTTCACGAAGCTACCATATACTGGTCACGTGACTGATCATGCACAGATCACGTAAATGATCATGCACTGTTCACGTGACTGATCATGTACTGATCATGTGACTGATAATTCACTGGTCACGTGGCTATCATGCTCTGCTCACGTGGCTGATCATGCAAGGATCACGTAGCAACCATGTACTGGTCTCGTGACTGATCATGCACTGATCAAGTAATTGATCCTGCACTGATCACGTGGCTCATCACGCACTGATCCGGTGGCTGATCACACACGTATCACGTGACTGATCATGTACAGATCACGTGACTAATCATGAAGTGATCACGTGGCTATCCTGCACTGATCACGTGGATATCATGCACTGATCACGTGGCTGATCACACACGTATCACGTGACTGATCATGCACTGATCACGTGGCTATCATGCACTGATCACGTGACTGATCATGCACAGATCACGTGACTGATCATGCACAGATCACGTGACTGATCATGCACTGATCACGTGGCTATCATACACTGCTCACGTGACTGATCATGCAATGATCACACAGCTACCATGTACTGGTCACATGACTGATCATGCATTGATCACATAATTGATCATGCACGGATCACCTGGCTTATCATGCATTGATCATGTGACTGATCATGTGCTGATCATGTTTGGTGTCACACACTGATCATGTGCCTCTGGAGGCGATGAACATAGAGGTGAGTAGGCAGGAATCAGTCAGCAGGCTATAATCATGGAACTCAGCTCTGAGAAATCTTGCTGCTCAGCTGGCAATAATCAAGTAGATGAGCAGGCAGGAATTACGCAGCACAGGTGGCAATTGTCAAGGAGATGACAGGCAGGAATCGTGCAGCTCAGCTGGAAATTGTCAAGCAGATGAGCAGACAGTAATCATGCAGCTCAGCAGGCCCAGATCACGTGACTGAGCATGCACTGTTCACATGGCTGATCACACATCTATCACGTGACTGATCATGCACTGATCATGTGACTGATCATGCACTGATCACGTAGCTATCTTGCACTGATCACTTGGCTGATCATACACTCATCACGGGACTGATCGTGCACTGATCACAGCGCTATCATGCATTGACTACATGACTCCACATGCACTGATCACGTGGATGATCATGCACTGATCCCGTGACTGACCATGCACTGATCACGTGACTGATCAGGCACTGATCAAATGGCTGATCATGCACTGATCACGTGGCTATCATGCACTGCTCACGTGGCTGATCAGGCAATGATCACGTAGCTACCATGTACTGGTCACGTGACTGATCATGCACTGATCACGTAATTGATCCTGCACTGATCATGTGGCTGATCATGCACTGATCACGTGGCTGATCATCCACTGATCATGTGACTTATCATGCACTGATCACGTGACTGATAATGCACTGATCACGTGGCTATCATGCACTGATCACTTGGCTGGTCATACACTGATCACGTGCCTGGTCATGCACGGATTACATGACTGATCATGCACTGAACATGTGACTGATCATGCACTGATCACGTGGCTATCATGCACTACTCACGTGGCTGATCATGCAATGATCATGTAGCTACCATGTACCGGTCACGTGACTGATCATACACCCATCAGGTGACGGATCATGCACTGATCACGTGGCTATCATGCACTGTTCACGTGGCTGATCATACACTGATCACCTGCCTGGTCATGCACAGATGACGTGACAAATCATGAACTGATCACATAGCTATCATGAACTGATCACCTGGCTGATCATGCACTGATCACATGGCTGATCATGCACTGATACCGTGAGTGAGCATGGACTGATCACATGACTATCATGTAGTGATCACGTGACTTAATGGCTCTGATCATGTGACTGATCATGCGCTGATCATGTTTGTTATCATACACTGATCATGTGCCTCTGGAGGCAATAAACAAAGAGCTGAGTAGGCACGAATCAAACAGTCAGCAGGCAATAATCATGGAACTCAGGTGTGAGGAATCATGCTGCTCAGCTGGCAATTGTCAAGCAGATGAGCAGGCAGTAATCACGCAGCTCAGCAGGCCCTGATCACGTGACTGAGCTTGCACTGTTCACGTGGCTGATCATACACTGATCACGTGATGATCATGCACTGATCACTTGGATATCATGCATTGATCACATGGCTGATCATACACTGTTCACGTGTCTGACCATGCACTGATCACGTGGCTGATCATACAGTGCTCAGGTAACTGATCATGCACTGATCACGTGGCTATCATGGACTGATCACGCGGCTGAACATGCACTGTTCACGTGGCTGATCACACACCTGTCACGTGACATATCATGCACTGATCACGTGGCACTCATGCACTGATCACGTGGCTGATCATACTCTGTTCACGTAACTCATCATGCACACATCACGTGGCTATCATGCACTGCTCACGTGGCTCATCATGGAATGATCACATAGCTACCATATACTGGTCACGTGACTGATCATGCACAGATCACGTAAATGATCATGCACTGTTCACGTGACTGATCATGTACTGATCACGTGACTGATCATGCACTGATCACGTGGCTTTCATGCTCTGCTCACGTGGCTGATCATGCAACGATCACGTAGCAACCATGTACTGGTCACGTGACTGATCATGCACTGATCACGTAATTGATCCTGCACTGATCACGTGGCTCATCATGCACTGATCATGTGGCTCTCATGCACTGATCACGTGGCTATCATACACTGATCATGTGGCTGATCAGGCAATATTCACGTATCTACCATGTACTGGTCACGTGACTGATCATGCACTGAACACGTAATTGATCCTGCACTGATCAAATGGCTCATCACGCACTGATCAGGTGGCTGATCACACACATATCACGTGACTGATCATGTACAGATCACGTGAATAATCATGAAGTGATCACGTGGCTATCCTGCACTGATCACGTGGATATCATGCACTGATCATGTGGCTGATCACACACGTATCACTTGACTGATCATGCACTGATCACGTGACTGATCATGCACTGCTCACATAATTGATCATGCACTGATCACCTGGCTTATCATGCATTGATCATGTGACTGATCATATGCTGATCATGTTTGGTGTCACACACTGATCATGTGCATCTGCAGGCAATGAACAAAGAGCTGAGTAGGCAGGAATCAGTCAGCAGGCTATAATCATGGAACTCACCTTTGATAAATCATGCTGCTCAGCTGGCAATAATCAAGTAGATGAGCAGGCAGGAATTATGCAGCACAGGTGGCAATTGTCAAGGAGATGACAGGCAGGAATCGTACAGCTCAGCTGGCAATTGTCAAGCAGATGAGCAGACAGTAATCACGCAGCTCAGCAGGCCCTTATCACGTGACTGAGCATGCACTGTTCACTTGGCTGATCACACACCTTTCACGTGACTGATCATGCACTGATCACGTGGCTCTCATGCACTGATCACGTGATTGCGCATGCACTGATCACGTAATGGTATGCACTGCTCACGTGGCTATCATGAACTGATGACATGGCTGATCATGCACTGATCACGTACCTATCTTGCACTGATCACTTGGCTGATCATACACTCATCACGGGACTGATCATGAACTGATCACGGCGCTATCATGCATTGTCTACATGACTCCACATGCACTGATCACGTGGCTGATCCTGCACTGATCACGTAATTGATCATGCACTGATCATTTGGCTGATCATGCACTGATCACGTGGCTGATCATACCCTGATCAGTTGGCTATCATGCACTGATTACTTGGCTGATTATACACTGATCACGTGACTGATAATGCACTGATCATCTGGCTATCATGCACTCATTACCTGGCTATCGTGCACTGATCACGTGGTTGATCATACACTGATCACGAGACTGATCATGCACTGATCACGTCTATTTCATGCACTGATCACATGACTGCCCATGCACTGATCACCCGGATGATCATACACTGATCATGTGACAGATCATGCACTGATCACGTGGCTATCATACACTGCTCACGCGGCTGTTCATGCAATGATCACGTAGCTACAATATACTGGTCACGTGACTGATCATGCACAGATCACGTAAATGATCATGCACTGTTCACGTAACTGATCATGTACTGATCACGTGACTGATCATGCACTGATCACGTGACTGATCATGCACTGATCACGTGGCTATCATGCACTGATCACTTGGCTGGTCATACACTGATCACGTGCCTGATCATGCACAGATTACATGACTGATCATGCACTGAACACGTGACTGATCCTGCACTGATCACGTGGCTATCATGCACTACTCACGTGGCTGATCATGCAATGATCATATAGCTACCATGTACAGGTCACGTGAATGATCATACACCCATCAGGTGACTGATCATGCACTGATCACGTGGCTATCATGCACTGATCACGAGACTGATCATGCACTGATCACGTCTATATCATGCACTGATCACATGACTGCCCATGCAATGATCACGTGGCTATCATGCACTGATCACGAGACTGATCATGCACTGATCACGTCTATATCATGCACTGATCACATGACTGCCCATGCACTGATCACGTGGATGATCATACACTAATCATGTGACAGATCATGCACTGATCACGTGGCTGATCATGCACTGATACCGTGACTGAGCATGGACTGATCACATGACTATCATGTAGTGATCACGTGACTTAATGGCGCTGATCATGTGACTGATCATGCGCTGATCATGTTTGCTATCATACACTGATCATGTGCCTCTGGAGGCAATAAACAAAGAGCTGAGTAGGCACGAATCAAACAGTCAGCAGGCAATAATCATGGAACTCAGGTGTGAGGAATCATGCTGCTCAGCTGGCAATAATCAAGCAGCTGGGCAGGCAGGAATTACGCAGCACAGCTGACAATTGTCAAGCAGATGATAGGCAGGAATCATGCAGCTCAACTGGCAATTGTCAAGCAGATGAGCAGACGGTAATCACGCAGCTCAGCAGGCCCAGATCATGTGACTGAGCATGCTCTGTTCACGTGGCTGATCATACGCTGCTCACGTAACTGATAATGCACTGATCACGTGACTGATCATGCACTGCTCACGTGGCTGATCATGCAATGATCACACAGCTACGATGTACTGGTCACATGACTGATCATGCACTGATCACATAATTGATCATGCACTGATCACCTGGCTTATCATGCATTGATCATGTGACTGATCATGTGCTGATCATGTTTGGTGTCACACACTGATCATGTGCATCTGCAGGCAATGAACAAAGAGCTGAGTAGGCAGGAATCAGTCAGCAGGCTATAATCATGGAACTCACCTTTGATAAATCATGCTGCTCAGCTGGCAATAATCAAGTAGATGAACAGGCAGGAATTATGCAGCACAGGTGGCAATTGTCAAGGAGATGACAGGCAGGAATCGTACAGCTCAGCTGGCAATTGTCAAGCAGATGAGCAGACAGTAATCACGCAGCTCAGCAGGCCCTTATCACGTGACTGAGCATGCACTGTTCACTTGGCTGATCACACACCTCTCACGTGACTGATCATGCACTGATCACGTGGCTCTCATGCACTGATCACGTGATTGCGCATGCACTGATCACGTAATGGTATGCACTGCTCACGTGGCTATCATGAACTGATGACGTGGCTGATCATGCACTGATCACGTACCTATCTTGCACTGATCACTTGGCTGATCATACACTCATCATGGGACTGATCATGAACTGATCACGGCACTATCATGCATTGTCTACATGACTCCACATGCACTGATCACGTGGCTGATCCTGCACTGATCACGTAATTGATCATGCACTGATCATTTGGCTGATCATGCACTGATCACGTGGCTGATCATACACTGATCAGTTGGCTATCATGCACTGATTACTTGGCTGATTATACACTGATCACGTGACTGATAATGCACTGATCATCTGGCTATCATGCACTCATTACCTGGCTATCGTGCACTGATCACGTGGTTGATCATACACTGATCACAAGACTGATCATGCACTGATCACGTCTATTTCATGCACTGATCACATGACTGCCCATGCACTGATCACCCGGATGATCATACACTGATCATGTGACAGATCATGCACTGATCACGTGGCTATCATGCACTGCTCATGCGGCTGTTCATGCAATGATCACGTAGCTACAATATACTGGTCACGTGACTGATCATGCACAGATCACGTAAACGATCATGCACTGTTCACGTAACTGATCATGTACTGATCACGTGACTGATCATGCACTGATCACGTGACTGATCATGCACTGATCACGTGGCTATCATGCACTGATCACTTGGCTGGTCATACACTGATCACGTGCCTGGTCATGCACAGATTACATGACTGATCATGCACTGAACACGTGACTGATCCTGCACTGATCACGTGGCTATCATGCACTACTCACGTGGCTGATCATGCAATGATCATATAGCTACCATGTACAGGTCACGTGAATGATCATACACCCATCAGGTGACTGATCATGCACTGATCACGTGGCTATCATGCACTGATCACGAGACTGATCATGCACTGATCACGTCTATATCATGCACTGATCACAGGACTGCCCATGCAATGATCACGTGGCTATCATGCACTGATCACGAGACTGATCATGCACTGATCACGTCTATATCATGCACTGATCACATGACTGCCCATGCACTGATCACGTGGATGATCATACACTAATCATGTGACAGATCATGCACTGATCACGTGGCTGATCATGCACTGATACCGTGACTGAGCATGGACTGATCACATGCCTATCGTGTAGTGATCACGTGACTTAATGGCGCTGATCATGTGACTGATCACGTGCTGATCATGTTTGCTATCATACACTGATCATGTGCCTCTGGATGTAATAAACAAAGAGCTGAGTAGGCACGAATCAAACAGTCAGCAGGCAATAATCATGGAACTCAGGTGTGAGGAATCATGCTGCTCAGCTGGCAATAATCAAGCAGCTGAGCAGGCAGGAATTACGCAGCACAGCTGACAATTGTCAAGCAGATGACAGGCAGGAATCGTGCAGCTCAGCTGGCAATTGTCAAGCAGATGAGCAGACATTAATCACGCGGCTCAGCAGCCCAGATCACGTGACTGAGCATGCAGTGTTCACGTGGCTGATCATACACTGCTCACGTAACTGATAATGCACTGATCACGTGGCTATCATGCACTGATCACATGGCTGATCATACACTGTGCACGTAACTGATCATGCACTGATCACGTGGCTATCATGGACTGATCACGTGGTTGAACATGCACTGTACACGTGGCTGATCACACACCTGTCACGTGACATATCATGCACTGATCACGTGGCACTCATGCACTGATCACGTGGCTGATCATACTCTGCTCACGTAACTCATCATGCACACATCACGTGGCTATCATGCACTGCTCACGTGGCTCGTCATGGAATGATCACATAGCTACAATAAACTGGTCACGTGACTGATCATGCAAAGATCATGTAAATGATCATGCACTGTTCACGTGACTGATCATGTACTGATCACGTGACTGATCATGCACTGATCACGTGGCTATCATGCACTGATCACTTGGCTGGTCATATACTGATCACGTGCCTGGTCATGCACAGATTACATGACTGATCATGCACTGAACACGTGACTGATCATGCACTGATCACGTGGCTATCATGCACTACTCACGTGGCTGATCATGCAATGATCATGTAGCTACCATGTACAGGTCACGTGAATGATCATACACCCATCAGGTGACTGATCATGCACTGATCATGTGGCTATCATGCACTGATCATGAGACTGATCATGAACTGATCACGTCAATATCATGCACTGATCACATGACTGCCCATGCACTGATCACGTGGATGATCATACACTAATCATGTGACAGATCATGCACTGATCACGTGGCTGATCATGCACTGATCAGGTGACTTATCATGCACTGTTAACGTGAGTGATCATGCACTGATCACCTGCCTGGTCATGCACAGATCACGTGACAAATCATGAACTGATCACATAGCTATCATGAAATGATCACCTGGCTGATCATGCACTGATCACGTGGCTGATCATGCACTGATACCGTGACTGAGCATGGACTGATCACATGACTATCATGTAGTGATCACGTGACTTAATGGCGCTGATCATGTGACTGATCATGCGCTGATCATGTTTGCTATCATACACTGATCATGTGCCTCTGGAGGCAATAAACAAAGAGCTGAGTAGGCACGAATCAAACAGTCAGCAGGCAATAATCATGGAACTCAGGTGTGAGGAATCATGCTGCTCAGCTGGCAATAATCAAGCAGCTAGGCAGGCAGGAATTACGCAGCACAGCTGACAATTGTCAAGCAGATGACAGGCAGGAATCATGCAGCTCAACTGGCAATTGTCAAGCAGATGAGCAGACGGTAATCACGCAGCTCAGCAGGCCCTGATCACGTGACTGAGCATGCTCTGTTCACGTGGCTGATCATACACTGCTCACGTAACTGATAATGAACTGATCACGTGGCTATCATGCACTGATCACGTGGCTGATCATACACTGTTCACGTGTTTGACCATGCACTGATCACGTGGCTGATCATACACTGCTCACGTAACTGATCATTCACTGATCACGTGGCTATCATGCTCTGATCACGTGGTTGATCATACACTGATCACGAGACTGATCATGCACTAATCACGTCTATATCATGCACTGATCACATGACTACCCATGCACTGATCACCCGGATGATCATACACTGATCATGCGACAGATCATGCACTGATCACGTGGCTATCATGCACTGCTCACGCGGCTGTTCATGCAATGATCACGTAGCTACCATGTACTGGTCACGTGAGTGATCATGCACTGATCACGTAATTGATCATGCACTGATCAGGTGACTTATCATGCACTGTTAACGTGAGTGATCATGCACTGATCACGTGACTGATCATGCACTGATCTCGTGGCTATCATGCACGGCTCATGTGGCTGATCATGCAATGATCACCTAGCTACCATATACTGGTCACATGACTGATCATGCACTGATCACGTAATTGATCATGCACTGATCATGTGGCTGATCATGCACTGATCACGTGGCTGATCATCCACTGATCACGTGACTGATCATGCACTGATCACGTGACTGATCATGCACTGATCACGTGCCTGGTCATGCACAGATTACTTGACTGATCATGCACTGAACACGTGACTGATCATGCACTGATCACGTGGCTATCATGCACTACTCACGTGGCTGAACATGCACTGTTCACGTGGCTGATCACACACCTGTCACGTGACATATCATGCACTGATCACGTGGCACTCATGCACTGATCACGTTGCTGATCATACTCTGCTCATGTAACTCATTATGCACACATCACGTGGCTATCATGCACTGCTCACATGGCTCGTCATGGAATGATCACATAGCTACAATATACTGGTCACGTGACTGATCATGCACAGATCACGTAAATGATCATGCACTGTTCACGTGACTGATCATGTACTGATCACGTGACTGATCATGCACTGATCACGTGGCTATCATGCACTGATCACTTTGCTGGTCATACACTGATCACGTGCCTGGTCATGCACAGATTACATGACTGATCATGCACTGAACACGTGACTGATCCTGCACTGATCACGTGGCTATTGAAAGGTTGTTGTTGAATCACGCGAATACACCAGGATTCTTGGCCCCCGGAGGAGAAGAATTCAATCTGGGGCCAGAGACGAGGCTTGATCGCTCAGAGCTTTTGTGTAATAAAGTTTTATTGAAGTATAAAGGAGATAGAGAAAGCTTCTGACATAGGCATCAGAAGGGGGTAGAAAGAGTACCCCCCTGCTAGTGTTTAGCTGGATGTTATATAGTCACTAGCAGTCTGTTAATGAAAGAAAGGAATGTCTTAAAATTCAGAATGGCACCAGGCCCCTCACCCATAAGATGCATTTTGGGATAAATGGTTTATCCTGGGCCATAAAATGATTAACTTGAATCTTAAAGAAGGGCAGACCACCATACAAATAGTTTCATTTACATAGATTAGGGGAACAATATCCATACTGGTTTGTCAAGTAGGTTCTGGGCCAAGAGGCGGAACCGACTTGGAGACAGAGTTTTGGGATAAAGGCATAGTACATTAGCATAGCTTAAGACAAACATTTCCATAAGAAAAAGGCATTGGTTATCTCTAGACTCGAGAATAGCTAACTTCAGGTGAAACCGGGTGTCATTATGGCAACACAATATTTTAAGAGAAACCTCCCTTTAAATTTGTATAGAGAAGGAAAAAATATTGCTAGTTTGTTTCCTCCTGCCGCTTAAGAGAGATAAAAATGTCTGACACTTGCAGGCTATTTCCTCTATTTGGAGACCCCTGGCCTTCCTGCCTGTTACCCTCTCATTCCCCCCTTTTCTTTTAGGAGAATTATGTTGCCTAGGGAAAAGGGGCGTCGTTCTCATTCCATAACTACTTCCGAGCTGACAAGGGGCGTTGTCCCTAAATTGGTGAGGCAACATATTCTCCTAATCCTCATATTGAGGATATCTGATCCAGGGGCCCCAAATAGTAGCTGGAGGTAGCTACAGTAGTAGCAGGAGTTTGAGCAACCATTTGTAACTTAAAAGCTTTCATGCGGCTAGAAACAAATCCAGTTATACAATTACAGATGCAGGGAGCAAACAGCAAGAACAAAACAACCAGAATTATCGTAATTAAGATAGTTGTCCACCATGGGGAATTAGTTAACGTTTTCCAAAGTGAAGCAATTGAGGCTTCAGGAGTGTCCATGGCCCTAATCATCCTGTTCATGTGGTTAGTAAAATGAGTAACATTCGTGCTCATATCAGGTATATATGTACAGCATTGGGTATGAATAATGGCACAAGTTCCTCCTTGTGCAGCTGTCAGAATGTCTAGAGCCAATCTGTTTTGTAAAACCACCTTTCTAATTTGTGCTTGTTCAGCATTAAGAGCTGAAATAGCCTTTTGAGAATCTTGTAATGCCTGTTGAGTAAAATTAGTCAAAGCATCCACTCGTAACATAACATCTGTAGTTCCCAAAGAGGGAACAAACGCTGCAGCCAAATAATCATACCAATAAAATACAGACCTTGCCCACCGAGTTCTAAGGTGGGGTAAATTAGCAGGCTTTTCTGGAAGCTCTGAAAATATAA
Source organism: Bos javanicus (assembly GCF_032452875.1). Lineage (NCBI taxonomy): Eukaryota > Metazoa > Chordata > Mammalia > Artiodactyla > Bovidae > Bos > Bos javanicus. The sequence continues at coordinate 279,935 of NW_026893616.1, forward strand.
AGCCATGAGTAAAGGCTAGACCCAGGGTGCATCTCCCTATCCAACCAGGGGGAAGCCATGCCCATAGGTAAGAGCCACATATCCAATAAGTTCCGTTTGGAGCAAGCCAGCGCGACTGAGATATCCAGTCCCAATTCGTGCCTGGCCAGACAAAGGAAGAACCTGAACTGGGATTGGAAAACACGGGAATGATTACATTGCATGTTTCCTGAGACAAATATCCCATTTGTTTCCAATCATTGTAATTAAGTTGTTGGCTAACTTTTGGGGACGGCTCTGTTTGTTCCCAGCATATAGAGGCAGTAGATATTAAACGTCCTTTTTCAGGAGTTAGCCATGTAACCTCATCCCATATTTGATAAACGTCAGGTAAAAAGCCATTAGATCTAGACCTATTTACCTTATATGTAGCAAAATAGTCATTGAACCGAGACAATGTATAATCAAAATTAAAAGTCACATTATGTCCATAGTTAGAGTACAAAGTGTTGCACCAGTCCATTTTAGGGTTGGTAGATGTCATCAGATGACGAAGAGGCATCGCATGTGATTGTTGTCGAAGGTATTCACAGACTTGGAGAAAGTCTTTTTCTTTAAGTGGGGATGTCCACCACGGGAAGCCTTCCACTGACGAAGAGGGGAGCGCTCCGCAGACCCAGCAGTTAGACCGATTGTGGAATGCAGCATAGGAGTGAGCCCAGGACAGGAATATATTGTCTTGAGGATACAACAGCAGACTCAGGATATTTGGAGTCAGCAGAAATAAGCTCACATAGGTTATCAGGCCCATCCGCTGCCCTTTGCTTAACTCTAGAGCTCGGGTCAGGGCCACAAGCTCCGCTAACTGAGCACTAGTTTCCTGGGGGAGAGATTTTGCTTCTAAAACCTGTTCAGCAGTCACCACGGCGTAACCTGCTTTACGCTTTCCATCCTGAACAAAAGAACTGCCATCTGTAAATATTTCCATGTCAGGATTGTCTAATGGGGTATCCTTTAGATCCTCCCGAGCTGCATAGTTTAAAGTTAGGAATTGAGAACAATCGTGATCAGGTGTTTCATTTTCCTTCTCAGGAAGGAAAGTGGCAGGATTTAAATTTCCACAAACTTTAAGCTTAGTTACTGGTCCTTCTAACAACAATGACTGATACTTAAGAAGCCTACTGTCTGTCATCCAAATATTAACCTTAGAATTTAAGATTCCACTCACATCATGAGAAGTCAGTACAGTAAGATTTCGTCCATTAATTATTTTTAAAGCTTCAGGTGCTAATAAAGCCGCTGCCCCAATTACTCTTAGGCAGTGGGGCCACCCACGTGCAACTACATCTAATTCTCTGCTTAGATAAGCAATAGGTTGTTGGTGAGGCCCTCGGGGTTGTGTCAAAACTCCCAATGCCACACCTTTTCTTTCAGTGACAAACAAATTAAATTCTGACCCTGTGGGCAAGCTCAGAGCTGGAGCTTGCAGGAGAGCAGTCTGAAGAACCTTAAAAGCCTTTTGAGTTTCTGGAGACCAAACCAGTTTGTCAGTTTGGGCCTGCTGAGTTTCAGCTATAAGTTTATATAAAGGCCGGGCAAGTTCCCTGTAACCCGGAATCCAAATGCGACAGTAACCTGTGATTCCCAAAAATCCTCTCAATTGTCTTAAAGTCATAGGTAGGGGGTGATTTAGTATAGGTTTAATTCTCTCGGGGCCTATGGCCCTAGTCCCTTCTGATATGATTAGGCCCAGATATCTAACCGATTGTTGACAAAGCTGAGCCTTTTCTCTTGATGCCTTGTAACCACAGCCTGCCAGAAAGTTTAAGAAATCTTCTGAGGCTCGCGAACAAGCTTCCTCTGTCTCAGCACAGAGCAAAATATCATCTACATATTGTAACACCACTGCTTCAGAGCTATTAAAGTTTTGTAAATCTCGTGACAAACTTTGTCCGAATAAGTGAGGACTGTCACGAAATCCCTGGGGCAAAACTGTCCAGGTTAACTGAGAAGCTGGCTGAGTAGGGTCTTCAAAGGCAAATAGGAATTGACTTTCTTCCACCAAAGGCACTGAATAGAAGGCATTCTTTAAATCAATTACTGAGAAATATTTGGCCCGTTCAGGAATTTCAGACAATAGAGTATAAGGATTAGGCACCACGGGGTGTAAAGGAACTACAGCCTCATTTATTATTCGTAAATCTTGAACTAGTCTCCATTTACCATTTGATTTCTTTATACCCAAAATAGGAGTGTTGCAAGGACTGTTACAGGGAATTAATAGTCCCTGTTCCTTTAAATTTTCGATGATGGGTTTTAACCCTTCTTTAACTTCAGGTTTCAGTGGATACTGCTTCTTATGTGGAAATACGTGTGGGTCTTTGAGCTTAACAACTACAGGAATAGCATTTTGTGCTCGACCCACAGATTTTCCATCAGCCCATACTCTAGGATTTACATTTTGTTCAACTAAAGGGAGAGAAAGGGAGGGCTCCATATTCATGAAAACAGAGGCATGGACCTTGCTCAGTATATCCCTTCCCAAAAGGGGTGAGGGAGATTCTGGCACAATCAGAAACTCGTGTGAAAACAGCACAGAATCCCAGTTGCAAGATAAAGAATAACTGAAATAATACCTTTTGGCTTGTCCAGACAGTCCCATTACGGAAGCGGATCGGGAAGAAAGTGGGCCAGGGGCTTCAGTAAGCACAGAATAAGTTGCCCCAGTATCTAAAAGGAAATCGACGGATTGGCCCCCCACAACTATTAATACCCGGGGTTCCTCAGGTGTAATTAGGATGGGAGCTTGTGTGGGGACCCCCGGGCACCTTCAGTCCTGATTGTCTTGAGAGTCCGACCCCGGAGACCTACGCCTCTGGGGGCCGTCTCTCTTCCAGTGTGGTCCTTTGCAGACCGGACATGGAGCCGGGGGCGGCTTAGATGCCTGAGGGCAATCCCGCTTGAGGTGCCCCTCCTTTCCACAGCAGTAGCAAGCCCATCCCTTTTCACCTGGGCCCCTCTGGGCATTTTTCTCAGGCTGTTTAAGAACGTTTTTCATAGCCATGGCGAAGGCTTCCGCCTTTTCCTTTGTCTTTTTTTGTCTTTTTTTCTTTTCCTCATATTCCCTACCATAATAGACTGTCTGAGCCAGTTGTAACAGAGTATCTAAAGACTGATTTGGTCCATACGCCTGTTTTAATAGCTTACGGCGGATATCTGGAGCCGACTGAGTGAGAAATCTATCCTTTAAGATCACTTTTCCCTCTTCACTTTCGGGATCAATCTCAGTGAATCTGCGAAGGCCTTCTCTCAGTCTATCTAGGAATTTACCAGGAGCTTCTTTCTCTTCCTGTTCTATATCTGCCAATTTGCCATAGTTTAAAGGCTTAGAACGCGCCTGCCTAAGTCCTTCAAGAATACATCTAACAAAATGACTCTGATCCCATCTTCCTTTAGCTGTGTTGTAGTCCCAGTCTGGTTCTATAGTTGGGACCGCCTGATTCCCAGTGGGGAGGGCCGCTATCTCGTTCTCCCTCTTCCCTACTGATTCATTACCAAGCCACTCATCTCCATAAGCAACCGCTTTTCCCAAAACTCGAGTCTTTGACTCAGGAGTCAGCGTTTGTCCCAAGATATACATCACATCCTTCCAAGTGAGGTCATAAAGCAAAGTAACACCTTTAAAAGTTCTGATATATTTTTCTGGGTCCTCTAAATAGTCTCCCAGATCCTCCTTGATTCTTTGTATTTCTTGATAAGAAAAAGGCTTATTAACTCTCATGGACTGATTATTTCTCCCGGTGGGTGTTTCATAAAGAGGCAACAGCTTGTGTGGCTGTTCCTCAGTCTCTCTGGCTGCTCTGCGCATATGATCCCAGGGATAGATTGGAGAAACCTGTTTTTCCTCTTCTCTTTGTCTCCTGTCCTCCATCTCATCGCTTACTTCGATGGTCTGAGTTTCTACTGAAACCAGAGTAGTCTGAGGTCGTACTGAGACAGGAGTTGTTTGGACCTCCATGTGGGCAATTTGAATCCCAGTTTGGAGTCCCAGGTACGGGGGCAAAGGAAGAGGATAGGGAGGAGCTGAAGGTTTCACACCCAAATCTATACCCTTAGGACATAAGTCTGGCATATTTCGCAGAGAGAAAAAGGGCAACACATATGCTACTTCTACCCATTTCCCTTGTTCCTTACAGAATCGGTCTAATTGTAGAACAGTATTATACTTAAGAGACCCTCTAACTGGCCACCGTTCGCCGTCCTCCAATGGATACCGTGGCCATGCAGTATCACATAGGAAGACCAGGTGTGTCTTCTTTAAGCCCTGGGGATCAAATCTATCCCAGTTTTTCAGGATACAGTTCAAAGGAGTGAGGCTGGAATTGTTAGCTCCCATCTGTAAGAGAGAAAAAAAGCGACCAGCGCCATTTTTTCTACCGGAGGCGTCCCTCCCTGCTCTAGATGGGGGTGTAGACAGACGTTACACCAAAAGCTTTTCCTTCCTGGTCGGACTTAGTCTGTCCCTTACCGACGCAGGGGCCGTACTCGTCCCTCCCGGTTCTACCACCGAGACGGGGTGGGGATGTACCAGGGGTAGACTTGATAGCATCCCTACTTGACGTCCAGCTCTTCACCCTTAACCTTGCTTGCCTCTGATGTCACCCGGGGTGAATCAGAGTAACCTCCCGGAATGCCTCCCAAGCTAAGACCATTGTGGGAAACATTCGTCACCTGAGTGCCTGTGCACGACCCTGAGTATTTCCTGACCACAATTAGACCGACGCGAACATTAAACTGAGATGTTCTTTCCAAGCATCACCACACCAGTATAACAGCCTCCTCTGATCCACTAAGAGCCGGCATTACCAAAGGAAAAAAAAACCCATCGCAGTCCCAATCTGAGTAACCTTTAACCTCAGAGATGTTCTGGGAGCTAGAGCTCCATCTAGCTTCCGAACTTTCGATTCCTAGCGAGGCTAGACACTTTCTTGACTACCAATCCAAGTTTGGGACCTAAGCCACAGTACACAGTAACAGTATAGATCACAAGTCCCTTGAAAGTCTATGATCCGATAGATTAGGTTAGTACTTCTAATTCTCAAGGAGTTATGAAATGGTCAAAGAGACCGAAAAGTTTGACCGAGAAAGGAGAGTTCGGTCCACACGCTTTGCCCATTTCTGGTCGGTTCCCGAAGAAGACATTGGGTGCCTCTTGGCATTGGCAGGTCGGTATAACGCCCCGACAGGTTTCTGCCATGAGCCGTATGAGATCACCGTGGAACCGCAGAGCAGGGCTCCTTACTTGTTTCACGCAGGGCATGCCATTCATTCACACAAGCACACGGTAGAGTTAGTAAAGCATAGCAGAAAACGTGTTCGCTAAGAGAACAAAGAACTAAAGCTCCAAGCATCCTTACCTTGTCCTGAAGGATCCCGGACGAGCCCCCAAGATGAAAGGTTGTTGTTGAATCACGCGAATACACCAGGATTCTTGGCCCCCGGAGGAGAAGAATTCAATCCGGGGCCAGAGACGAGGCTTGATCGCTCAGAGCTTTTGTGTAATAAAGTTTTATTGAAGTATAAAGGAGATAGAGAAAGCTTCTGACATAGGCATCAGAAGGGGGTAGAAAGAGTACCCCCCTGCTAGTGTTTAGCTGGATGTTATATAGTCACTAGCAGTCTGTTAATGAAAGAAAGGAATGTCTTAAAATTCAGAATGGCACCAGGCCCCTCACCCATAAGATGCATTTTGGGATAAATGGTTTATCCTGGGCCATAAAATGATTAACTTGAATCTTAAAGAAGGGCAGACCACCATACAAATAGTTTCATTTACATAGATTAGGGGAACAATATCCATACTGGTTTGTCAAGTAGGTTCTGGGCCAAGAGGCGGAACCGACTTGGAGACAGAGTTTTGGGATAAAGGCATAGTACATTAGCATAGCTTAAGACAAACATTTCCATAAGAAAAAGGCATTGGTTATCTCTAGACTCGAGAATAGCTAACTTCAGGCGAAACCGGGTGTCATTATGGCAACACAATATTTTAAGAGAAACCTCCCTTTAAATTTGTATAGAGAAGGAAAAAATATTGCTAGTTTGTTTCCTCCTGCCGCTTAAGAGAGATAAAAATGTCTGACACTTGCAGGCTATTTCCTCTATTTGGAGACCCCTGGCCTTCCTGCCTGTTACCCTCTCACTATCATGCACTACTCACGTGGCTGATCATGCAATGATCATATAGCTACCATGTACAGGTCACGTGAATGATCGTACACCCATCAGGTGACTGATCATGCACTGATCACGTGGCTATCATGCACTGATCATGAGACTGATCATGCACTGATCACGTCTATATCATGCACTGATCACATGACTGCCCATGCACTGATCACGTGGATGATCATACACTAATCATGTGACAGATCATGCACTGATCACGTGGCTGATCATGCACTGATACCGTGACTGAGCATGGACTGATCACATGCCTATCATGTAGTGATCACGTGACTTAATGGCGCTGATCATGTGACTGATCACGCGCTGATCATGTTTGCTATCATACACTGATCATGTGCCTCTGGATGTAATAAACAAAGAGCTGAGTAGGCACGAATCAAACAGTCAGCAGGCAATAATCATGGAACTCAGGTGTGAGGAATCATGCTGCTCAGCTGGCAATAATCAAGCAGCTGAGCAGGCAGGAATTACGCAGCACAGCTGACAATTGTCAAGCAGATGACAGGCAGGAATCGTGCAGCTCAGCTGGCAATTGTCAAGCAGATGAGCAGACAGTAATCACGCGGCTCAGCAGGCCCAGATCACGTGACTGAGCATGCAGTGTTCACGTGGCTGATCATACACTGCTCACGTAACTGATAATGCACTGATCACGTGGCTATCATGCACTGATCACGTGGCTGATCATACACTGTTCACGTGTCTGACCATGCACTGATCACGTGGCTGATCATACACTGATCAGTTGGCTATCATGCACTTATTACTTGGCTGATCATACACTGATCACGTGACTGATAATGCACTGATCATCTGGCTATGGTGCACTCATTAATTGGCTATCGTGCACTGATCACGTGGTTGATCATACACTGATCACGAGACTGATCATGCACTAATCACGCCTATATCATGCACTGATCACATGACTGCCCATGCACTGATCACCCGGATGATCATACACTGATCATGCGACAGATCATGCACTGATCACGTGGCTATCATGCACTGCTCACGTGGCTGTTCATGCAATGATCACGTAGCTACCATGTACTGGTCACGTGAGTGATCATGCACTGATCACGTAATTGATCATGCACTGATCAGGTGACTTATCATGCACTGTTAACGTGAGTGATCATGCACTGATCATGTGACTGATCATGCACTGATCTCGTGGCTATCATGCACGGCTCATGTGGCTGATCATGCAATGATCACCTAGCTACCATATACTGGTCACGTGACTGATCATGCACTGATCACGTAATTGATCATGCACTGATCATGTGGCTGATCATGCACTGATCACGTTGCTGATCATCCACTGATCACATGACTGATCATGCACTGATCACGTGACTGATCATGCACTGATCATGTGGTTATCATGAGCTGATCACTTGGCTGGTCATACACTGATCACGTGCCTGGTCATGCACAGATTACATGACTGATCATGCACTGAACACGTGACTGATCATGCACTGATCACGTGGCTATAATGCACTACTCACGTGGCTGATCATGCAATGATCATGTAGCTACCATGTACCGGTCAGGTGACTGATCATACACCCATCAGGTGACGGATCATGCACTGATCACGTGGCTATCATGCACTGTTCACGTGGCTGATCATACACTGATCACCTGCCTGGTCATGCACAGATCACGTGACAAATCATGAACTGATCACATAGCTATCATGAACTGATCACCTGGCTGATCATCCACTGATCACGTGGCTGATCATGCACTGATACCGTGACTGAGCATGGACTGATCACATGACTATCATGTAGTGATCACGTGACTTAATGGCTCTGATCATGTGACTGATCATGCACTGATCATGTTTGCTCTCATACACTGATCATGTGCCTCTGGAGGCAATAAACAAAGAGCTGAGTAGGCACGAATCAAACAGTCAGCAGGCAATAATCATGGAACACAGCTGTGAGGAATCATGCTGCTCAGCTGGCAATAATCAAGCAGCTGAGCAGGCAGGAATTACGCAGCACAGCTGGCAATTGTCAAGCAGATGACAGGCAGGAATCGTGCAGCTCAGCTGGCAATTGTCAAGCAGATGAGAAGACAGTAATCATGCAGCTCAGCAGGCCCTGATCACGTGACTGAGCATGCACTGTTCACGTGGCTGATCATACACTGATCACGTGATGATCATGCACTGATCACTTGGATATCATGCACTGATCACATGGCTGATCATACACTGTTCACGTGTCTGACCATGCACTGATCACGTGGCTGATCATACACTGCTCACGTAACTGATCATGCACTGATCAGGTGGCTATCATGGACTGATCACGTGGTTGAACATGCACTGTACACGTGGCTGATCACACACCTGTCACGTGACATATCATGCACTGATCACGTGGCACTCATGCACTGATCACGTGGCTGATCATACTCTGCTCACGTAACTCATCATGCACACATAACGTGGCTATCATGCACTGCTCACGTGGCTCGTCATGGAATGATCACAGCTACAATATATTGGTCACGTGACTGATCATGCAAAGATCACGTAAATGATCATGCACTGTTCACGTGACTGATCATGCACTGATCACGTGACTGATCATGCACTGATCACGTGGCTATCATGCACTGATCACGTGCCTGGTCATGCACAGATTACATGACTGATCATGCACTGAACACGTGACTGATCATGCACTGATCACGTGGCTATCATGCACTACTCACGTGGCTCATCATGCAATGTTTATGTAGCTACTATGTACCGGTCAGGTGACTGATCGTACACCCATCAGGTGACGGATCATGCACTGATCACGTGGCTATCATGCACTGTTCACGTGGCTGATCATACACTGATCATCTGCCTGGTCATGCACAGATCACGTGACAAATCATGAACTGATCCCATAGCTATCATGAACTGATCACCTCGCTGATCATGCACTGATCACGTGGCTGATCATGCATTGATACCGTGACTGAGCATGGACTGATCAGATGACTATCATGTAGTGATCACGTGACTTAATGGCTCTGATCATGTGACTCATCATGCACTGGTCATGTTTCCTATCATACACTGATCATGTGCCTCTGGAGGCAATAAACAAAGAGCTGAGTAGGCACGAATCAACCAGTCAGCAGGCAATAATCATGGAACTCAGCTGTGAGGAATCATGCTGCTCAGCTGGCAATAATCAAGCAGCTGAGCAGGCAGGAATTACGCAGCACAGGTGGCAATTGTCAAGGAGATGACAGGCCGGAATCGTGCAGCTCAGCTAGAAATTGTCAAGCAGATGAGCAGACAGTAATCACACAGCTCAGCAGGCCCTGATCACGTTACTGAGCATGCACTCTTCACATGGCTGATCACACACCTATCACGTGACTGATCATGCACTGATCATGTGACTGATCATGCACTGAACACGTAGCTATCTTGCACTGATCACTTGGCTGATCATACACTCATCACGGGACTGATCGTGCACTGATCACGGCGCTATCATGCATTGACTACATGACTCCACATGCACTGATCACGTGGATGATCATGCACTGATCACGTGGCTATCATGCACTGATTACTTGGCTGATCATACAATGATCACGTGCCTGGTCATGCACGGATTACATGACTGATCATGCACTGAACACGTGACTGATCATGCACTGATCACGTGGCTATCATGCACTACTCACATGGCTGATCATGCAATGATCATGTAGCTACAATGTACCGGTCAGGTGACTGATCATACACGCATCAGGTGACGGATCATGCACTGATCACGTGGCTATCATGAACTGATCACATGGCTGATCATGCACTGATAACATGACTGAGCATGGACTGATCACATGACTATCATGTAGTGATCACGTGACTTAATGGCTCTGATCATGTGACTGATCATGCACTGATCATGCTTCCTATCATACACTGATCATGTGCCTCTGGAGGCAATAAACAAAGAGCTGAGTAGGCACGAATCAAACAGTCAGCAGGCAATAATCATGGAACTCAGGTGTGGGGAATCATGCAGCTCAGCTGGCAATAATCAAGCAGCTGAGCAGGCAGGAATTACGCAGCACAGCTGAAAATTGTCAAGCAGATGAGCAGACAGTAATCACGCAGCTCAGCAGGCCCTGATCACGTGACTGAGCATGCACTGTTCACGTGGCTGATCATACACTGATCACGTGATGATCATGCACTGATCACTTGGATATCATGCACTGATCACATGGCTGATCATACACTGTTCACGTGTCTGACCATGCACTGATCACGTGGCTGATCATACAGTGCTCAGGTAACTGATCATGCACTGTTCACGTGGCTATCATGGACTGATCACGTGGCTGAACATGCACTGTTCACGTGGCTGATCACACACCTGTCACGTGACATATCATGCACTGATCACCTGGTACTCATGCAGTGATCACGTGGCTGATCATACTCTGCTAATGAAACTCATCATGCACACATCACGTGGCTATCATGCACTGCTCACGTGGTTCGTCATGGAATGATCACGAAGCTACCATATACTGGTCACGTGACTGATCATGCACAGATCACGTAAATGATCATGCACTGTTCACGTGACTGATCATGTACTGATCATGTGACTGATAATTCACTGGTCACGTGGCTATCATGCTCTGCTCACGTGGCTGATCATGCAAGGATCACATAGCAACCATGTACTGGTCTCGTGACTGATCATGCACTGATCAAGTAATTGATCCTGCACTGATCACGTGGCTCATCACGCACTGATCCGGTGGCTGATCACACACGTATCACGTGACTGATCATGTACAGATCACGTGACTAATCATGAAGTGATCACGTGGCTATCCTGCACTGATCACGTGGATATCATGCACTGATCACGTGGCTGATCACACACGTATCACGTGACTGATCATGCACTGATCACGTGGCTATCATGCACTGATCACGTGACTGATCATGCACAGATCACGTGACTGATCATGCACAGATCACGTGACTGATCATGCACTGATCACGTGGCTATCATACACTGCTCACGTGACTGATCATGCAATGATCACACAGCTACCATGTACTGGTCACATGACTGATCATGCACTGATCACATAATTGATCATGCACGGATCACCTGGCTTATCATGCATTGATCATGTGACTGATCATGTGCTGATCATGTTTGGTGTCACACACTGATCATGTGCCTCTGGAGGCAATGAACATAGAGGTGAGTAGGCAGGAATCAGTCAGCAGGCTATAATCATGGAACTCAGCTCTGAGAAATCATGCTGCTCAGCTGGCAATAATCAAGTAGATGAGCAGGCAGGAATTACGCAGCACAGGTGGCAATTGTCAAGGAGATGATAGGCAGGAATCGTGCAGCTCAGCTGGAAATTGTCAAGCAGATGAGCAGACAGTAATCATGCAGCTCAGCAGGCCCAGATCACGTGACTGAGCATGCACTGTTCACATGGCTGATCACACATCTATCACGTGACTGATCATGCACTGATCATGTGACTGATCATGCACTGATCACGTAGCTATCTTGCACTGATCACTTGGCTGATCATACACTCATCACGGGACTGATCGTGCACTGATCACAGCGCTATCATGCATTGACTACATGACTCCACATGCACTGATCACGTGGATGATCATGCACTGATCCCGTGACTGACCATGCACTGATCACGTGACTGATCAGGCACTGATCAAATGGCTGATCATGCACTGATCACGTGGCTATCATGCACTGCTCACGTGGCTGATCAGGCAATGATCACGTAGCTACCATGTACTGGTCACGTGACTTATCATGCACTGATCACGTAATTGATCCTGCACTGTTCATGTGGCTGATCATGCACTGATCACGTGGCTGATCATCCACTGATCATGTGACTTATCATGCACTGATCACGTGACTGATAATGCACTGGTCACGTGGCTATCATGCACTGATCACTTGGCTGATCATACTCTGTTCACGTAACTCATCATGCACACATCATGTGGCTATCATGCACTGCTCACGTGGCTCGTCATGGAATGATCACATAGCTACCATATACTGGTCACGTGACTGATCATGCACAGATCACGTAAATGATCATGCACTGTTCACGTGACTGATCATGTACTGATCACGTGACTGATCATGCACTGATCACGTGGCTTTCATGCTCTGCTCACGTGGCTGATCATGCAACGATCACGTAGCAACCATGTACTGGTCACGTGACTGATCATGCACTGATCACGTAATTGATCCTGCACTGATCACGTGGCTCATCATGCACTGATCATGTGGCTCTCATGCACTGATCACGTGGCTATCATGCACTGATCATGTGGCTGATCACGCAATGTTCACGTATCTACCATGTACTGGTCACGTGACTGATCATGCACTGAACACGTAATTGATCCTGCACTGATCACATGGCTCATCACGCACTGATCAGGTGGCTGATCACACACGTATCACGTGACTGATCATGTACAGATCACGTGAATAATCATGAAGTGATCACGTGGCTATCCTGCACTGATCACGTGGATATCATGCACTGATCATGTGGCTGATCACACACGTATCACTTGACTGATCATGCACTGATCACGTGACTGATCATGCACTGCTCACGTGGCTGATCATGCAATGATCACACAGCTACCATGTACTGGTCACATGACTGATCATGCACTGATCACATAATTGATCATGCACTGATCACCTGGCTTATCATGCATTGATCATGTGACTGATCATATGCTGATCATGTTTGGTGTCACACACTGATCTTGTGCATCTGCAGGCAATGAACAAAGAGCTGAGTAGGCAGGAATCAGTCAGCAGGCTATAATCATGGAACTCACCTTTGATAAATCATGCTGCTCAGCTGGCAATAATCAAGTAGATGAGCAGGCAGGAATTATGCAGCACAGGTGGCAATTGTCAAGGAGATGACAGGCAGGAATCGTACAGCTCAGCTGGCAATTGTCAAGCAGATGAGCAGACAGTAATCACGCAGCTCAGCAGGCCCTTATCACGTGACTGAGCATGCACTGTTCACTTGGCTGATCACACACCTATCACGTGACTGATCATGCACTGATCACGTGATTGCGCATGCACTGATCACGTAATGGTATGCACTGCTCACGTGGCTATCATGAACTGATGACGTGGCTGATCATGCACTGATCACGTACCTATCTTGCACTGATCACTTGGCTGATCATACACTCATCACGGGACTGATCATGAACTGATCACGGCGCTATCATGCATTGTCTACATGACTCCACATGCACTGATCACGTGGCTGATCCTGCACTGATCACGTAATTGATCATGCACTGATCATTTGGCTGATCATGCACTGATCACGTGGCTGATCATACACTGATCAGTTGGCTATCATGCACTGATTACTTGGCTGATTATACACTGATCACGTGACTGATAATGCACTGATCATCTGGCTATCATGCACTCATTACCTGGCTATCGTGCACTGATCACGTGGTTGATCATACACTGATCACGAGACTGATCATGCACTGATCACGTCTATTTCATGCACTGATCACATGACTGCCCATGCACTGATCACCCGGATGATCATACACTGATCATGTGACAGATCATGCACTGATCACGTGGCTATCATGCACTGCTCACGCGGCTGTTCATGCAATGATCACGTAGCTACAATATACTGGTCACTGACTGATCATGCACAGATCACGTAAATGATCATGCACTGTTCACGTAACTGATCATGTACTGATCACGTGACTGATCATGCACTGATCACGTGACTGATCATGCACTGATCACGTGGCTATCATGCACTGATCACTTGGCTGGTCATACACTGATCACGTGCCTGGTCATGCACAGATTACATGACTGATCATGCACTGAACACGTGACTGATCCTGCACTGATCACGTGGCTATCATGCACTACTCACGTGGCTGATCATGCAATGATCATGTAGCTACCATGTACCGGTCACGTGACTGATCATACACCCATCAGGTGACGGATCATGCACTGATCACGTGGCTATCATGCACTGTTCACGTGGCTGATCATACACTGATCACCTGCCTGGACATGCACAGATGACGTGACAAATCATGAACTGATCACATAGCTATCATGAACTGATCACCTGGCTGATCATGCACTGATCACATGGCTGATCATGCACTGATACCGTGAGTGAGCATGGACTGATCACATGACTATCATGTAGTGATCACGTGACTTAATGGCTCTGATCATGTGACTGATCATGCGCTGATCATGTTTGTTATCATACACTGATCATGTGCCTCTGGAGGCAATAAACAAAGAGCTGAGTAGGCACGAATCAAACAGTCAGCAGGCAATAATCATGGAACTCAGGTGTGAGGAATCATGCTGCTCAGCTGGCAATTGTCAAGCAGATGAGCAGGCAGTAATCACGCAGCTCAGCAGGCCCTGATCACGTGACTGAGCTTGCACTGTTCACGTGGCTGATCATACACTGATCACGTGATGATCATGCACTGATCACTTGGATATCATGCATTGATCACATGGCTGATCATACACTGTTCACGTGTCTGACCATGCACTGATCACGTGGCTGATCATACAGTGCTCAGGTAACTGATCATGCACTGATCACGTGGCTATCATGGACTGATCACGCGGCTGAACATGCACTGTTCACGTGGCTGATCACACACCTGTCACGTGACATATCATGCACTGATCACGTGGCACTCATGCACTGATCACGTGGCTGATCATACTCTGTTCACGTAACTCATCATGCACACATCACGTGGCTATAATGCACTGCTCACGTGGCTCGTCATGGAATGATCACATAGCTACCATATACTGGTCACGTGCCTGATCATGCACAGATCACGTAAATGATCATGCACTGTTCACGTGACTGATCATGTACTGATCACGTGACTGATCATGCACTGATCACGTGGCTTTCATGCTCTGCTCACGTGGCTGATCATGCAACGATCACGTAGCAACCATGTACTGGTCACGTGACTGATCATGCACTGATCACGTAATTGATCCTGCACTGATCACGTGGCTCATCATGCACTGATCATGTGGCTCTCATGCACTGATCACGTGGCTATCATGCACTGATCATGTGGCTGATCACGCAATGTTCACGTATCTACCATGTACTGGTCACGTGACTGATCATGCACTGAACACGTAATTGATCCTGCACTGATCACATGGCTCATCACGCACTGATCAGGTGGCTGATCACACACGTATCACGTGACTGATCATGTACAGATCACGTGAATAATCATGAAGTGATCACGTGGCTATCCTGCACTGATCACGTGGATATCATGCACTGATCATGTGGCTGATCACACACGTATCACTTGACTGATCATGCACTGATCACGTGACTGATCATGCACTGCTCACGTGCCTGATCATGCAATGATCACACAGCTACCATGTACTGCTCACATGACTGATCATGCACTGATCACATAATTGATCATGCACTGATCACCTGGCTTATCATGCATTGATCATGTGACTGATCATGTGCTGATCATGTTTGGTGTCACACACTGATCATGTGCATCTGCAGGCAATGAACAAAGAGCTGAGTAGGCAGGAATCAGTCAGCAGGCTATAATCATGGAACTCACCTTTGATAAATCATGCTGCTCAGCTGGCAATAATCAAGTAGATGAGCAGGCAGGAATTATGCAGCACAGGTGGCAATTGTCAAGGAGATGACAGGCAGGAATCGTACAGCTCAGCTGGCAATTGTCAAGCAGATGAGCAGACAGTAATCACGCAGCTCAGCAGGCCCTTATCACGTGACTGAGCATGCACTGTTCACTTGGCTGATCACACACCTCTCACGTGACTGATCATGCACTGATCACGTGGCTCTCATGCACTGATCACGTGATTGCGCATGCACTGATCACGTAATGGTATGCACTGCTCACGTGGCTATCATGAACTGATGACGTGGCTGATCATGCACTGATCACGTACCTATCTTGCACTGATCACTTGGCTGATCATACACTCATCATGGGACTGATCATGAACTGATCACGGCACTATCATGCATTGTCTACATGACTCCACATGCACTGATCACGTGGCTGATCCTGCACTGATCACGTAATTGATCATGCACTGATCATTTGGCTGATCATGCACTGATCACGTGGCTGATCATACACTGATCAGTTGGCTATCATGCACTGATTACTTGGCTGATTATACACTGATCACGTGACTGATAATGCACTGATCATCTGGCTATCATGCACTCATTACCTGGCTATCGTGCACTGATCACGTGGTTGATCATACACTGATCACGAGACTGATCATGCACTGATCACGTCTATTTCATGCACTGATCACGTGAGTGATCATGCACTGATCACGTAATTGATCATGCACTGATCAGGTGACTTATCATGCACTGTTAACGTGAGTGATCATGCACTGATCACGTGACTGATCATGCACTGATCTCGTGGCTATCATGCACGGCTCATGTGGCTGATCATGCAATGATCACCTAGCTACCATATACTGGTCACGTGACTGATCATGCACTGATCACGTAATTGATCATGCACTGATCATGTGGCTGATCATGCACTGATCACGTGGCTGATCATCCACTGATCACGTGACTGATCATGCACTGATCACGTGACTGATCATGCACTGATCACGTGACTGATCATGCACTGATCATGTGACTGATCATGCGCTGATCATGTTTGTTATCATACACTGATCATGTGCCTCTGGAGGCAATAAACAAAGAGCTGAGTAGGCACGAATCAAACAGTCAGCAGGCAATAATCATGGAACTCAGGTGTGAGGAATCATGCTGCTCAGCTGGCAATTGTCAAGCAGATGAGCAGGCGGTAATCACGCAGCTCAGCAGGCCCTGATCACGTGACTGAGCTTGCACTGTTCACGTGGCTGATCATACACTGATCACGTGATGATCATGCACTGATCACTTGGATATCATGCATTGATCACATGGCTGATCATACACTGTTCACGTGTCTGACCATGCACTGATCACGTGGCTGATCATACAGTGCTCAGGTAACTGATCATGCACTGATCACGTGGCTATCATGGACTGATCACGCGGCTGAACATGCACTGTTCACGTGGCTGATCACACACCTGTCACGTGACATATCATGCACTGATCACGTGGCACTCATGCACTGATCACGTGGCTGATCATACTCTGTTCACGTAACTCATCATGCACACATCACGTGGCTATCATGCACTGCTCACGTGGCTCGTCATGGAATGATCACATAGCTACCATATACTGGTCACGTGACTGATCATGCACAGATCACGTAAATGATCATGCACTGTTCACGTGACTGATCATGTACTGATCACGTGACTGATCATGCACTGATCACGTGGCTTTCATGCTCTGCTCACGTGGCTGATCATGCAACGATCACGTAGCAACCATGTACTGGTCACGTGACTGATCATGCACTGATCACGTAATTGATCCTGCACTGATCACGTGGCTCATCATGCACTGATCATGTGGCTCTCATGCACTGATCACGTGGCTATCATGCACTGATCATGTGGCTGATCACGCAATGTTCACGTATCTACCATGTACTGGTCACGTGACTGATCATGCACTGAACACGTAATTGATCCTGCACTGATCACATGGCTCATCACGCACTGATCAGGTGGCTGATCACACACGTATCACGTGACTGATCATGTACAGATCACGTGAATAATCATGAAGTGATCACGTGGCTATCCTGCACTGATCACGTGGATATCATGCACTGATCATGTGGCTGATCACACACGTATCACTTGACTGATCATGCACTGATCACGTGACTGATCATGCACTGCTCACGTGGCTGATCATGCAATGATCACACAGCTACCATGTACTGGTCACATGACTGATCATGCACTGATCACATAATTGATCATGCACTGATCACCTGGCTTATCATGCATTGATCATGTGACTGATCATGTGCTGATCATGTTTGGTGTCACACACTGATCATGTGCATCTGCAGGCAATGAACAAAGAGCTGAGTAGGCAGGAATCAGTCAGCAGGCTATAATCATGGAACTCACCTTTGATAAATCATGCTGCTCAGCTGGCAATAATCAAGTAGATGAGCAGGCAGGAATTATGCAGCACAGGTGGCAATTGTCAAGGAGATGACAGGCAGGAATCGTACAGCTCAGCTGGCAATTGTCAAGCAGATGAGCAGACAGTAATCACGCAGCTCAGCAGGCCCTTATCACGTGACTGAGCATGCACTGTTCACTTGGCTGATCACACACCTCTCACGTGACTGATCATGCACTGATCACGTGGCTCTCATGCACTGATCACGTGATTGCGCATGCACTGATCACGTAATGGTATGCACTGCTCACGTGGCTATCATGAACTGATGACGTGGCTGATCATGCACTGATCACGTACCTATCTTGCACTGATCACTTGGCTGATCATACACTCATCACGGGACTGATCATGAACTGATCACGGCGCTATCATGCATTGTCTACATGACTCCACATGCACTGATCACGTGGCTGATCCTGCACTGATCACGTAATTGATCATGCACTGATCATTTGGCTGATCATGCACTGATCACGTGGCTGATCATACACTGATCAGTTGGCTATCATGCACTGATTACTTGGCTGATTATACACTGATCACGTGACTGATAATGCACTGATCATCTGGCTATCATGCACTCATTACCTGGCTATCGTGCACTGATCACGTGGTTGATCATACACTGATCACGAGACTGATCATGCACTGATCACGTCTATTTCATGCACTGATCACATGAGTGATCATGCACTGATCACGTAATTGATCATCCACTGATCAGGTGACTTATCATGCACTGTTAACGTGAGTGATCATGCACTGATCACGTGACTGATCATGCACTGATCTCGTGGCTATCATGCACGGCTCATGTGGCTGATCATGCAATGATCACCTAGCTACCATATACTGGTCACGTGACTGATCATGCACTGATCACGTAATTGATCATGCACTGATCATGTGGCTGATCATGCACTGATCACGTGGCTGATCATCCACTGATCACGTGACTGATCATGCACTGATCACGTGACTGATCATGCACTGATCACGTGACTGATCATGCACTGATAACGTGCCTGGTCATGCACAGATTACATGACTGATCATGCACTGAACACGTGACTGATCATGCACTGATCACGTGGCTATCATGCACTACTCACGTTCCTGAACATGCACTGTTCACGTGGCTGATCACACACCTGTCACGTGACATATCATGCACTGATCACGTTGCTGATTAAACTCTGCTCATGTAACTCATTATGCACACATCACGTGGCTATCATGCACTGCTCACATGGCTCGTCATGGAATGATCACATAGCTACAATATAGTGGTCACGTGACTGATCATGCACAGATCACGTAAATGATCATGCACTGTTCACGTGACTGATCATGTACTGATCACGTGACTGATCATGCACTGATCACGTGGCTATCATGCACTGATCACTTTGCTGGTCATACACTGATCACGTGCCTGGTCATGCACAGATTACATGACTGATCATGCACTGAACACGTGACTGATCCTGCACTGATCACGTGGCTATCATGCACTACTCACGTGGCTGTTCATGCAATGATCATATAGCTACCATGTACAGGTCACGTGAATGATCATACACCCATCAGGTGACTGATCATGCACTGATCACGTGGCTATCATGCACTGATCACGAGACTGATCATGCACTGATCACGTCTATATCATGCACTGATCACATGACTGCCCATGCACTGATCACGTGGATGATCATACACTAATCATGTGACAGATCATGCACTGATCACGTGGCTGATCATGCACTGATACCGTGACTGAGCATGGACTGATCACATGCCTATCATGTAGTGATCACGTGACTTAATGGCGCTGATCATGTGACTGATCACGCGCTGATCATGTTTGCTATCATACACTGATCATGTGCCTCTGGATGTAATAAACAAAGAGCTGAGTAGGCACGAATCAAACAGTCAGCAGGCAATAATCATGGAACTCAGGTGTGAGGAATCATGCTGCTCAGCTGGCAATAATCAAGCAGCTGAGCAGGCAGGAATTACGCAGCACAGCTGACAATTGTCAAGCAGATGACAGGCAGGAATCGTGCAGCTCAGCTGGCAATTGTCAAGCAGATGAGCAGACAGTAATCACGCGGCTCAGCAGCCCAGATCACGTGACTGAGCATGCAGTGTTCACGTGGCTGATCATACACTGCTCACGTAACTGATAATGCACTGATCACGTGGCTATCATGCACTGATCACGTGGCTGATCATACACTGTTCACGTGTCTGACCATGCACTGATCACGTGGCTGATCATACACTGATCAGTTGGCTATCATGCACTTATTACTTGGCTGATCATACACTGAACACGTGACTGATTATGCACTGATCATCTGGCTATGGTGCACTCATTAATTGGCTATCGTGCACTGATCACGTGGTTGATCATACACTGATCACGAGACTGATCATGCACTAATCACGCCTATATCATGCACTGATCACATGACTGCCCATGCACTGATCACCCGGATGATCATACACTGATCATGCGACAGATCATGCACTGATCACGTGGCTATCATGAACTGCTCACGCGGCTGTTCATGCAATGATCACGTAGCTACCATGTACTGGTCACGTGAGTGATCATGCACTGATCACGTAATTGATCATGCAGTGATCAGGTGACTTATCATGCACTGTTAACGTGAGTGATCATGCACTGATCACGTGACTGATCATGCACTGATCTCGTGGCTATCATGCACGGCTCATGTGGCTGATCATGCAATGATCACCTAGCTACCATATACTGGTCACGTGACTGATCATGCACTGATCACGTAATTGATCATGCACTGATCATGTGGCTGATCATGCACTGATCACGTGGCTGATCATCCACTGATCACGTGACTGATCATGCACTGATCACGTGACTGATCATGCACTGATCATGTGGCTATCATGCGCTGATCACTTGGCTGGTCATACACTGATCACGTGCCTGGTCATGCACAGATTACATGACTGATCATGCACTGAACACGTGACTGATCATGCACTGATCACGTGGCTATAATGCACTACTCACGTGGCTGATCATGCAATGATCATGTAGCTACCATGTACCGGTCAGGTGACTGATCATACACCCATCAGGTGACGGATCATGCACTGATCACGTGGCTATCATGCACTGTTCACGTGGCTGATCATACACTGATCACCTGCCTGGTCATGCACAGATCACGTGACAAATCATGAACTGATCACATAGCTATCATGAACTGATCACCTGGCTGATCATCCACTGATCACGTGGCTGATCATGCACTGATACCGTGACTGAGCATGGGCTGATCACATGACTATCATGTAGTGATCACGTGACTTAATGGCTCTGATCATGTGACTGATCATGCACTGATCATGTTTGCTCTCATACACTGATCATGTGCCTCTGGAGGCAATAAACAAAGAGCTGAGTAGGCACGAATCAAACAGTCAGCAGGCAATAATCATGGAACTCAGCTGTGAGGAATCATGCTGCTCAGCTGGCAATAATCAAGCAGCTGAGCAGGCAGGAATTACGCTGCACAGCTGGCAATTGTCAAGCAGATGACAGGCAGGAATTGTGCAGCTCAGCTGGCAATTGTCAAGCAGATGAGCAGACAGTAATCACGCAGCTCAGCAGGCCCTGATCACGTGACTGAGCATGCACTGTTCACGTGGCTGATCATACACTGATCACGTGATGATCATGCACTGATCACTTGGATATCATGCACTGATCACATGGCTGATCATACACTGTTCACGTGTCTGACCATGCACTGATCACGTGGCTGATCATACACTGCTCACGTAATTGATCATGCACTGATCACGTGGCTATCATGGACTGATCACGTGGTTGAACATGCACTGTACACGTGGCTGATCACACACCTGTCACGTGACATATCATGCACTGATCACGTGGCACTCATGCACTGATCACGTGGCTGATCATACTCTGCTCACGTAACTCATCATGCACACATCACGTGGCTATCATGCACTGCTCACGTGGCTCGTCATGGAATGATCACATAGCTACAATATACTGGTCACGTGACTGATCATGCACAGATCACGTAAATGATCATGCACTGTTCACGTGACTGATCATGTACTGATCACGTGACTGATCATGCACTGATCACGTGGCTATCATGCACTTATCACTTGGCTGGTCATACACTGATCACGTGCCTGGTCATGCACAGATTACATGACTGATCATGCACTGAACACGTGACTGATCATGCACTGATCACGTGGCTATCATGCACTACTCACGTGGCTGATCATGCAATGTTCATGTAGCTACCATGTACCGGTCAGGTGACTGATCATACACCCATCAGGTGACGGATCATGCACTGATCACGTGGCTATCATGCACTGTTCACGTGGCTGATCATACACTGATCACCTGCCTGGTCATGCACTGATCACGTGACAAATCATGCACTGATCACATAGCTATCATGCACTGATCACGTGGCTGATCATGCACTGATCACGTGGCTGATCATGCACTGATACGTGACTGAGCATGGACTGATCACATGACTATCATGTAGTGATCACGTGACTTAATGGCTCTGATCATGTGACTGATCATGCACTGATCATGTTTGCTCTCATACACTGATCATGTGCCTCTGGAGGCAATAAACAAAGAGCTGAGTAGGCACGAATCAAACAGTCAGCAGGCAATAATCATGGAACTCAGCTGTGAGGAATCATGCTGCTCAGCTGGCAATAATCAAGCAGCTGAGCAGGCAGGAATTACGCAGCACAGCTGGCAATTGTCAAGCAGATGACAGGCAGGAATCGTGCAGCTCAGCTGGCAATTGTCAAGCAGATGTGCAGACTGGAATCACGCAGCTCAGGAGGCCCTGATCACGTGACTGAGCATGCACTGTTCACGTGGCTGATCATACACTGATCACGTGATGATCATGCACTGATCTCTTGGATATCATGCACTGATCACGTGGCTGATCATACACTATTCACGTGTCTGACCATGCACTGATCACGTGGCTGATCATACACTGCTCAGGTAACTGATCATGCACTGATCACGTGGCTATCATGCACTGATCACGTGGCTGAACATGCACTGTTCACGTGGCTGATCATACACTGTCACGTGACATATCATGCACTGATCACATGACACTCATGCACTGATCACGTGGCTGATCATACTCTGCTCACGTAACTCATCATGCACACATCACGTGGCTATCATGCACTGCTCACGTGGCTCGTCATGGAATGATCACGTAGCTACCATATACTGGTCACGTGACTGATCATGCACTGATCACGTAAATGATCATGCACTGTTCACGTGACTGATCATGCACTGATCACGTGACTGATCATGCACTGATCACGTGGCTGATCATGCACTGATCACGTGGCTGATCATGCACTGATCACGTGGCTGATCATGCACTGATCACGTGGCTGATCATGCACTGATCACGTGACTATCATGCACTGATCACGTGACTGATCATGCACTGATCACGTGGCTATCATGCACTGATCACGTGGCTGATCATGCACTGATCACGTGACTGATCATGCACTGATCACGTGACTGATCATGCACTGATCACGTGAATGA
This sequence comes from Bos javanicus, assembly GCF_032452875.1. Taxonomy (NCBI): domain Eukaryota; kingdom Metazoa; phylum Chordata; class Mammalia; order Artiodactyla; family Bovidae; genus Bos; species Bos javanicus. The sequence goes on from NW_026893616.1 coordinate 304,149, forward strand.
TCATGCACTGATCACGTGGCTATCATGCACTGATCACGTGGATCATGCACTGATCACGTGGCTGATCACACTGATCACGTGACTGATCATGCACTGATCACGTGGCTGATCATGCAATGATCACACAGCTACGATGTACTGGTCACATGACTGATCATGCACTGATCACATAATTGATCATGCACTGATCACGTGGCTTATCATGCACTGATCATGTGACTGATCATGTGCTGATCATGTTTGGTGTCATACACTGATCATGTGCATCTGGAGGCAATGAACAAAGAGCTGAGTAGGCAGGAATCAGTCAGCAGGCTATAATCATGGAACTCAGCTGTGAGAAATCATGCTGCTCAGCTGGCAATAATCAAGCAGATGAGCAGGCAGGAATTATGCAGCACAGGTGGCAATTGTCAAGCAGATGACAGGCAGGAATCGTGCAGCTCAGCTGGCAATTGTCAAGCAGATGAGCAGACAGTAATCACGCAGCTCAGCAGGCCCTTATCACGTGACTGAGCATGCACTGTTCACGTGGCTGATCACACACTGATCACGTGACTGATCATGCACTGATCACGTGGCTATCATGCACTGATCACGTGACTGATCATGCACTGATCACGTAATGATCATGCACTGATCACGTGGCTATCATGCACTGATCACGTGGCTGATCATGCACTGATCACGTGGCTATCATGCACTGATCACGTGGCTGATCATGCACTGATCACGGGACTGATCATGCACTGATCACGGGCTATCATGCACTGATCACATGACTGACATGCACTGATCACGTGGCTGATCATGCACTGATCACGTAACTGATCATGCACTGATCACGTGGCTGATCATGCACTGATCACGTGGCTGATCATGCACTGATCACGTGGCTATCATGCACTGATCACGTGGCTGATCATGCACTGATCACGTGACTGATCATGCACTGATCACTGGCTATCATGCACTGATCACGTGGCTATCATGCACTGATCACGTGGCTGATCATGCACTGATCACGTGACTGATCATGCACTGATCACGTCTATCATGCACTGATCACGTGACTGATCATGCACTGATCACGTGATTGATCATGCACTGATCACGTGACTGATCATGCACTGATCACGTGACTGATCATGCACTGATCACGTGACTGATCATGCACTGATCACGTGGCTATCATGCACTGATCACGTGGCTGATCATGCACTGATCACGTAGCTATCATGCACTGATCACGTGACTGATCATGCACTGATCACGTGATTGATCATGCACTGATCACGTGGCTGATCATGCACTGATCACGTGGCTGATCATGCACTGATCACGTGACTGATCATGCACTGATCACGTGACTGATCATGCACTGATCACGTGACTGATCATGCACTGATCATGTGACTGATCATGCACTGATCATGTTTGCTATCATACACTGATCATGTGCCTCTGGAGGCAATAAACAAAGAGCTGAGTAGGCACGAATCAAACAGTCAGCAGGCAATAATCATGGAACTCAGGTGTGAGGAATCATGCTGCTCAGCTGGCAATTGTCAAGCAGATGAGCAGGCGGTAATCACGCAGCTCAGCAGGCCCTGATCACGTGACTGAGCTTGCACTGTTCACGTGGCTGATCATACACTGATCACGTGATGATCATGCACTGATCACGTGGATATCATGCACTGATCACGTGGCTGATCATACACTGATCACGTGTCTGACCATGCACTGATCACGTGGCTGATCATACAGTGCTCAGGTAACTGATCATGCACTGATCACGTGGCTATCATGCACTGATCACGTGGCTGAACATGCACTGATCACGTGGCTGATCACACACCGATCACGTGACATATCATGCACTGATCACGTGGCACTCATGCACTGATCACGTGGCTGATCATACACTGATCACGTAACTCATCATGCACACATCACGTGGCTATCATGCACTGCTCACGTGGCTGTCATGGAATGATCACGTAGCTACCATATACTGGTCACGTGACTGATCATGCACTGATCACGTAAATGATCATGCACTGATCACGTGACTGATCATGCACTGATCACGTGACTGATCATGCACTGATCACGTGGCTATCATGCACTGATCACGTGGCTGATCATGCACGATCACGTAGCAACCATGTACTGGTCACGTGACTGATCATGCACTGATCACGTAATTGATCATGCACTGATCACGTGGCTGATCATGCACTGATCACGTGGCTGATCATGCACTGATCACGTGGCTATCATGCACTGATCACGTGGCTGATCATGCAATGATCACGTAGCTACCATGTACTGATCACGTGACTGATCATGCACTGATCACGTAACTGATCATGCACTGATCACGTGGCTATCATGCACTGATCACGTGGCTGATCATGCACGATCACGTGACTGATCATGCACTGATCACGTGAATGATCATGCACTGATCACGTGGCTATCATGCACTGATCACGTGGATATCATGCACTGATCACGTGGCTGATCATGCACTGATCACGTGACTGATCATGCACTGATCACGTGACTGATCATGCACTGATCACGTGGCTGATCATGCACTGATCACGCAGCTACCATGCACTGATCACATGACTGATCATGCACTGATCACATGACTGATCATGCACTGATCACGTGGCTTATCATGCACTGATCATGTGACTGATCATGTGCTGATCATGTTTGGTGTCATACACTGATCATGTGCCTCTGGAGGCAATGAACAAAGAGCTGAGTAGGCACGAATCAGTCAGCAGGCTATAATCATGGAACTCAGCTGTGAGAAATCATGCTGCTCAGCTGGCAATAATCAAGCAGATGAGCAGGCAGGAATTATGCAGCACAGGTGGCAATTGTCAAGCAGATGACAGGCAGGAATCGTGCAGCTCAGCTGGCAATTGTCAAGCAGATGAGCAGACAGTAATCACGCAGCTCAGCAGGCCCTGATCACGTGACTGAGCATGCACTGTTCACGTGGCTGATCACACACTGATCACGTGACTGATCATGCACTGATCACGTGGCTATCATGCACTGATCACGTGACTGATCATGCACTGATCACGTAATGATCATGCACTGATCACGTGGCTATCATGCACTGATCACGTGGCTGATCATGCACTGATCACGTGGCTATCATGCACTGATCACGTGGCTGATCATGCACTGATCACGGGACTGATCATGCACTGATCACGGGCTATCATGCACTGATCACATGACTGACATGCACTGATCACGTGGCTGATCATGCACTGATCACGTAACTGATCATGCACTGATCACGTGGCTGATCATGCACTGATCACGTGGCTGATCATGCACTGATCACGTGGCTATCATGCACTGATCACGTGGCTGATCATGCACTGATCACGTGACTGATCATGCACTGATCACTGGCTATCATGCACTGATCACGTGGCTATCATGCACTGATCACGTGGCTGATCATGCACTGATCACGTGACTGATCATGCACTGATCACGTCTATCATGCACTGATCACGTGACTGATCATGCACTGATCACGTAATTGATCATGCACTGATCACGTGACTGATCATGCACTGATCACGTGACTGATCATGCACTGATCACGTGACTGATCATGCACTGATCACGTGGCTATCATGCACTGATCACGTGGCTGATCATGCACTGATCACGTAGCTACCATGCACTGGTCACGTGACTGATCATGCACTGATCACGTAATTGATCATGCACTGATCACGTGGCTGATCATGCACTGATCACGTGGCTGATCATGCACTGATCACGTGACTGATCATGCACTGATCACGTGACTGATCATGCACTGATCACGTGACTGATCATGCACTGATCACGTGGCTGATCATGCACTGATCACGTGACTGATCATGCACTGATCACGTGACTGATCATGCACTGATCACGTGGCTATCATGCACTGATCACGTGGCTGATCATGCACTGATCACGTGGCTGATCATGCACTGATCACGTGACTATCATGCACTGATCACGTGGCTGATCATGCACTGATCATGTAACTGATCATGCACTGATCACGTGGCTATCATGCACTGATCACGTGGCTGTCATGCACTGATCACGTAGCTACATATACTGATCACGTGACTGATCATGCACTGATCACGTGGCTGATCATGCACTGATCACGTGACTGATCATGCACTGATCACGTGACTGATCATGCACTGATCACGTGGCTATCATGCACTGATCACGTGGCTGATCATGCACTGATCACGTGCCTGATCATGCACTGATCACATGACTGATCATGCACTGATCACGTGACTGATCATGCACTGATCACGTGGCTATCATGCACTACTCACGTGGCTGATCATGCAATGATCATGTAGCTACCATGTACAGGTCACGTGAATGATCATACACCCATCAGGTGACTGATCATGCACTGATCACGTGGCTATCATGCACTGATCACGAGACTGATCATGCACTGATCACGTCTATATCATGCACTGATCACATGACTGCCCATGCACTGATCACGTGGATGATCATACACTAATCATGTGACAGATCATGCACTGATCACGTGGCTGATCATGCACTGATACCGTGACTGAGCATGGACTGATCACATGACTATCATGTAGTGATCACGTGACTTAATGGCGCTGATCATGTGACTGATCATGCGCTGATCATGTTTGCTATCATACACTGATCATGTGCCTCTGGATGTAATAAACAAAGAGCTGAGTAGGCACGAATCAAACAGTCAGCAGGCAATAATCATGGAACTCAGGTGTGAGGAATCATGCTGCTCAGCTGGCAATAATCAAGCAGCTGAGCAGGCAGGAATTACGCAGCACAGCTGACAATTGTCAAGCAGATGACAGGCAGGAATCGTGCAGCTCAGCTGGCAATTGTCAAGCAGATGAGCAGACAGTAATCACGCAGCTCAGCAGGCCCAGATCACGTGACTGAGCATGCACTGTTCACGTGGCTGATCATACACTGATCACGTAACTGATCATGCACTGATCACGTGGCTATCATGCACTGATCACGTGGCTGATCATACACTGTTCACGTGTCTGACCATGCACTGATCACGTGGCTGATCATGCACTGATCACGTGGCTGATCATGCACTGATCACGTGGCTGATCATGCACTGATCACGTGACTGATCATGCACTGATCACTGGCTATCATGCACTCATCACGTGGCTATCATGCACTGATCACGTGGCTGATCATGCACTGATCACGTGACTGATCATGCACTGATCACGCCTATATCATGCACTGATCACGTGACTGATCATGCACTGATCACGTGGATGATCATGCACTGATCATGTGACTGATCATGCACTGATCACGTGGCTATCATGCACTGATCACGTGGCTGATCATGCACTGATCACGTAGCTATCATGTACTGATCACGTGACTGATCATGCACTGATCACGTGGCTGATCATGCACTGATCACGTGACTGATCATGCACTGATCACGTGACTGATCATGCACTGATCACGTGACTGATCATGCACTGATCACGTGGCTATCATGCACTGATCACGTGGCTGATCATGCACTGATCACGTAGCTACCATGCACTGGTCACGTGACTGATCATGCACTGATCACGTAATTGATCATGCACTGATCACGTGGCTGATCATGCACTGATCACGTGGCTGATCATGCACTGATCACGTGACTGATCATGCACTGATCACGTGACTGATCATGCACTGATCACGTGGCTATCATGCACTGATCACGTGGCTGATCATGCACTGATCACGTGCCTGGTCATGCACTGATCACATGACTGATCATGCACTGATCACGTGACTGATCATGCACTGATCACGTGGCTATCATGCACTACTCACGTGGCTGATCATGCAATGATCATGTAGCTACCATGTACTGGTCACGTGACTGATCATACACCCATCAGGTGACTGATCATGCACTGATCACGTGGCTATCATGCACTGATCACGTGGCTGATCATGCACTGATCACGTGCCTGATCATGCACTGATCACGTGACTGATCATGCACTGATCACGTGGCTATCATGCACTGATCACGTGGCTGATCATGCACTGATCACGTGGCTGATCATGCACTGATACCGTGACTGAGCATGGGCTGATCACATGACTATCATGTAGTGATCACGTGACTTAATGGCGCTGATCATGTGACTGATCATGCACTGATCATGTTTGCTATCATACACTGATCATGTGCCTCTGGAGGCAATAAACAAAGAGCTGAGTAGGCACGAATCAAACAGTCAGCAGGCAATAATCATGGAACTCAGCTGTGAGGAATCATGCTGCTCAGCTGGCAATAATCAAGCAGCTGAGCAGGCAGGAATTACGCAGCACAGCTGGCAATTGTCAAGCAGATGACAGGCAGGAATCGTGCAGCTCAGCTGGCAATTGTCAAGCAGATGAGCAGACAGTAATCACGCAGCTCAGCAGGCCCTGATCACGTGACTGAGCATGCACTGTTCACGTGGCTGATCATACACTGATCACGTGATGATCATGCACTGATCACTTGGATATCATGCACTGATCACGTGGCTGATCATACACTGTTCACGTGTCTGACCATGCACTGATCACGTGGCTGATCATACACTGCTCACGTAACTGATCATGCACTGATCACGTGGCTATCATGCACTGATCACGTGGCTGAACATGCACTGTTCACGTGGCTGATCACACACCTGTCACGTGACATATCATGCACTGATCACGTGGCACTCATGCACTGATCACGTGGCTGATCATACTCTGCTCACGTAACTGATCATGCACACATCACGTGGCTATCATGCACTGCTCACGTGGCTCGTCATGGAATGATCACGTAGCTACCATATACTGGTCACGTGACTGATCATGCACTGATCACGTAAATGATCATGCACTGATCACGTGACTGATCATGCACTGATCACGTGACTGATCATGCACTGATCACGTGGCTATCATGCACTGATCACGTGGCTGATCATGCACTGATCACGTGCCTGGTCATGCACTGATCACATGACTGATCATGCACTGATCACGTGACTGATCATGCACTGATCACGTGGCTATCATGCACTACTCACGTGGCTGATCATGCAATGATCATGTAGCTACCATGTACTGGTCACGTGACTGATCATACACCCATCAGGTGACTGATCATGCACTGATCACGTGGCTATCATGCACTGATCACGTGGCTGATCATGCACTGATCACGTGCCTGATCATGCACTGATCACGTGACTGATCATGCACTGATCACATGGCTATCATGCACTGATCACGTGGCTGATCATGCACTGATCACGTGGCTGATCATGCACTGATACGTGACTGAGCATGGACTGATCACATGACTATCATGTAGTGATCACGTGACTTAATGGCTCTGATCATGTGACTCATCATGCACTGATCATGTTTCCTATCATACACTGATCATGTGCCTCTGGAGGCAATAAACAAAGAGCTGAGTAGGCACGAATCAAACAGTCAGCAGGCAATAATCATGGAACTCAGCTGTGAGGAATCATGCTGCTCAGCTGGCAATAATCAAGCAGCTGAGCAGGCAGGAATTACGCAGCACAGCTGGCAATTGTCAAGCAGATGACAGGCAGGAATCGTGCAGCTCAGCTGGCAATTGTCAAGCAGATGTGCAGACTGGAATCACGCAGCTCAGGAGGCCCTGATCACGTGACTGAGCATGCACTGTTCACGTGGCTGATCATACACTGATCACGTGATGATCATGCACTGATCTCTTGGATATCATGCACTGATCACGTGGCTGATCATACACTATTCACGTGTCTGACCATGCACTGATCACGTGGCTGATCATACACTGCTCAGGTAACTGATCATGCACTGATCACGTGGCTATCATGCACTGATCACGTGGCTGAACATGCACTGTTCACGTGGCTGATCATACACTGTCACGTGACATATCATGCACTGATCACGTGGCACTCATGCACTGATCACGTGGCTGATCATACTCTGCTCTATCATGCACTCACGTGGCTATCATGCACTGATCACGTGGCTACATGGATGATCACGTGACTGATCACGTGCATCATGCACTGATCACGTACTGATTCACTGATCACGTGACTGATCATGCACTGATCACGTGACTGATGCACTGATCACGTGGCTGATCATGCACTGATCACGTGGCTGATCATGCACTGATCACGTGGCTGATCATGCACTGATCACACTGATCATGCACTGATCACGTGACTGATCATGCACTGATCACGTGGCTATCATGCACTGATCACGTGGCTGATCATGCACTGATCACGTGACTGATCATGCACTGATCACGTGACTGATCATGCACTGATCACGTGACTGATCATGCACTGATCACGTGGCTATCATGCACTGATCACGTGGCTGATCATGCACTGATCACGTGGCTGATCATGCACTGATCACGTGACTGATCATGCACTGATCACGTGGCTGATCATGCACTGATCACACAGCTACGATGTACTGGTCACATGACTGATCATGCACTGATCACATAATTGATCATGCACTGATCACGTGGCTTATCATGCACTGATCATGTGACTGATCATGTGCTGATCATGTTTGGTGTCATACACTGATCATGTGCATCTGGAGGCAATGAACAAAGAGCTGAGTAGGCAGGAATCAGTCAGCAGGCTATAATCATGGAACTCAGCTGTGAGAAATCATGCTGCTCAGCTGGCAATAATCAAGCAGATGAGCAGGCAGGAATTATGCAGCACAGGTGGCAATTGTCAAGCAGATGACAGGCAGGAATCGTGCAGCTCAGCTGGCAATTGTCAAGCAGATGAGCAGACAGTAATCACGCAGCTCAGCAGGCCCTGATCACGTGACTGAGCATGCACTGTTCACGTGGCTGATCACACACTGATCACGTGACTGATCATGCACTGATCACGTGGCTATCATGCACTGATCACGTGACTGATCATGCACTGATCACGTAATGATCATGCACTGATCACGTGGCTATCATGCACTGATCACGTGGCTGATCATGCACTGATCACGTGGCTATCATGCACTGATCACGTGGCTGATCATGCACTGATCACGGGACTGATCATGCACTGATCACGGGCTATCATGCACTGATCACATGACTGATCATGCACTGATCACGTGGCTGATCATGCACTGATCACGTGACTGATCATGCACTGATCACGTGGCTGATCATGCACTGATCACGTGGCTGATCATGCACTGATCACGTGGCTATCATGCACTGATCACGTGGCTGATCATGCACTGATCACGTGACTGATCATGCACTGATCACGTGGCTATCATGCACTGATCACGTGGCTATCATGCACTGATCACGTGGCTGATCATGCACTGATCACGTGACTGATCATGCACTGATCACGTCTATCATGCACTGATCACGTGACTGATCATGCACTGATCACGTGGCTGATCATGCACTGATCACGTGACTGATCATGCACTGATCACGTGACTGATCATGCACTGATCACGTGACTGATCATGCACTGATCACGTGGCTATCATGCACTGATCACGTGGCTGATCATGCACTGATCACGTAGCTATCATGCACTGATCACGTGACTGATCATGCACTGATCACGTGATGATCATGCACTGATCACGTGGCTGATCATGCACTGATCACGTGGCTGATCATGCACTGATCACGTGACTGATCATGCACTGATCACGTGACTGATCATGCACTGATCACGTGACTGATCATGCACTGATCATGTGACTGATCATGCGCTGATCATGTTTGCTATCATACACTGATCATGTGCCTCTGGAGGCAATAAACAAAGAGCTGAGTAGGCACGAATCAAACAGTCAGCAGGCAATAATCATGGAACTCAGGTGTGAGGAATCATGCTGCTCAGCTGGCAATTGTCAAGCAGATGAGCAGGCAGTAATCACGCAGCTCAGCAGGCACTGATCACGTGACTGAGCATGCACTGTTCACGTGGCTGATCATACACTGATCACGTGATGATCATGCACTGATCACGTGGATATCATGCACTGATCACGTGGCTGATCATACACTGATCACGTGTCTGATCATGCACTGATCACGTGGCTGATCATACACTGCTCACGTAACTGATCATGCACTGATCACGTGGCTATCATGCACTGATCACGTGGCTGATCATGCACTGATCACGTGGCTGATCACACACTGTCACGTGACATATCATGCACTGATCACGTGGCACTCATGCACTGATCACGTGGCTGATCATACACTGATCACGTAACTGATCATGCACACATCACGTGGCTATCATGCACTGCTCACGTGGCTGTCATGGAATGATCACGTAGCTACCATATACTGGTCACGTGACTGATCATGCACTGATCACGTAAATGATCATGCACTGATCACGTGACTGATCATGCACTGATCACGTGACTGATCATGCACTGATCACGTGGCTATCATGCACTGATCACGTGGCTGATCATGCACGATCACGTAGCAACCATGTACTGGTCACGTGACTGATCATGCACTGATCACGTAATTGATCATGCACTGATCACGTGGCTGATCATGCACTGATCACGTGGCTGATCATGCACTGATCACGTGGCTATCATGCACTGATCACGTGGCTGATCATGCACTGATCACGTGGCTACCATGCACTGATCACGTGACTGATCATGCACTGATCACGTGACTGATCATGCACTGATCACGTGGCTGATCATGCACTGATCACGTGGCTGATCACACGATCACGTGACTGATCATGCACTGATCACGTGACTGATCATGCACTGATCACGTGGCTATCATGCACTGATCACGTGGCTATCATGCACTGATCACGTGGCTGATCATGCACTGATCACGTGACTGATCATGCACTGATCACGTGACTGATCATGCACTGATCACGTGGCTGATCATGCACTGATCACGTGGCTACCATGTACTGATCACATGACTGATCATGCACTGATCACATGACTGATCATGCACTGATCACGTGGCTTATCATGCACTGATCATGTGACTGATCATGTGCTGATCATGTTTGGTGTCATACACTGATCATGTGCCTCTGGAGGCAATGAACAAAGAGCTGAGTAGGCAGGAATCAGTCAGCAGGCAATAATCATGGAACTCAGCTGTGAGGAATCATGCTGCTCAGCTGGCAATAATCAAGCAGATGAGCAGGCAGGAATTATGCAGCACAGTGGCAATTGTCAAGGAGATGACAGGCAGGAATCGTGCAGCTCAGCTGGCAATTGTCAAGCAGATGAGCAGACAGTAATCACGCAGCTCAGCAGGCCCTGATCACGTGACTGAGCATGCACTGTTCACGTGGCTGATCATACACTGATCACGTGACTGATCATGCACTGATCACGTGGCTATCATGCACTGATCACGTGACTGATCATGCACTGATCACGTAATGATCATGCACTGATCACGTGGCTATCATGCACTGATCACGTGGCTGATCATGCACTGATCACGTGGCTATCATGCACTGATCACGTGGCTGATCATGCACTGATCACGGGACTGATCATGCACTGATCACGGGCTATCATGCACTGATCACATGACTGACATGCACTGATCACGTGGCTGATCATGCACTGATCACGTGACTGATCATGCACTGATCACGTGGCTGATCATGCACTGATCACGTGGCTGATCATGCACTGATCACGTGGCTATCATGCACTGATCACGTGGCTGATCATGCACTGATCACGTGACTGATCATGCACTGATCACTGGCTATCATGCACTGATCACGTGGCTATCATGCACTGATCACGTGGCTGATCATGCACTGATCACGTGACTGATCATGCACTGATCACGTCTATCATGCACTGATCACGTGACTGATCATGCACTGATCACGTGGCTGATCATGCACTGATCACGTGACTGATCATGCACTGATCACGTGACTGATCATGCACTGATCACGTGACTGATCATGCACTGATCACGTGGCTATCATGCACTGATCACGTGGCTGATCATGCACTGATCACGTAGCTACCATACACTGGTCACGTGACTGATCATGCACTGATCACGTAATTGATCATGCACTGATCACGTGGCTGATCATGCACTGATCACGTGGCTGATCATGCACTGATCACGTGACTGATCATGCACTGATCACGTGACTGATCATGCACTGATCACGTGACTGATCATGCACTGATCACGTGGCTGATCATGCACTGATCACGTGACTGATCATGCACTGATCACGTGACTGATCATGCACTGATCACGTGGCTATCATGCACTGATCACGTGGCTGATCATGCACTGATCACGTGGCTGATCATGCACTGATCACGTGACTATCATGCACTGATCACGTGGCTGATCATGCACTGATCACGTAACTGATCATGCACTGATCACGTGGCTATCATGCACTGATCACGTGGCTGTCATGCACTGATCACGTAGCTACATATACTGATCACGTGACTGATCATGCACTGATCACGTGGCTGATCATGCACTGATCACGTGACTGATCATGCACTGATCACGTGACTGATCATGCACTGATCACGTGGCTATCATGCACTGATCACGTGGCTGATCATGCACTGATCACGTGCCTGATCATGCACTGATCACATGACTGATCATGCACTGATCACGTGACTGATCATGCACTGATCACGTGGCTATCATGCACTACTCACGTGGCTGATCATGCAATGATCATGTAGCTACCATGTACAGGTCACGTGAATGATCATACACCCATCAGGTGACTGATCATGCACTGATCACGTGGCTATCATGCACTGATCACGAGACTGATCATGCACTGATCACGTCTATATCATGCACTGATCACATGACTGCCCATGCACTGATCACGTGGATGATCATACACTAATCATGTGACAGATCATGCACTGATCACGTGGCTGATCATGCACTGATACCGTGACTGAGCATGGACTGATCACATGACTATCATGTAGTGATCACGTGACTTAATGGCGCTGATCATGTGACTGATCATGCGCTGATCATGTTTGCTATCATACACTGATCATGTGCCTCTGGATGTAATAAACAAAGAGCTGAGTAGGCACGAATCAAACAGTCAGCAGGCAATAATCATGGAACTCAGGTGTGAGGAATCATGCTGCTCAGCTGGCAATAATCAAGCAGCTGAGCAGGCAGGAATTACGCAGCACAGCTGACAATTGTCAAGCAGATGACAGGCAGGAATCGTGCAGCTCAGCTGGCAATTGTCAAGCAGATGAGCAGACAGTAATCACGCAGCTCAGCAGGCCCAGATCACGTGACTGAGCATGCACTGTTCACGTGGCTGATCATACACTGATCACGTAACTGATCATGCACTGATCACGTGGCTATCATGCACTGATCACGTGGCTGATCATACACTGTTCACGTGTCTGACCATGCACTGATCACGTGGCTGATCATACACTGATCACGTGGCTGATCATGCACTGATCACGTGGCTGATCATGCACTGATCACGTGACTGATCATGCACTGATCACTGGCTATCATGCACTGATCACGTGGCTATCATGCACTGATCACGTGGCTGATCATGCACTGATCACGTGACTGATCATGCACTGATCACGCCTATATCATGCACTGATCACGTGACTGATCATGCACTGATCACGCGGATGATCATGCACTGATCATGTGACTGATCATGCACTGATCACGTGGCTATCATGCACTGATCACGTGGCTGATCATGCACTGATCACGTAGCTACCATGTACTGATCACGTGACTGATCATGCACTGATCACGTAATTGATCATGCACTGATCACGTGACTGATCATGCACTGATCACGTGACTGATCATGCACTGATCACGTGACTGATCATGCACTGATCACGTGGCTATCATGCACTGATCACGTGGCTGATCATGCACTGATCACGTAGCTATCATGCACTGGTCACGTGACTGATCATGCACTGATCACGTAATTGATCATGCACTGATCACGTGGCTGATCATGCACTGATCACGTGGCTGATCATGCACTGATCACGTGACTGATCATGCACTGATCACGTGACTGATCATGCACTGATCACGTGGCTATCATGCACTGATCACGTGGCTGATCATGCACTGATCACGTGCCTGATCATGCACTGATCACATGACTGATCATGCACTGATCACGTGACTGATCATGCACTGATCACGTGGCTATCATGCACTACTCACGTGGCTGATCATGCAATGATCATGTAGCTACCATGTACTGGTCACGTGACTGATCATACACCCATCAGGTGACTGATCATGCACTGATCACGTGGCTATCATGCACTGATCACGTGGCTGATCATGCACTGATCACGTGCCTGATCATGCACTGATCACGTGACTGATCATGCACTGATCACGTGGCTATCATGCACTGATCACGTGGCTGATCATGCACTGATCACGTGGCTGATCATGCACTGATACCGTGACTGAGCATGGGCTGATCACATGACTATCATGTAGTGATCACGTGACTTAATGGCGCTGATCATGTGACTGATCATGCACTGATCATGTTTGCTATCATACACTGATCATGTGCCTCTGGAGGCAATAAACAAAGAGCTGAGTAGGCACGAATCAAACAGTCAGCAGGCAATAATCATGGAACTCAGCTGTGAGGAATCATGCTGCTCAGCTGGCAATAATCAAGCAGCTGAGCAGGCAGGAATTACGCAGCACAGCTGGCAATTGTCAAGCAGATGACAGGCAGGAATCGTGCAGCTCAGCTGGCAATTGTCAAGCAGATGAGCAGACAGTAATCACGCAGCTCAGCAGGCCCTGATCACGTGACTGAGCATGCACTGTTCACGTGGCTGATCATACGCTGATCACGTGATGATCATGCACTGATCACTTGGATATCATGCACTGATCACGTGGCTGATCATACACTGTTCACGTGTCTGACCATGCACTGATCACGTGGCTGATCATACACTGCTCACGTAACTGATCATGCACTGATCACGTGGCTATCATGCACTGATCACGTGGCTGAACATGCACTGTTCACGTGGCTGATCACACACCTGTCACGTGACATATCATGCACTGATCACGTGGCACTCATGCACTGATCACGTGGCTGATCATACTCTGCTCACGTAACTGATCATGCACACATCACGTGGCTGATCATGCACTCCTCACGTGGCTCGTCATGGAATGATCACGTAGCTACCATATCCTGGTCACGTGACTGATCATGCACTGATCACGTAAATGATCATGCACTGATCACGTGACTGATCATGCACTGATCACGTGACTGATCATGCACTGATCACGTGGCTATCATGCACTGATCACGTGGCTGATCATGCACTGATCACGTGCCTGATCATGCACTGATCACATGACTGATCATGCACTGATCACGTGACTGATCATGCACTGATCACGTGGCTATCATGCACTACTCACGTGGCTGATCATGCAATGATCATGTAGCTACCATGTACTGGTCACGTGACTGATCATACACCCATCAGGTGACTGATCATGCACTGATCACGTGGCTATCATGCACTGATCACGTGGCTGATCATGCACTGATCACGTGCCTGATCATGCACTGATCACGTGACTGATCATGCACTGATCACATGGCTATCATGCACTGATCACGTGGCTGATCATGCACTGATCACGTGGCTGATCATGCACTGATACGTGACTGAGCATGGACTGATCACATGACTATCATGTAGTGATCACGTGACTTAATGGCGCTGATCATGTGACTGATCATGCACTGATCATGTTTGCTATCATACACTGATCATGTGCCTCTGGAGGCAATAAACAAAGAGCTGAGTAGGCACGAATCAAACAGTCAGCAGGCAATAATCATGGAACTCAGCTGTGAGGAATCATGCTGCTCAGCTGGCAATAATCAAGCAGCTGAGCAGGCAGGAATTACGCAGCACAGCTGGCAATTGTCAAGCAGATGACAGGCAGGAATCGTGCAGCTCAGCTGGCAATTGTCAAGCAGATGAGCAGACAGTAATCACGCAGCTCAGCAGGCCCTGATCACGTGACTGAGCATGCACTGTTCACGTGGCTGATCATACACTGATCACGTGATGATCATGCACTGATCACTTGGATATCATGCACTGATCACGTGGCTGATCATACACTGTTCACGTGTCTGACCATGCACTGATCACGTGGCTGATCATACACTGCTCGCGTAACTGATCATGCACTGATCACGTGGCTATCATGCACTGATCACGTGGCTGAACATGCACTGTTCACGTGGCTGATCATACACTGTCACGTGACATATCATGCACTGATCACGTGGCACTCATGCACTGATCACGTGGCTGATCATACTCTGCTCACGTAACTGATCATGCACACATCACGTGGCTATCATGCACTGCTCACGTGGCTCGTCATGGAATGATCACGTAGCTACCATATACTGGTCACGTGACTGATCATGCACTGATCACGTAAATGATCATGCACTGATCACGTGACTGATCATGCACTGATCACGTGACTGATCATGCACTGATCACGTGGCTGATCATGCACTGATCACGTAACTGATCATGCACTGATCACGTGGCTGATCATGCACTGATCACGTGGCTGATCATGCACTGATCACGTGACTGATCATGCACTGATCACGTGACTGATCATGCACTGATCACGTGGCTATCATGCACTGATCACGTGGCTGATCATGCACTGATCACGTGACTGATCATGCACTGATCACGTGACTGATCATGCACTGATCACGTGACTGATCATGCACTGATCACGTGGCTATCATGCACTGATCACGTGGATATCATGCACTGATCACGTGGCTGATCATGCACTGATCACGTGACTGATCATGCACTGATCACGTGGCTGATCATGCAATGATCACGCAGCTACATGTACTGGTCACATGACTGATCATGCACTGATCACATGACTGATCATGCACTGATCACGTGGCTTATCATGCACTGATCATGTGACTGATCATGCACTGATCATGTTTGGTGTCATACACTGATCATGTGCCTCTGGAGGCAATGAACAAAGAGCTGAGTAGGCACGAATCAGTCAGCAGGCTATAATCATGGAACTCAGCTGTGAGAAATCATGCTGCTCAGCTGGCAATAATCAAGCAGATGAGCAGGCAGGAATTATGCAGCACAGGTGGCAATTGTCAAGCAGATGACAGGCAGGAATCGTGCAGCTCAGCTGGCAATTGTCAAGCAGATGAGCAGACAGTAATCACGCAGCTCAGCAGGCCCTGATCACGTGACTGAGCATGCACTGTTCACGTGGCTGATCACACACTGATCACGTGACTGATCATGCACTGATCACGTGGCTATCATGCACTGATCACGTGGCTGATCATGCACTGATCACGTGATGATCATGCACTGATCACGTGGCTATCATGCACTGATCACGTGGCTGATCATGCACTGATCACGTGGCTATCATGCACTGATCACGTGGCTGATCATGCACTGATCACGGGACTGATCATGCACTGATCACGGGCTATCATGCACTGATCACATGACTGACATGCACTGATCACGTGGCTGATCATGCACTGATCACGTGACTGATCATGCACTGATCACGTGACTGATCATGCACTGATCACGTGGCTGATCATGCACTGATCACGTGACTGATCATGCACTGATCACGTGGCTGATCATGCACTGATCACGTGGCTGATCATGCACTGATCACGTGGCTATCATGCACTGATCACGTGGCTGATCATGCACTGATCACGTGACTGATCATGCACTGATCACGTGGCTATCATGCACTGATCACGTGGCTATCATGCACTGATCACGTGGCTGATCATGCACTGATCACGTGACTGATCATGCACTGATCACGTCTATCATGCACTGATCACGTGACTGATCATGCACTGATCACGTGGATGATCATGCACTGATCACGTGACTGATCATGCACTGATCACGTGGCTATCATGCACTGATCACGTGGCTGATCATGCACTGATCACGTAGCTACATATACTGATCACGTGACTGATCATGCACTGATCACGTGGCTGATCATGCACTGATCACGTGACTGATCATGCACTGATCACGTGACTGATCATGCACTGATCACGTGGCTATCATGCACTGATCACGTGGCTGATCATGCACTGATCACGTGCCTGATCATGCACTGATCACATGACTGATCATGCACTGATCACGTGACTGATCATGCACTGATCACGTGGCTATCATGCACTACTCACGTGGCTGATCATGCAATGATCATGTAGCTACCATGTACAGGTCACGTGAATGATCATACACCCATCAGGTGACTGATCATGCACTGATCACGTGGCTATCATGCACTGATCACGAGACTGATCATGCACTGATCACGTCTATATCATGCACTGATCACATGACTGCCCATGCACTGATCACGTGGATGATCATACACTAATCATGTGACAGATCATGCACTGATCACGTGGCTGATCATGCACTGATACCGTG
The DNA here is from genome assembly GCF_032452875.1 of Bos javanicus. NCBI lineage: Eukaryota > Metazoa > Chordata > Mammalia > Artiodactyla > Bovidae > Bos > Bos javanicus. The sequence continues at coordinate 322,941 of NW_026893616.1, forward strand.
ACTGAGCATGGACTGATCACATGACTATCATGTAGTGATCACGTGACTTAATGGCGCTGATCATGTGACTGATCATGCGCTGATCATGTTTGCTATCATACACTGATCATGTGCCTCTGGAGGCAATAAACAAAGAGCTGAGTAGGCACGAATCAAACAGTCAGCAGGCAATAATCATGGAACTCAGGTGTGAGGAATCATGCTGCTCAGCTGGCAATAATCAAGCAGCTGAGCAGGCAGGAATTACGCAGCACAGCTGGCAATTGTCAAGCAGATGACAGGCAGGAATCGTGCAGCTCAGCTGGCAATTGTCAAGCAGATGAGCAGACAGTAATCACGCAGCTCAGCAGGCCCAGATCACGTGACTGAGCATGCACTGTTCGCGTGGCTGATCATGCACTGATCACGTGACTGATCATGCACTGATCACGTGGCTGATCATGCACTGATCACGTGGCTGATCATGCACTGATCACGTGACTGATCATGCACTGATCACGTGGCTGATCATGCACTGATCACGTGGCTGATCATGCACTGATCACGTGGCTATCATGCACTGATCACGTGACTGATCATGCACTGATCACGTGGCTGATCATGCACTGATCACGTGGCTGATCATGCACTGATCACGTGGCTGATCATGCACTGATCACGTGACTGATCATGCACTGATCACGTGACTGATCATGCACTGATCACGTGGCTATCATGCACTGATCACGTGGCTGATCATGCACTGATCACGTGACTGATCATGCACTGATCACGTGGCTGATCATGCACTGATCACGTGACTGATCATGCACTGATCACGTGACTGATCATGCACTGATCACGTGGCTATCATGCACTGATCACGTGGCTGATCATGCATGATCACGTAGCTACCATGTACTGGTCACGTGACTGATCATGCACTGATCACGTGACTGATCATGCACTGATCACGTGGCTATCATGCACTGATCACGTGGCTGATCATGCACTGATCACGTAGCTATCATGCACTGATCACGTGACTGATCATGCACTGATCACGTGACTGATCATGCACTGATCACGTGGCTGATCATGCACTGATCACGTGCCTGATCATGCACTGATCACATGACTGATCATGCACTGATCACGTGACTGATCATGCACTGATCACGTGGCTATCATGCACTACTCACGTGGCTGATCATGCAATGATCATGTAGCTACCATGTACTGGTCACGTGACTGATCATACACCCATCAGGTGACTGATCATGCACTGATCACGTGGCTGATCATGCACTGATCACCTGCCTGATCATGCACTGATCACGTGACAAATCATGCACTGATCACATGGCTATCATGAACTGATCACGTGGCTGATCATGCACTGATCACGTGGCTGATCATGCACTGATACCGTGACTGAGCATGGACTGATCACATGACTATCATGTAGTGATCACGTGACTTAATGGCGCTGATCATGTGACTGATCATGCGCTGATCATGTTTGCTATCATACACTGATCATGTGCCTCTGGAGGCAATAAACAAAGAGCTGAGTAGGCACGAATCAAACAGTCAGCAGGCAATAATCATGGAACTCAGGTGTGAGGAATCATGCTGCTCAGCTGGCAATAATCAAGCAGCTGAGCAGGCAGGAATTACGCAGCACAGCTGGCAATTGTCAAGCAGATGAGCAGACAGTAATCACGCAGCTCAGCAGGCCCTGATCACGTGACTGAGCATGCACTGTTCACGTGGCTGATCATACACTGATCGCGTGATGATCATGCACTGATCACTTGGATATCATGCACTGATCACGTGGCTGATCATACACTGTTCACGTGTCTGACCATGCACTGATCACGTGGCTGATCATACACTGCTCACGTAACTGATCATGCACTGATCACGTGGCTATCATGCACTGATCACGTGGCTGAACATGCACTGTTCACGTGGCTGATCACACACCTGTCACGTGACATATCATGCACTGATCACGTGGCACTCATGCACTGATCACGTGGCTGATCATACTCTGCTCACGTAACTGATCATGCACACATCACGTGGCTATCATGCACTGCTCACGTGGCTCGTCATGGAATGATCACGTAGCTACCATATACTGGTCGCGTGACTGATCATGCACAGATCACGTAAATGATCATGCACTGTTCACGTGACTGATCATGTACTGATCACGTGACTGATCATGCACTGATCGCGTGGCTATCATGCTCTGCTCACGTGGCTGATCATGCAAGATCACGTAGCAACCATGTACTGGTCACGTGACTGATCATGCACTGATCACGTAATTGATCCTGCACTGATCACGTGGCTCATCATGCACTGATCACGTGGCTGATCACACATGTATCACGTGACTGATCATGCACTGATCGCGTGGCTATCATGCACTGATCACGTGGCTATCATGCACTGATCACGTGGCTATCATGCACTGATCACGTGGCTGATCATGCACTGATCACGGCTATCATGCACTGATCACGTGACTGATCATGCACTGATCACGTAACTGATCATGCACTGATCACGTGGCTGATCATGCACTGATCACGTGGCTGATCATGCACTGATCACGTGACTGATCATGCACTGATCACGTGGCTGATCATGCACTGATCACGTGGCTATCATGCACTGATCACGTGGATGATCATGCACTGATCACGTGGCTGATCATGCACTGATCACGTGACTGATCATGCACTGATCACGTGGCTATCATGCACTGATCACGTGGCTGATCATGCACTGATCACGTGGCTGATCATGCACTGATCACGTGGCTGATCATGCACTGATCACGCAGCTATCATGCACTGGTCACGTGACTGATCATGCACTGATCACGTAACTGATCATGCACTGATCACGTGGCTTATCATGCACTGATCATGTGACTGATCATGTGCTGATCATGTTTGGTGTCATACACTGATCATGTGCCTCTGGAGGCAATGAACAAAGAGCTGAGTAGGCAGGAATCATCAGCAGGCAATAATCATGGAACTCAGCTCTGAGAAATCATGCTGCTCAGCTGGCAATAATCAAGCAGATGAGCAGGCAGGAATTACGCAGCACAGGTGGCAATTGTCAAGCAGATGACAGGCAGGAATCGTGCAGCTCAGCTGGCAATTGTCAAGCAGATGAGCAGACAGTAATCACGCAGCTCAGCAGGCCCTGATCACGTGACTGAGCATGCACTGTTCACGTGGCTGATCACACACTGATCACGTGACTGATCATGCACTGATCACGTGACTGATCATGCACTGATCACGTGGCTGATCATGCACTGATCACGTGGCTGATCATGCACTGATCACGTGACTGATCATGCACTGATCACGTCTGATCATGCACTGATCACGTGACTGATCATGCACTGATCACGTGGCTGATCATGCACTGATCACGTGACTGATCATGCACTGATCACGTGGCTATCATGCACTGATCACGTGGCTGATCATGCACTGATCACGTGGCTGCCATGCACTGATCACGTGACTGATCATGCACTGATCACGTGACTGATCATGCACTGATCACGTGACTGATCATGCACTGATCACGTGACTGATCATGCACTGATCACGTGACTGATCATGCACTGATCACGTGGCTATCATGCACTGATCACGTGGCTGATCATGCACTGATCACGTAGCTACCATGTACTGATCACGTGACTGATCATGCACTGATCACGTAATTGATCATGCACTGATCACGTGGCTGATCATGCACTGATCACGTGGCTATCATGCACTGATCACGTGACTGATCATGCACTGATCACGTGACTGATCATGCACTGATCACGTGGCTGATCATGCACTGATCACGTGACTGATCATGCACTGATCACGTGGCTGATCATGCACTGATCACGTGACTGATCATGCACTGATCACGTGGCTATCATGCACTGATCACGTGGCTGATCATGCACTGATCACGTGGCTACCATGCACTGGTCACGTGGCTGATCATGCACTGATCACGTGACTGATCATGCACTGATCACGTGGCTATCATGCACTGATCACGTGGCTGATCATGCAATGATCACGTAGCTACCATGTACTGGTCACGTGACTGATCATGCACTGATCACGTGACTGATCATGCACTGATCACGTGACTGATCATGCACTGATCACGTGACTGATCATGCACTGATCACGTGGCTATCATGCACTGATCACGTGGCTGATCATGCAATGATCACGTAGCTACCATGTACTGGTCACGTGACTGATCATGCACTGATCACGTAATTGATCATGCACTGATCACGTGGCTGATCATGCACTGATCACGTGACTGATCATGCACTGATCACGTGACTGATCATGCACTGATCACGTGGCTATCATGCACTGATCACGTGGCTGATCATGCACTGATCACGTGACTGATCATGCACTGATCACGTGACTGATCATGCACTGATCACGTGGCTATCATGCACTGATCACGTGGCTGATCATGCACTGATCACGTGGCTGATCATGCACTGATCACGTGACTGATCATGCACTGATCACGTGGCTATCATGCACTGATCACGTGGCTATCATGCACTGATCACGTGGCTGATCATGCACTGATCACGTGACTGATCATGCACTGATCACGTGGTATCATGCACTGATCACGTGGCTGATCATGCACTGATCACGTGGCTATCATGCACTGATCACGTGGCTGATCATGCACTGATCACGTAGCTGACATGCACTGATCACGTGACTGATCATGCACTGATCACGTAACTGATCATGCACTGATCACGTGACTGATCAATGTAATTGATCATGCACTGATCACGTGACTGATCATGCACTGATCACGTGACTGATCATGCACTGATCACGTGGCTATCATGCACTGATCACGTGGCTGATCATGCACTGATCACGTGACTGATCATGCACTGATCACTGGCTATCATGCACTGATCACGTGGCTATCATGCACTGATCACGTGGCTGATCATGCACTGATCACGTGACTGATCATGCACTGATCACGTCTGATCATGCACTGATCACGTGACTGATCATGCACTGATCACGTGGCTGATCATACACTGATCACGTGACTGATCATGCACTGATCACGTGGCTATCATGCACTGATCACGTGGCTGATCATGCACTGATCACGTAGCTGCCATGTACTGATCACGTGACTGATCATGCACTGATCACGTAATTGATCATGCACTGATCACGTGACTGATCATGCACTGATCACGTGGCTGATCATGCACTGATCACGTGACTGATCATGCACTGATCACGTGACTGATCATGCACTGATCACGTGGCATCATGCACTGATCACGTGGCTGATCATGCACTGATCACGTGACTGATCATGCACTGATCACGTGGCTATCATGCACTGATCACGTGGCTGTCATGCACTGATCACGTAGCTATCATGCACTGATCACGTGACTGATCATGCACTGATCACGTGGCTGATCATGCACTGATCACGTGACTGATCATGCACTGATCACGTGCCTGATCATGCACTGATCACATGGCTGATCATGCACTGATCACGTGACTGATCATGCACTGATCACGTGGCTATCATGCACTACTCACGTGGCTGATCATGCACTGATCATGTAGCTATCATGTACTGTCACGTGACTGATCATGCACTGATCACGTGACTGATCATGCACTGATCACGTGGCTGATCATGCACTGATCACGTGACTGATCATGCACTGATCACATAGCTATCATGCACTGATCACGTGGCTGATCATGCACTGATCACGTGGCTGATCATGCACTGATACCGTGACTGAGCATGGACTGATCACATGACTATCATGTAGTGATCACGTGACTTAATGGCGCTGATCATGTGACTGATCATGCACTGATCATGTTTGCTATCATACACTGATCATGTGCCTCTGGAGGCAATAAACAAAGAGCTGAGTAGGCACGAATCAAACAGTCAGCAGGCACTAATCATGGAACTCAGCTGTGAGGAATCATGCTGCTCAGCTGGCAATAATCAAGCAGCTGAGCAGGCAGGAATTACGCAGCACAGCTGGCAATTGTCAAGCAGATGACAGGCAGGAATCGTGCAGCTCAGCTGGCAATTGTCAAGCAGATGAGCAGACAGTAATCACGCAGCTCAGCAGGCCCTGATCACGTGACTGAGCATGCACTGTTCACGTGAATCATGCTGCTCAGCTGGCAATAATCAAGCAGCTGAGCAGGCAGGAATTACACAGCACAGCTGGCAATTGTCAAGCAGATGACAGGCAGGAATCGTGCAGCTCAGCTGGCAATTGTCAAGCAGATGAGCAGACAGTAATCACGCAGCTCAGCAGGCCCTGATCACGTGACTGAGCATGCACTGTTCACGTGGCTGATCATACACTGATCACGTGATTGATCATGCACTGATCACGTGGATATCATGCACTGATCACGTGGCTGATCATACACTGTTCACGTGTCTGACCATGCACTGATCACGTGGCTGATCATACACTGCTCACGTAACTGATCATGCACTGATCACGTGGCTATCATGCACTGATCACGTGGCTGAACATGCACTGATCACGTGGCTGATCACACACCTGTCACGTGACATATCATGCACTGATCACGTGGCACTCATGCACTGATCACGTGGCTGATCATACTCTGATCACGTGACTCATCATGCACACATCACGTGGCTATCATGCACTGCTCACGTGGGTCGTCATGGAATGATCACGAAGCTACCATATACTGGTCACGTGACTGATCATGCACTGATCACGTAAATGATCATGCACTGTTCACGTGACTGATCATGTACTGATCACGTGACTGATCATGCACTGATCACGTGGCTATCATGCACTGCTCACGTGGCTGATCATGCAATGATCACGTAGCAACCATGTACTGGTCACGTGACTGATCATGCACTGATCACGTAATTGATCATGCACTGATCACGTGGCTCATCATGCACTGATCACGTGGCTGATCACACTGTATCACGTGACTGATCATGCACTGATCACGTGACTAATCATGCACTGATCACGTGGCTATCATGCACTGATCACGTGGATATCATGCACTGATCACGTGGCTGATCACACACGTATCACGTGACTGATCATGCACTGATCACGTGGCTATCATGCACTGATCACGTGGCTGATCATGCACTGATCACGTGGCTATCATGCACTGATCACGTGGCTGATCATGCACTGATCACGTAGCTATCATGCACTGATCACGTGACTGATCATGCACTGATCACGTGGCTGATCATGCACTGATCACGTGACTGATCATGCACTGATCACGTGGCTGATCATGCACTGATCACGCAGCTACCATGCACTGATCACATGACTGATCATGCACTGATCACGTGACTGATCATGCACTGATCACGTGGCTTATCATGCACTGATCATGTGACTGATCATGTGCTGATCATGTTTGTGTCATACACTGATCATGTGCCTCTGGAGGCAATGAACAAAGAGCTGAGTAGGCAGGAATCAGTCAGGCAATAATCATGGAACTCAGCTGTGAGAAATCATGCTGCTCAGCTGGCAATAATCAAGCAGCTGAGCAGGCAGGAATTATGCAGCACAGCTGGCAATTGTCAAGCAGATGACAGGCAGGAATCGTGCAGCTCAGCTGGCAATTGTCAAGCAGATGAGCAGACAGTAATCACGCAGCTCAGCAGGCCCTGATCACGTGACTGAGCATGCACTGTTCACGTGGCTGATCACACACTGATCACGTGACTGATCATGCACTGATCACGTGGCTATCATGCACTGATCACGTGGCTGATCATGCACTGATCACGTAATTGTCATGCACTGATCACGTGGCTATCATGCACTGATCACGTGGCTGATCATGCACTGATCACGTGACTGATCATGCACTGATCACGTGGCTGATCATGCACTGATCACGTGGCTATCATGCACTGATCACGTGGCTGATCATGCACTGATCACGTAGCTACCATGCACTGATCACGTGACTGATCATGCACTGATCACGTAATGATCATGCACTGATCACGTGGCTGATCATGCACTGATCACGTGGCTGATCATGCACTGATCACGTGACTGATCATGCACTGATCACGTGACTGATCATGCACTGATCACGTGGCTATCATGCACTGATCACGTGGCTGATCATGCACTGATCACGTGCCTGATCATGCACTGATCACGTGGCTGATCATGCACTGATCACGTGACTGATCATGCACTGATCACGTGGCTATCATGCACTATCACGTGGCTGATCATGCACTGATCATGTAGCTATCATGTACTGATCACGTGACTGATCATGCACTGATCAGGTGACTGATCATGCACTGATCACGTGGCTGATCATGCACTGATCACGTGACTGATCATGCACTGATCACGTGGCTATCATGCACTGATCACGTGGCTGATCATGCACTGATCACGTGGCTGATCATGCACTGATACCGTGACTGAGCATGGACTGATCACATGACTATCATGTAGTGATCACGTGACTTAATGGCGCTGATCATGTGACTGATCATGCGCTGATCATGTTTGCTATCATACACTGATCATGTGCCTCTGGAGGCAATAAACAAAGAGCTGAGTAGGCACGAATCAAACAGTCAGCAGGCAATAATCATGGAACTCAGCTGTGAGGAATCATGCTGCTCAGCTGGCAATAATCAAGCAGCTGAGCAGGCAGGAATTACGCAGCACAGCTGGCAATTGTCAAGCAGATGACAGGCAGGAATCGTGCAGCTCAGCTGGCAATTGTCAAGCAGATGAGCAGACAGTAATCACGCAGCTCAGCAGGCCCTGATCACGTGACTGAGCATGCACTGTTCACGTGAATCATGCTGCTCAGCTGGCAATAATCATGCAGCTAGCAGGCAGGAATTACACAGCACACCTGGCAATTGTCAAGCAGATGACAGGCAGGAATCGTGCAGCTCAGCTGGCAATTGTCAAGCAGATGAGCAGACAGTAATCACGCAGCTCAGCAGGCACTGATCACGTGACTGAGCATGCACTGTTCTCGTGGCTGATCATACACTGATCACGTGATTGATCATGCACTGATCACGTGGATATCATGCACTGATCACGTGGCTGATCATACACTGATCACGTGTCTGACCATGCACTGATCACGTGGCTGATCATACACTGCTCACGTAACTGATCATGCACTGATCACGTGGCTATCATGCACTGATCACGTGGCTGATCATGCACTGATCACGTGGCTGATCACACTGTCACGTGACTATCATGCACTGATCACGTGGCACTCATGCACTGATCACGTGGCTGATCATACACTGATCACGTGACTGATCATGCACTGATCACGTGGCTATCATGCACTGATCACGTGGCTATCATGCACTGATCACGTGGCTGATCATGCACTGATCACGTGACTGATCATGCACTGATCACGTCTATATCATGCACTGATCACGTGACTGATCATGCACTGATCACGTGGATGATCATGCACTGATCACGTGACTGATCATGCACTGATCACGTGGCTATCATGCACTGATCACGTGGCTGATCATGCAATGATCACGTAGCTACCATGTACTGGTCACGTGACTGATCATGCACTGATCACGTAATTGATCATGCACTGATCACGTGGCTGATCATGCACTGATCACGTGGCTGATCATGCACTGATCACGTGACTGATCATGCACTGATCACGTGGCTATCATGCACTGATCACGTGGCTGATCATGCACTGATCACGTGGCTATCATGCACTGATCACGTGACTGATCATGCACTGATCACGTGGCTGATCATGCACTGATCACGTGGCTGATCATGCACTGATCACGTGACTGATCATGCACTGATCACGTGACTGATCATGCACTGATCACGTGGCTATCATGCACTGATCACGTGGCTGATCATGCACTGATCACGTGCCTGATCATGCACTGATCACATGGCTGATCATGCACTGATCACGTGACTGATCATGCACTGATCACGTGGCTATCATGCACTACTCACGTGGCTGATCATGCAATGATCATGTAGCTACCATGTACTGGTCACGTGACTGATCATACACTGATCAGGTGATGATCATGCACTGATCACGTGCCTGATCATGCACTGATCACGTGACTGATCATGCACTGATCACATAGCTATCATGAACTGATCACCTGGCTGATCATGCACTGATCACGTGGCTGATCATGCACTGATACCGTGACTGAGCATGGACTGATCACATGACTATCATGTAGTGATCACGTGACTTAATGGCGCTGATCATGTGACTGATCATGCGCTGATCATGTTTGCTATCATACACTGATCATGTGCCTCTGGAGGCAATAAACAAAGAGCTGAGTAGGCACGAATCAAACAGTCAGCAGGCAATAATCATGGAACTCAGCTGTGAGGAATCATGCTGCTCAGCTGGCAATAATCAAGCAGCTGAGCAGGCAGGAATTACGCAGCACAGCTGGCAATTGTCAAGCAGATGACAGGCAGGAATCGTGCAGCTCAGCTGGCAATTGTCAAGCAGATGAGCAGACAGTAATCACGCAGCTCAGCAGGCCCTGATCACGTGACTGAGCATGCACTGTTCACGTGGCTGATCATACACTGATCACGTGATTGATCATGCACTGATCACTTGGATATCATGCACTGATCACGTGGCTGATCATACACTGTTCACGTGTCTGACCATGCACTGATCACGTGGCTGATCATACACTGCTCACGTAACTGATCATGCACTGATCACGTGGCTATCATGCACTGATCACGTGGCTGAACATGCACTGTTCACGTGGCTGATCACACACCTGTCACGTGACATATCATGCACTGATCACGTGGCACTCATGCACTGATCACGTGGCTGATCATACTCTGCTCACGTAACTGATCATGCACACATCACGTGGCTATCATGCACTGCTCACGTGGCTCGTCATGGAATGATCACGAAGCTACCATATACTGGTCACGTGACTGATCATGCACAGATCACGTAAATGATCATGCACTGTTCACGTGACTGATCATGTACTGATCACGTGACTGATCATGCACTGATCACGTGGCTATCATGCTCTGCTCACGTGGCTGATCATGCAATGATCACGTAGCAACCATGTACTGGTCACGTGACTGATCATGCACTGATCACGTAATTGATCCTGCACTGATCACGTGGCTCATCATGCACTGATCACGTGGCTGATCACACTGTATCACGTGACTGATCATGCACTGATCACGTGACTAATCATGCACTGATCACGTGGCTATCATGCACTGATCACGTGGATATCATGCACTGATCACGTGGCTGATCACACACGTATCACGTGACTGATCATGCACTGATCACGTGGCTATCATGCACTGATCACGTGGCTATCATGCACTGATCACGTGGCTATCATGCACTGATCACGTGGCTGATCATGCACTGATCACGTAGCTATCATGCACTGATCACGTGACTGATCATGCACTGATCACGTGGCTGATCATGCACTGATCACGTGACTGATCATGCACTGATCACGTGGCTGATCATGCACTGATCACGCAGCTATCATGCACTGATCACATGACTGATCATGCACTGATCACGTGATTGATCATGCACTGATCACGTGGCTTATCATGCACTGATCATGTGACTGATCATGTGCTGATCATGTTTCTGTCATACACTGATCATGTGCCTCTGGAGGCAATGAACAAAGAGCTGAGTAGGCACGAATCAGTCAGGCAATAATCATGGAACTCAGCTGTGAGAAATCATGCTGCTCAGCTGGCAATAATCAAGCAGCTGAGCAGGCAGGAATTATGCAGCACAGCTGGCAATTGTCAAGCAGATGACAGGCAGGAATCGTGCAGCTCAGCTGGCAATTGTCAAGCAGATGAGCAGACAGTAATCACGCAGCTCAGCAGGCCCTGATCACGTGACTGAGCATGCACTGTTCACGTGGCTGATCATACACTGATCACGTGACTGATCATGCACTGATCACGTGGCTATCATGCACTGATCACGTGATGATGCACTGATCACGTGTCATGCACTGATCACGTGGCTGATCATGCACTGATCACGTGGCTGATCATGCACTGATCACGTGACTGATCATGCACTGATCACGTGGCTGATCATGCACTGATCACGTGGCTATCATGCACTGATCACGTGGCTGATCATGCACTGATCACGTGGCTATCATGCACTGATCACGTGACTGATCATGCACTGATCACGTGGCTATCATGCACTGATCACGTGGCTGATCATGCACTGATCACGTAGCTACCATGTGCTGTCACGTGACTGATCATGCACTGATCACGTAATTGATCATGCACTGATCACGTGGCTGATCATGCACTGATCACGTGGCTGATCATGCACTGATCACGTGACTGATCATGCACTGATCACGTGACTATCATGCACTGATCACGTGGCTATCATGCACTGATCACGTGGCTATCATGCACTGATCACGTGGCTGATCATGCACTGATCACGTGACTGATCATGCACTGATCACGTGGCTATCATGCACTGATCACGTGGCTGATCATGCACTGATATCATGCACTGATCACGTGGCTGATCACACACTGATCACGTGACTGATCATGCACTGATCACGTGGCTGATCATGCACTGATCACGTGACTGATCATGCACTGATCACGTGACTGATCATGCACTGATCACGTGGCTGATCATGCACTGATCACGTGACTGATCATGCACTGATCACGTGACTGATCATGCACTGATCACGTGACTGATCATGCACTGATCACGTGGCTGATCATGCACTGATCACGTGGCTGATCATGCACTGATCACGTGACTGATCATGCACTGATCACGTGACTGATCATGCACTGATCAGTGGCTATCATGCACTGATCACGTGGCTGATCATGCACTGATCACGTGACTGATCATGCACTGATCACTGGCTATCATGCACTGATCACGTGGCTATCATGCACTGATCACGTGGCTGATCATGCACTGATCACGTGACTGATCATGCACTGATCACGTCTATCATGCACTGATCACGTGACTGATCATGCACTGATCACGTGGATGATCATGCACTGATCACGTGACTGATCATGCACTGATCACGTGGCTATCATGCACTGATCACGTGGCTGATCATGCACTGATCACGTAGCTATCATGCACTGATCACGTGACTGATCATGCACTGATCACGTAATTGATCATGCACTGATCAGTGACTGATCATGCACTGATCACGTGACTGATCATGCACTGATCACGTGACTGATCATGCACTGATCACGTGGCTATCATGCACTGATCACGTGGCTGATCATGCACTGATCACGTGGCTATCATGCACTGATCACGTGACTGATCATGCACTGATCACGTGGCTGATCATGCACTGATCACGTGGCTGATCATGCACTGATCACGTGACTGATCATGCACTGATCACGTGGATGATCATGCACTGATCACGTGACTGATCATGCACTGATCACGTGGCTGATCATGCACTGATCACGTGGCTGATCATGCACTGATCACGTGGCTGATCATGCACTGATCACGTGACTGATCATGCACTGATCACGTGACTGATCATGCACTGATCACGTGACTGATCATGCACTGATCACGTGCCTGATCATGCACTGATCACGTGACTGATCATGCACTGATCACGTGGCTATCATGCACTGATCACGTGGCTGATCATGCACTGATCACGTGGCTGATCATGCACTGATACCGTGACTGAGCATGGACTGATCACATGACTATCATGTACTGATCACGTGACTTAATGGCACTGATCATGTGACTGATCATGCACTGATCATGTTTGCTATCATACACTGATCATGTGCCTCTGGAGGCAATAAACAAAGAGCTGAGTAGGCACGAATCATACAGTCAGCAGGCAATAATCATGGAACTCAGGTGTGAGGAATCATGCTGCTCAGCTGGCAATAATCAAGCAGCTGAGCAGGCAGGAATTACGCAGCACAGCTGGCAATTGTCAAGCAGATGACAGGCAGGAATCGTGCAGCTCAGCTGGCAATTGTCAAGCAGATGAGCAGACAGTAATCACGCAGCTCAGCAGGCCCTGATCACGTGACTGAGCATGCACTGTTCACGTGGCTGATCATACACTGATCACGTGACTGATCATGCACTGATCACGTGGCTATCATGCACTGATCACGTGGCTGATCATGCACTGATCACGTGTCTGATCATGCACTGATCACGTGGCTGATCATGCACTGCTCACGTGACTGATCATGCACTGATCACGTGGCTGATCATGCACTGATCACGTGGCTATCATGCACTACTCACGTGGCTGATCATGCAATGATCATGTAGCTACCATGTACTGATCACGTGACTGATCATACACCCATCACGTGACTGATCATGCACTGATCACGTGGCTATCATGCACTGATCACGTGGCTGATCATGCACTGATCACGTGCCTGATCATGCACTGATCACGTGACTGATCATGCACTGATCACGTGGCTGATCATGCACTGATCACGTGGCTGATCATGCACTGATCACGTGGCTGATCATGCACTGATACCGTGACTGAGCATGGACTGATCACATGACTATCATGTAGTGATCACGTGACTTAATGGTGCTGATCATGTGACTGATCATGCACTGATCATGTTTGCTATCATACACTGATCATGTGCCTCTGGAGGCAATAAACAAAGAGCTGAGTAGGCACGAATCAAACAGTCAGCAGGCAATAATCATGGAACTCAGGTGTGAGGAATCATGCTGCTCAGCTGGCAATAATCAAGCAGCTGAGCAGGCAGGAATTACGCAGCACAGCTGATAATTGTCAAGCAGATGACAGGCAGGAATCGTGCAGCTCAGCTGGCAATTGTCAAGCAGATGAGCAGACAGTAATCACGCAGCTCAGCAGGCCCTGATCACGTGACTGAGCATGCACTGTTCACGTGGCTGATCATACACTGATCACGTGACTGATCATGCACTGATCACTGGATATCATGCACTGATCACTGGCTGATCATGCACTGATCACGTGGCTGATCATGCACTGATCACGTGACTGATCATGCACTGATCACGTCTATATCATGCACTGATCACGTGACTGATCATGCACTGATCACGTGGCTGATCATGCACTGATCACGTGACTGATCATGCACTGATCACGTGGCTATCATGCACTGATCACGTGGCTGATCATGCACTGATCACGTGCTATCATGCACTGATCACGTGACTGATCATGCACTGATCACGTGGCTGATCATGCACTGATCACGTGACTGATCATGCACTGTCACGTGACTGATCATGCACTGATCACGTGACTGATCATGCACTGATCACGTGGCTATCATGCACTACTCACGTGGCTGATCATGCAATGATCATGTAGCTACCATGTACTGGTCACGTGACTGATCATACACCCATCAGGTGATGATCATGCACTGATCACGTGGCTATCATGCACTGATCACGTGGCTGATCATGCACTGATCACGTGCATGATCATGCACTGATCACGTGACTGATCATGCACTGATCACGTGGCTATCATGCACTGATCACGTGGCTGATCATGCACTGATCACGTGGCTGATCATGCACTGATACCGTGACTGAGCATGGACTGATCACATGACTATCATGTAGTGATCACGTGACTTAATGGCGCTGATCATGTGACTGATCATGCGCTGATCATGTTTGCTATCATACACTGATCATGTGCCTCTGGAGGCAATAAACAAAGAGCTGAGTAGGCACGAATCAAACAGTCAGCAGGCAATAATCATGGAACTCAGGTGTGAGGAATCATGCTGCTCAGCTGGCAATAATCAAGCAGCTGAGCAGGCAGGAATTACGCAGCACAGCTGGCAATTGTCAAGCAGATGACAGGCAGGAATCGTGCAGCTCAGCTGGCAATTGTCAAGCAGATGAGCAGACAGTAATCACGCAGCTCAGCAGGCCCAGATCACGTGACTGAGCATGCACTGTTCACGTGGCTGATCATACACTGATCACGTGACTGATCATGCACTGATCACGTGGCTATCATGCACTGATCACGTGGCTGATCATACACTGATCACGTGACTGATCATGCACTGATCACGTGGCTATCATGCACTGATCACGTGGCTGATCATGCACTGATCACGTGGCTGATCATGCACTGATCACGTGGCTGATCATGCACTGATCACGTGACTGATCATGCACTGATCACGTGGCTGATCATGCACTGATCAGTGGCTATCATGCACTGATCACGTGGCTGATCATGCACTGATCACGTGACTGATCATGCACTGATCACTGGCTATCATGCACTGATCACTGGCTATCATGCACTGATCACGTGGCTGATCATGCACTGATCACGTGACTGATCATGCACTGATCACGTCTATATCATGCACTGATCACGTGACTGATCATGCACTGATCACGTGGATGATCATGCACTGATCATGTGACTGATCATGCACTGATCACGTGGCTATCATGCACTGATCACGTGGCTGATCATGCACTGATCACGGAGCTACCATGCACTGATCACGTGACTGATCATGCACTGATCACGTGACTGATCATGCACTGATCACGTGACTGATCATGCACTGATCACGTGGCTATCATGCACTGATCACGTGGCTGATCATGCACTGATCACGTAGCTACCATGTACTGGTCACGTGACTGATCATGCACTGATCACGTGACTGATCATGCACTGATCACGTGGCTGATCATGCACTGATCACGTGGCTGATCATGCACTGATCACGTGACTGATCATGCACTGATCACGTGACTGATCATGCACTGATCACGTGACTGATCATGCACTGATCACGTGCCTGATCATGCACTGATCACGTGACTGATCATGCACTGATCACATGGCTATCATGCACTGATCACGTGGCTGATCATGCACTGATCACGTGGCTGATCATGCACTGATACCGTGACTGAGCATGGACTGATCACATGACTATCATGTAGTGATCACGTGACTTAATGGCGCTGATCATGTGACTGATCATGCACTGATCATGTTTGCTATCATACACTGATCATGTGCCTCTGGAGGCAATAAACAAAGAGCTGAGTAGGCACGAATCATACAGTCAGCAGGCAATAATCATGGAACTCAGCTGTGAGGAATCATGCTGCTCAGCTGGCAATAATCAAGCAGCTGAGCAGGCAGGAATTACGCAGCACAGCTGGCAATTGTCAAGCAGATGACAGGCAGGAATCGTGCAGCTCAGCTGGCAATTGTCAAGCAGATGAGCAGACAGTAATCACGCAGCTCAGCAGGCCCTGATCACGTGACTGAGCATGCACTGTTCACGTGGCTGATCATACACTGATCACGTGATTGATCATGCACTGATCACTTGGATATCATGCACTGATCACGTGGCTGATCATACACTGTTCACGTGTCTGACCATGCACTGATCACGTGGCTGATCATACACTGCTCACGTAACTGATCATGCACTGATCACGTGGCTATCATGCACTGATCACGTGGCTGAACATGCACTGTTCACGTGGCTGATCACACACCTGTCACGTGACATATCATGCACTGATCACGTGGCACTCATGCACTGATCACGTGGCTGATCATACTCTGCTCACGTAACTCATCATGCACACATCACGTGGCTATCATGCACTGCTCACGTGGCTCGTCATGGAATGATCACGTAGCTACCATATACTGGTCACGTGACTGATCATGCACAGATCACGTAAATGATCATGCACTGTTCACGTGACTGATCATGTACTGATCACGTGACTGATCATGCACTGATCACGTGGCTATCATGCTCTGCTCACGTGGCTGATCATGCAACGATCACGTAGCAACCATGTACTGGTCACGTGACTGATCATGCACTGATCACGTAATTGATCCTGCACTGATCACGTGGCTCATCATGCACTGATCACGTGGCTGATCACACATGTATCACGTGACTGATCATGCACTGATCACGTGGCTCTCATGCACTGATCACGTGGCTATCATGCACTGATCACGTGGATATCATGCACTGATCACGTGGCTGATCACACACGTATCACATGACTGATCATGCACTGATCACGTGGCTATCATGCACTGATCACGTGGCTATCATGCACTGATCACGTGGCTGATCATGCAATGATCACGTAGCTACCATGCACTGATCACGTGACTGATCATGCACTGATCACGTAATTGATCATGCACTGATCACGTGACTGATCATGCACTGATCACGTGACTGATCATGCACTGATCACGTGACTGATCATGCACTGATCACGTGGCTATCATGCACTGATCACGTGGCTGATCATGCACTGATCACGTAGCTACCATGCACTGATCACGTGACTGATCATGCACTGATCACGTAATTGATCATGCACTGATCACGTGGCTGATCATGCACTGATCACGTGGCTGATCATGCACTGATCACGTGACTGATCATGCACTGATCACGTGACTGATCATGCACTGATCACGTGGCTATCATGCACTGATCACGTGGCTGATCATGCACTGATCACGTGCTGATCATGCACTGATCACATGACTGATCATGCACTGATCACGTGACTGATCATGCACTGATCACGTGGCTATCATGCACTGATCACGTGGCTGATCATGCACTGATCACGTAGCTACCATGTACTGGTCACGTGACTGATCATGCACTGATCACGTGACTGATCATGCACTGATCACGTGGCTATCATGCACTGATCACGTGGCTGATCATGCACTGATCACGTGACTGATCATGCACTGATCACGTGACTGATCATGCACTGATCACGTGGCTATCATGCACTGATCACGTGGCTGATCATGCACTGATCACGTGGCTGATCATGCACTGATCACGTGACTGATCATGCACTGATCACGTGACTGATCATGCACTGATCACGTGGCTATCATGCACTGATCACGTGGCTGATCATGCACTGATCATGTAGCTACCATGCACTGATCACGTGACTGATCATGCACTGATCACGTGACTGATCATGCACTGATCACGTGGCTATCATGCACTGATCACGTGACTGATCATGCACTGATCACGTGTATATCATGCACTGATCACGTGACTGATCATGCACTGATCACGTGGCTGATCATGCACTGATCACGTGACTGATCATGCACTGATCACGTGGCTGATCATGCACTGATCACGTGACTGATCATGCACTGATCACGTGACTGATCATGCACTGATCACGTGGCTATCATGCACTACTCACGTGGCTGATCATGCAATGATCATGTAGCTACCATGTACTGGTCACGTGACTGATCATACACCCATCAGGTGACTGATCATGCACTGATCACGTGGCTATCATGCACTGATCACGTGGCTGATCATGCACTGATCACGTGCCTGATCATGCACTGATCACGTGACTGATCATGCACTGATCACGTGGCTATCATGCACTGATCACGTGGCTGATCATGCACTGATCACGTGGCTGATCATGCACTGATACCGTGACTGAGCATGGACTGATCACATGACTATCATGTAGTGATCACGTGACTTAATGGCGCTGATCATGTGACTGATCATGCGCTGATCATGTTTGCTATCATACACTGATCATGTGCCTCTGGAGGCAATAAACAAAGAGCTGAGTAGGCACGAATCAAACAGTCAGCAGGCAATAATCATGGAACTCAGCTGTGAGGAATCATGCTGCTCAGCTGGCAATAATCAAGCAGCTGAGCAGGCAGGAATTACGCAGCACAGCTGGCAATTGTCAAGCAGATGACAGGCAGGAATCGTGCAGCTCAGCTGGCAATTGTCAAGCAGATGAGCAGACAGTAATCACGCAGCTCAGCAGGCCCTGATCACGTGACTGAGCATGCACTGTTCACGTGGCTGATCATACACTGATCACGTGACTGATCATGCACTGATCACTTGGATATCATGCACTGATCACGTGGCTGATCATACACTGATCACGTGTCTGACCATGCACTGATCACGTGGCTGATCATGCACTGATCACGTAACTGATCATGCACTGATCACGTGGCTATCATGCACTGATCACGTGGCTGATCATGCACTGATCACGTGGCTATCATGCACTGATCACGTGACTGATCATGCACTGATCACGTGGCTATCATGCACTGATCACGTGGCTGATCATGCACTGATCACGTGGCTATCATGCACTGATCACGTGACTGATCATGCACTGATCACGTGACTGATCATGCACTGATCACGTGACTGATCATGCACTGATCACGTGACTGATCATGCACTGATCACGTGACTGATCATGCACTGATCACGTGGCTATCATGCACTGATCACGTGGCTGATCATGCACTGATCACGTAGCTACCATGTACTGGTCACGTGACTGATCATGCACTGATCACGTAATTGATCATGCACTGATCACTGGCTTATCATGCACTGATCATGTGACTGATCATGTGCTGATCATGTTTGGTGTCATACACTGATCATGTGCCTCTGGAGGCAATGAACATAGAGCTGAGTAGGCAGGAATCAGTCAGCAGGCTATAATCATGGAACTCAGCTCTGAGAAATCATGCTGCTCAGCTGGCAATAATCAAGTAGATGAGCAGGCAGGAATTATGCAGCACAGGTGGCAATTGTCAAGCAGATGACAGGCAGGAATCGTGCAGCTCAGCTGGCAATTGTCAAGCAGATGAGCAGACAGTAATCACGCAGCTCAGCAGGCCCTGATCACGTGACTGAGCATGCACTGTTCACGTGGCTGATCACACACTGATCACGTGACTGATCATGCACTGATCACGTGACTGATCATGCACTGATCACGTGGCTATCATGCACTGATCACGTGGCTGATCATACACTGATCACGGGACTGATCATGCACTGATCACGGGCTATCATGCACTGATACATGACTGACATGCACTGATCACGTGGATGATCATGCACTGATCACGTGACTGATCATGCACTGATCACGTGACTGATCATGCACTGATCACGTGGCTATCATGCACTGATCACGTGGCTGATCATGCAATGATCACGTAGCTACCATGTACTGGTCACGTGACTGATCATGCACTGATCACGTAATTGATCATGCACTGATCACGTGGCTGATCATGCACTGATCACGTGGCTGATCATGCACTGATCACGTGACTGATCATGCACTGATCACGTGACTGATCATGCACTGATCACGTGGCTATCATGCACTGATCACGTGGCTGATCATGCACTGATCACGTGCCTGATCATGCACTGATCACGTGGCTGATCATGCACTGATCACGTGACTGATCATGCACTGATCACGTGTCTGATCATGCACTGATCACGTGGCTATCATGCACTGCTCACGTGGCTGATCATGCATGATCACGCAGCTACCATGTACTGGTCACATGACTGATCATGCACTGATCACGTGACTGATCATGCACTGATCACGTGGCTATCATGCACTACTCACGTGGCTGATCATGCAATGATCATGTAGCTACCATGTACAGGTCACGTGAATGATCATACACCCATCAGGTGACTGATCATGCACTGATCACGTGGCTATCATGCACTGATCACGAGACTGATCATGCACTGATCACGTCTATATCATGCACTGATCACATGACTGCCCATGCACTGATCACGTGGATGATCATACACTAATCATGTGACAGATCATGCACTGATCACGTGGCTGATCATGCACTGATACCGTGACTGAGCATGGACTGATCACATGACTATCATGTAGTGATCACGTGACTTAATGGCGCTGATCATGTGACTGATCATGCGCTGATCATGTTTGCTATCATACACTGATCATGTGCCTCTGGAGGCAATAAACAAAGAGCTGAGTAGGCACGAATCAAACAGTCAGCAGGCAATAATCATGGAACTCAGCTGTGAGGAATCATGCTGCTCAGCTGGCAATAATCAAGCAGCTGAGCAGGCAGGAATTACGCAGCACAGCTGGCAATTGTCAAGCAGATGACAGGCAGGAATCGTGCAGCTCAGCTGGCAATTGTCAAGCAGATGAGCAGACAGTAATCACGCAGCTCAGCAGGCCCTGATCACGTGACTGAGCATGCACTGTTCACGTGGCTGATCATACACTGATCACGTGTCTGATCATGCACTGATCACGTGGCTGATCATACACTGCTCACGTAACTGATCATGCACTGATCACGTGGCTATCATGCACTGATCACGTGGCTGAACATGCACTGTTCACGTGGCTGATCACACACCTGTCACGTGACATATCATGCACTGATCACGTGGCACTCATGCACTGATCACGTGGCTGATCATACTCTGCTCACGTAACTCATCATGCACACATCACGTGGCTATCATGCACTGCTCACGTGGCTCGTCATGGAATGATCACGTAGCTATCATATACTGGTCACGTGACTGATCATGCACAGATCACGTAAATGATCATGCACTGTTCACGTGACTGATCATGTACTGATCACGTGACTGATCATGCACTGATCACGTGGCTATCATGCTCTGCTCACGTGGCTGATCATGCAACGATCACGTAGCAACCATGTACTGGTCACGTGACTGATCATGCACTGATCACGTAATTGATCCTGCACTGATCACGTGGCTCATCATGCACTGATCACGTGGCTGATCACACACGTATCACGTGACTGATCATGCACTGATCACGTGACTATCATGCACTGATCACGTGGCTATCATGCACTGATCACGTGGATATCATGCACTGATCACGTGGCTGATCACACACGTATCACGTGACTGATCATGCACTGATCACGTGGCTATCATGCACTGATCACGTGGCTATCATGCACTGATATCATGCACTGATCACGTGGCTGATCATGCACTGATCACGTGACTGATCATGCACTGATCACGTGGCTGATCATGCACTGATCACGTGACTGATCATGCACTGATCACGTGACTGATCATGCACTGATCACGTGGCTATCATGCACTGATCACGTGGCTGATCATGCACTGATCACGTGACTGATCATGCACTGATCACGTGACTGATCATGCACTGATCACGTGACTGATCATGCACTGATCACGTGGCTGATCATGCACTGATCACGTGGCTGATCATGCACTGATCACGTAGCTACCATGCACTGATCACGTGACTGATCATGCACTGATCACGTGACTGATCATGCACTGATCACGTGGCTGATCATGCACTGATCACGTGACTGATCATGCACTGATCACGTGACTGATCATGCACTGATCACGTGGCTATCATGCACTGATCACGTGGCTGATCATGCACTGATCACGTGACTGATCATGCACTGATCACGTGGCTTATCATGCACTGATCATGTGACTGATCATGCACTGATCATGTTTGGTATCATACACTGATCATGTGCCTCTGGAGGCAATGAACAAAGAGCTGAGTAGGCACGAATCAGTCAGCAGGCAATAATCATGGAACTCAGCTGTGAGAAATCATGCTGCTCAGCTGGCAATAATCAAGCAGCTGAGCAGGCAGGAATTATGCAGCACAGCTGGCAATTGTCAAGCAGATGACAGGCAGGAATCGTGCAGCTCAGCTGGCAATTGTCAAGCAGATGAGCAGACAGTAATCACGCAGCTCAGCAGGCCCTGATCACGTGACTGAGCATGCACTGTTCACGTGGCTGATCATACACTGATCACGTGACTGATCATGCACTGATCACGTGGCTATCATGCACTGATCACGTGACTGATCATGCACTGATCACGTGATTGTCATGCACTGATCACGTGGCTATCATGCACTGATCACGTGGCTGATCATGCACTGATCACGTGGCTATCATGCACTGATCACGTGACTGATCATGCACTGATCACGGGACTGATCATGCACTGATCACGGGCTATCATGCACTGATCACATGACTCACATGCACTGATCACGTGCTGATCATGCACTGATCACGTGACTGATCATGCACTGATCACGTGGCTGATCATGCACTGATCACGTGACTGATCATGCACTGATCACGTGGCTGATCATGCACTGATCACGTGGCTGATCATGCACTGATCACGTGACTGATCATGCACTGATCACGTGACTGATCATGCACTGATCACGTGGCTGATCATGCACTGATCACGTGGCTGATCATGCACTGATCACGTGACTGATCATGCACTGATCACGTGACTGATCATGCACTGATCACGTGGCTATCATGCACTGATCACGTGGCTGATCATGCACTGATCACGTGACTGATCATGCACTGATCACTGGCTATCATGCACTGATCACGTGGCTATCATGCACTGATCACGTGGCTGATCATGCACTGATCACGTGACTGATCATGCACTGATCACGTGGCTATCATGCACTGATCACGTGACTGATCATGCACTGATCACGTGGATGATCATGCACTGATCACGTGACTGATCATGCACTGATCACGTGGCTATCATGCACTGATCACGTGGCTGATCATGCACTGATCACGTAGCTACCATGCACTGATCACGTGACTGATCATGCACTGATCACGTAATTGATCATGCACTGATCACGTGACTGATCATGCACTGATCACGTGACTGATCATGCACTGATCACGTGACTGATCATGCACTGATCACGTGGCTATCATGCACTGATCACGTGGCTGATCATGCACTGATCACGTAGCTACCATGCACTGATCACGTGACTGATCATGCACTGATCACGTGGCTGATCATGCACTGATCACGTGGCTGATCATGCACTGATCACGTGGCTGATCATGCACTGATCACGTGACTGATCATGCACTGATCACGTGACTGATCATGCACTGATCACGTGGCTATCATGCACTGATCACGTGGCTGATCATGCACTGATCACGTGCCTGATCATGCACTGATCACATGACTGATCATGCACTGATCACGTGACTGATCATGCACTGATCACGTGGCTATCATGCACTACTCACGTGGCTGATCATGCAATGATCATGTAGCTACCATGTACTGGTCACGTGACTGATCATACACCCATCAGGTGACTGATCATGCACTGATCACGTGGCTGATCATGCACTGATCACGTGACTGATCATGCACTGATCACGTGACTAATCATGCACTGATCACATGGCTATCATGAACTGATCACGTGGCTGATCATGCACTGATCACGTGGCTGATCATGCACTGATACCGTGACTGAGCATGGACTGATCACATGACTATCATGTAGTGATCACGTGACTTAATGGCGCTGATCATGTGACTGATCATGCGCTGATCATGTTTGCTATCATACACTGATCATGTGCCTCTGGAGGCAATAAACAAAGAGCTGAGTAGGCACGAATCAAACAGTCAGCAGGCAATAATCATGGAACTCAGGTGTGAGGAATCATGCTGCTCAGCTGGCAATAATCAAGCAGCTGAGCAGGCAGGAATTACGCAGCACAGCTGGCAATTGTCAAGCAGATGACAGGCAGGAATCGTGCAGCTCAGCTGGCAATTGTCAAGCAGATGAGCAGACAGTAATCACGCAGCTCAGCAGGCCCTGATCACGTGACTGAGCATGCACTGTTCACGTGGCTGATCATACACTGATCACGTGATTGATCATGCACTGATCACTTGGATATCATGCACTGATCACGTGGCTGATCATACACTGTTCACGTGTCTGACCATGCACTGATCACGTGGCTGATCATACACTGCTCACGTAACTGATCATGCACTGATCACGTGGCTATCATGCACTGATCACGTGGCTGAACATGCACTGTTCACGTGGCTGATCACACACCTGTCACGTGACATATCATGCACTGATCACGTGGCACTCATGCACTGATCACGTGGCTGATCATACTCTGCTCACGTAACTGATCATGCACACATCACGTGGCTATCATGCACTGCTCACGTGGCTCATCATGGAATGATCACGAAGCTATCATATACTGGTCACGTGACTGATCATGCACTGATCACGTAAATGATCATGCACTGATCACGTGACTGATCATGTACTGATCACGTGACTGATCATGCACTGATCACGTGGCTGATCATGCACTGATCACGTGGCTGATCATGCACTGATCACGTGGCTGATCACACTGATCACGTGACTGATCATGCACTGATCACGTGACTGATCATGCACTGATCACGTGGCTATCATGCACTGATCACGTGGCTATCATGCACTGATCACGTGGCTGATCACACTGATCACGTGACTGATCATGCACTGATCACGTGGCTATCATGCACTGATCACGTGGCTGATCATGCACTGATCACGTGGCTATCATGCACTGATCACGTGGCTGATCATGCACTGATCACGTGGCTGATCATGCACTGATCACGTGGCTATCATGCACTGATCACGTGACTGATCATGCACTGATCACGTGGCTGATCATGCACTGATCACGTGACTGATCATGCACTGATCACGTGGCTGATCATGCACTGATCACGCAGCTATCATGTACTGGTCACGTGACTGATCATGCACTGATCACGTAATTGATCATGCACTGATCACGTGACTGATCATGCACTGATCACGTGGCTGATCATACACTGATCACGTGACTGATCATGCACTGATCACGTGGCTGATCATGCACTGATACCGTGACTGAGCATGGACTGATCACATGACTATCATGTAGTGATCACGTGACTTAATGGCGCTCATCATGTGACTGATCATGCGCTGATCATGTTTTCTATCATACACTGATCATGTGCCTCTGGAGGCAATAAACAAAGAGCTGAGTAGGCACGAATCATAAGTCAGCAGTCAATAATCATGGAACTCAGCTGTGAGGAATCATGCTGCTCAGCTGGCAATAATCAAGCAGCTGAGTAGGCAGGAATTACGCAGCCCAGCTGGCAATTGTCAAGCAGATGACAGGCAGGAATCGTGCAGCTCAGCTGGCAATTGTCAAGCAGATGAGCAGACAGTAATCACGCAACTCATCAGGCCCTGATCACGTGACTGAGCATGCACTGTTCACGTGGCTGATCATACACTGATCACGTGATTGATCATGCACTGATCACTTGGATATCATGCACTGATCACGAGGCTGATCATACACTGTTCACGTGTCTGACCATGCACTGATCACGTGGCTGATCATACACTGCTCACGTAACTGATCATGCACTGATCACGTGGCTATCATGCACTGATCACGTGGCTAACATGCACTGTCACGTGGCTGATCACACACTGTCACGTGACATATCATGCACTGATCACGTGGCTGATCATGCACTGATCACGTGGCTGATCATGCACTGATCACGTGACTGATCATGCACTGATCACGTGGCTGATCATGCACTGATCACGTGGCTGATCATGCACTGATCACGTGACTGATCATGCACTGATCACGTGGCTATCATGCACTGATCACGTGGCTGATCATGCACTGATCACGTAGCTATCATGTACTGTCACGTGACTGATCATGCACTGATCACGTGGCTGATCATGCACTGATCACGTGACTGATCATGCACTGATCACGTGACTGATCATGCACTGATCACGTGGCTATCATGCACTGATCACGTGGCTGATCATGCACTGATCACGTGGCTATCATGCACTGATCACGTGGCTGATCATGCACTGATCACGTAGCTACCATGCACTGATCACGTGACTGATCATGCACTGATCACGTGGCTGATCATGCACTGATCACGTGGCTGATCATGCACTGATCACGTGGCTGATCACACTGATCACGTGACTGATCATGCACTGATCACGTGACTGATCATGCACTGATCACGTGGCTATCATGCACTGATCACGTGGCTATCATGCACTGATCACGTGGCTGATCATGCACTATCACGTGACTGATCATGCACTGATCACGTGGCTATCATGCACTGATCACGTGGCTGATCATGCACTGATCACGTGGCTATCATGCACTGATCACGTGGCTGATCATGCACTGATCACGTGGCTATCATGCACTGATCACGTGACTGATCATGCACTGATCACGTGGCTGATCATGCACTGATCACGTGACTGATCATGCACTGATCACGTGGCTGATCATGCACTGATCACGCAGCTACCATGCACTGATCACATGACTGATCATGCACTGATCACGTAATTGATCATGCACTGATCACGTGGCTTATCATGCACTGATCATGTGACTGATCATGTGCTGATCATGTTTGTGTCATACACTGATCATGTGCCTCTGGAGGCAATGAACAAAGAGCTGAGTAGGCACGAATCAGTCAGGCAATAATCATGGAACTCAGCTCTGAGAAATCATGCTGCTCAGCTGGCAATAATCAAGCAGATGAGCAGGCAGGAATTATGCAGCACAGCTGGCAATTGTCAAGCAGATGACAGGCAGGAATCGTGCAGCTCAGCTGGCAATTGTCAAGCAGATGAGCAGACAGTAATCACGCAGCTCAGCAGGCCCTGATCACGTGACTGAGCATGCACTGTTCACGTGGCTGATCACACACTGATCACGTGAATGATCATGCACTGATCACGTGGCTATCATGCACTGATCACGTGATTGATCATGCACTGATCACGTAACTGTCATGCACTGATCACGTGGCTATCATGCACTGATCACGTGGCTGATCATGCACTGATCACGTGACTGATCATGCACTGATCACGTGGCTGATCATGCACTGATCACGTGGCTATCATGCACTGATCACGTGGCTGATCATGCACTGATCACGTGGCTACCATGCACTGATCACGTGACTGATCATGCACTGATCACGTAATTGATCATGCACTGATCACGTGGCTGATCATGCACTGATCACGTGGCTGATCATACACTGATCACGTGACTGATCATGCACTGATCACGTGGCTGATCATGCACTGATCACGTGACTGATCATGCACTGATCACGTGTCTGATCATGCACTGATCACGTGGCTATCATGCACTGCTCACGTGGCTGATCATGCATGATCACGCAGCTACCATGTACTGGTCACATGACTGATCATGCACTGATCACGTGACTGATCATGCAGTGATCACGTGGCTATCATGCACTACTCACGTGGCTGATCATGCAATGATCATGTAGCTACCATGTACAGGTCACGTGAATGATCATACACCCATCAGGTGACTGATCATGCACTGATCACGTGGCTATCATGCACTGATCACGAGACTGATCATGCACTGATCACGTCTATATCATGCACTGATCACATGACTGCCATGCACTGATCACGTGGATGATCATACACTAATCATGTGACAGATCATGCACTGATCACGTGGCTGATCATGCACTGATACCGTGACTGAGCATGGACTGATCACATGACTATCATGTAGTGATCACGTGACTTAATGGCGCTGATCATGTGACTGATCATGCGCTGATCATGTTTGCTATCATACACTGATCATGTGCCTCTGGAGGCAATAAACAAAGAGCTGAGTAGGCACGAATCAAACAGTCAGCAGGCAATAATCATGGAACTCAGCTGTGAGGAATCATGCTGCTCAGCTGGCAATAATCAAGCAGCTGAGCAGGCAGGAATTACGCAGCACAGCTGGCAATTGTCAAGCAGATGACAGGCAGGAATCGTGCAGCTCAGCTGGCAATTGTCAAGCAGATGAGCAGACAGTAATCACGCAGCTCAGCAGGCCCTGATCACGTGACTGAGCATGCACTGTTCACGTGGCTGATCATACACTGATCACGTGATTGATCATGCACTGATCACTTGGATATCATGCACTGATCACGTGGCTGATCATACACTGTTCACGTGTCTGACCATGCACTGATCACGTGTCTGGTCATACACTGCTCACGTACTGATCATGCACTGATCACGTGGCTATCATGCACTGATCACGTGGCTGATCATGCACTGATCACGTGGCTGATCATGCACACATCACGTGGCTATCATGCACTGATCACGTGGCTCGTCATGCAATGATCACGTAGCTACCATATACTGGTCACGTGACTGATCATGCACAGATCACGTAAATGATCATGCACTGTTCACGTGACTGATCATGCACTGATCACGTGACTGATCATGCACTGATCACGTGGCTATCATGCACTGCTCACGTGGCTGATCATGCACGATCACGTAGCAACCATGTACTGTCACGTGACTGATCATGCACTGATCACGTGGCTCATCATGCACTGATCACGTGGCTGATCACACACTATCACGTGACTGATCATGCATGATCACGTGACTATCATGCACTGATCACGTGGCTATCATGCACTGATCACGTGGATATCATGCACTGATCACGTGGCTGATCACACACGTATCACGTGACTGATCATGCACTGATCACGTGGCTATCATGCACTGATCACGTGGCTATCATGCACTGATATCATGCACTGATCACGTGGCTGATCACACACTATCACGTGACTGATCATGCACTGATCACGTGGCTGATCATGCACTGATCACGTGACTGATCATGCACTGATCACGTGACTGATCATGCACTGATCACGTGGCTGATCATGCACTGATCACGTGACTGATCATGCACTGATCACGTGACTGATCATGCACTGATCACGTGACTGATCATGCACTGATCACGTTGATCATGCACTGATCACGTGGCTGATCATGCACTGATCACGTGACTGATCATGCACTGATCACGTGACTGATCATGCACTGATCAGTGGCTATCATGCACTGATCACGTGGCTGATCATGCACTGATCACGTGACTGATCATGCACTGATCACTGGCTATCATGCACTGATCACGTGGCTATCATGCACTGATCACGTGGCTGATCATGCACTGATCACGTGACTGATCATGCACTGATCACGTCTATATCATGCACTGATCACATGACTGATCATGCACTGATCACGTGGATGATCATACACTGATCACGTGACTGATCATGCACTGATCACGTGGCTATCATGCACTGATCACGTGCTGATCATGCAATGATCACGTAGCTACCATGCACTGATCACGTGACTGATCATGCACTGATCACGTAATTGATCATGCACTGATCAGTGACTGATCATGCACTGATCACGTGACTGATCATGCACTGATCACGTGACTGATCATGCACTGATCACGTGGCTATCATGCACTGATCACGTGGCTGATCATGCACTGATCACGTGGCTACCATGCACTGATCACGTGACTGATCATGCACTGATCACGTGGCTGATCATGCACTGATCACGTGGCTGATCATGCACTGATCACGTGACTGATCATGCACTGATCACGTGACTGATCATGCACTGATCACGTGGCTATCATGCACTGATCACGTGGCTGATCATGCACTGATCACGTGCCTGATCATGCACTGATCACGTGGCTGATCATGCACTGATCACGTGACTGATCATGCACTGATCACGTGGCTATCATGCACTACTCACGTGGCTGATCATGCAATGATCATGTAGCTACCATGTACTGGTCACGTGACTGATCATGCACTGATCACGTGACTGATCATGCACTGATCACGTGCCTGATCATGCACTGATCACGTGACTGATCATGCACTGATCACGTAGCTATCATGCACTGATCACGTGGCTGATCATGCACTGATCACGTGGCTGATCATGCACTGATACCGTGACTGATCATGGACTGATCACATGACTATCATGTAGTGATCACGTGACTTAATGGCGCTGATCATGTGACTGATCATGCGCTGATCATGTTTGCTATCATACACTGATCATGTGCCTCTGGAGGCAATAAACAAAGAGCTGAGTAGGCACGAATCAAACAGTCAGCAGGCACTAATCATGGAACTCAGCTGTGAGGAATCATGCTGCTCAGCTGGCAATAATCAAGCAGCTGAGCAGGCAGGAATTACGCAGCACAGCTGGCAATTGTCAAGCAGATGACAGGCAGGAATCGTGCAGCTCAGCTGGCAATTGTCAAGCAGATGAGCAGACAGTAATCACGCAGCTCAGCAGGCCCTGATCACGTGACTGAGCATGCACTATTCACGTGAATCATGCTGCTCAGCTGGCAATAATCATGCAGCTGATCAGGCAGGAATTACACAGCACAGCTGGCAATTGTCAAGCAGATGACAGGCAGGAATCGTGCAGCTCAGCTGGCAATTGTCAAGCAGATGAGCAGACAGTAATCACGCAGCTCATCATGCACTGATCACGTGACTGAGCATGCACTGTTCACGTGGCTGATCATACACTGATCACGTGACTGATCATGCACTGATCACGTGGATATCATGCACTGATCACGTGGCTGATCATACACTGATCACGTGTCTGACCATGCACTGATCACGTGGCTGATCATACACTGCTCACGTAACTGATCATGCACTGATCACGTGGCTATCATGCACTGATCACGTGGCTGAACATGCACTGTTCACGTGGCTGATCACACACCTGTCACGTGACATATCATGCACTGATCACGTGGCACTCATGCACTGATCACGTGGCTGATCATACTCTGATCACGTGACTGATCATGCACACATCACGTGGCTATCATGCACTGCTCACGTGGCTCGTCATGGAATGATCACGTAGCTACCATATACTGGTCACGTGACTGATCATGCACTGATCACGTAAATGATCATGCACTGTTCACGTGACTGATCATGCACTGATCACGTGACTGATCATGCACTGATCACGTGGCTATCATGCACTGCTCACGTGGCTGATCATGCACTGATCACGTAGCAACCATGTACTGGTCACGTGACTGATCATGCACTGATCACGTAATTGATCATGCACTGATCACGTGGCTCATCATGCACTGATCACGTGGCTGATCACACTGTATCACGTGACTGATCATGCACTGATCACGTGACTGATCATGCACTGATCACGTGGCTATCATGCACTGATCACGTGGATATCATGCACTGATCACGTGGCTGATCACACACTATCACGTGACTGATCATGCACTGATCACGTGGCTGATCATGCACTGATCACGTGACTGATCATGCACTGATCACGTGGCTGATCATGCACTGATCACGTGGCTATCATGCACTGATCACGTGGCTGATCATGCACTGATCACGTAGCTATCATGTACTGATCACGTGACTGATCATGCACTGATCACGTAATTGATCATGCACTGATCACGTGGCTGATCATGCACTGATCACGTGGCTGATCATACACTGATCACGTGACTGATCATGCACTGATCACGTGGCTGATCATGCACTGATCACGTGACTGATCATGCACTGATCACGTGTCTGATCATGCACTGATCACGTGGCTATCATGCACTGCTCACGTGGCTGATCATGCGATGATCACGCAGCTACCATGTACTGGTCACATGACTGATCATGCACTGATCACGTGACTGATCATGCAGTGATCACGTGGCTATCATGCACTACTCACGTGGCTGATCATGCAATGATCATGTAGCTACCATGTACAGGTCACGTGAATGATCATACACCCATCAGGTGACTGATCATGCACTGATCACGTGGCTATCATGCACTGATCACGAGACTGATCATGCACTGATCACGTCTATATCATGCACTGATCACATGACTGCCCATGCACTGATCACGTGGATGATCATACACTAATCATGTGACAGATCATGCACTGATCACGTGGCTGATCATGCACTGATACCGTGACTGAGCATGGACTGATCACATGACTATCATGTAGTGATCACGTGACTTAATGGCGCTGATCATGTGACTGATCATGCGCTGATCATGTTTGCTATCATACACTGATCATGTGCCTCTGGAGGCAATAAACAAAGAGCTGAGTAGGCACGAATCAAACAGTCAGCAGGCAATAATCATGGAACTCAGCTGTGAGGAATCATGCTGCTCAGCTGGCAATAATCAAGCAGCTGAGCAGGCAGGAATTACGCAGCACAGCTGGCAATTGTCAAGCAGATGACAGGCAGGAATCGTGCAGCTCAGCTGGCAATTGTCAAGCAGATGAGCAGACAGTAATCACGCAGCTCAGCAGGCCCTGATCACGTGACTGAGCATGCACTGTTCACGTGGCTGATCATACACTGATCACGTGATTGATCATGCACTGATCACTTGGATATCATGCACTGATCACGTGGCTGATCATACACTGTTCACGTGTCTGACCATGCACTGATCACGTGGCTGATCATACACTGCTCACGTAACTGATCATGCACTGATCACGTGGCTATCATGCACTGATCACGTGGCTGAACATGCACTGTTCACGTGGCTGATCACACACCTGTCACGTGACATATCATGCACTGATCACGTGGCACTCATGCACTGATCACGTGGCTGATCATACTCTGCTCACGTAACTCATCATGCACACATCACGTGGCTATCATGCACTGCTCACGTGGCTCGTCATGGAATGATCACGTAGCTACCATATACTGGTCACGTGACTGATCATGCACAGATCACGTAAATGATCATGCACTGTTCACGTGACTGATCATGTACTGATCACGTGACTGATCATGCACTGATCACGTGGCTATCATGCTCTGCTCACGTGGCTGATCATGCAACGATCACGTAGCAACCATGTACTGGTCACGTGACTGATCATGCACTGATCACGTAATTGATCCTGCACTGATCACGTGGCTCATCATGCACTGATCACGTGGCTGATCACACACGTATCACGTGACTGATCATGCACTGATCACGTGACTATCATGCACTGATCACGTGGCTATCATGCACTGATCACGTGGATATCATGCACTGATCACGTGGCTGATCACACACGTATCACGTGACTGATCATGCACTGATCACGTGGCTATCATGCACTGATCACGTGGCTATCATGCACTGATATCATGCACTGATCACGTGGCTGATCACACAGATCACGTGACTGATCATGCACTGATCACGTGGCTGATCATGCACTGATCACGTGACTGATCATGCACTGATCACGTGACTGATCATGCACTGATCACGTGGCTGATCATGCACTGATCACGTGACTGATCATGCACTGATCACGTGACTGATCATGCACTGATCACGTGACTGATCATGCACTGATCACGTGGCTGATCATGCACTGATCACGTGGCTGATCATGCACTGATCACGTGACTGATCATGCACTGATCACGTGACTGATCATGCACTGATCAGTGGCTATCATGCACTGATCACGTGGCTGATCATGCACTGATCACGTACTGATCATGCACTGATCACGTGGCTATCATGCACTGATCACGTGGCTGATCATGCACTGATCACGTGGCTGATCACACACTGTCACGTGACTATCATGCACTGATCACGTGGCACTCATGCACTGATCACGTGGCTGATCATACACTGATCACGTAGCTGATCATGCACTGATCACGTGGCTATCATGCACTGATCACGTGGCTGTCATGCAATGATCACGTAGCTATCATATA